>NW_028092466.1:3352933-3910433 GCF_014824575.4 Sturnira hondurensis | reverse complement strand
ATGGCGGTGGATAGGACAGTTATTGGGAACAAGGCAGGACAGCAAGAAGCAGGAGAACTCCTGGGCAAGTGGAACGGGGAAACTGAGATGAAATCATTAAATAAGGCCAGTCGGTGTGAAGAACTTACAGCCAGCTAGTGCACTGCAAGACCTTATCTTCCCTAACTAAGGACACAAGAGCAGACGGTTTATACCACTCTTCCCTAACCAGAGAATACACATAGCTTAAATCACCTTGGTTGGGGAGATAGAGAACAGAGACCCAATTAATGCTTTTGTGCCAGCTAAACCCAAGGCCAGATAAAATCAGGGAAACAAATAACAAAGACCCAATTAGAGCCAGACAGACCCAAGACAAAGGAAAACAGTAACGCAGACAAGAAATAACCCCAACTACCTTTCACACTCATTTTGATACATCAGCATATTACAATAAAAACACAGTTGGAAAACTGATTAATATTCTACTGAAACCCCAAGATTCTTGTCTACAGGGAAAAAAACCCTCAAGAAAGACCCAGTGCTTGCTTTAGAGCATGCCCATGCCCCTTCTCAGGCATGAACTTCTTACTTCCTACTACACTCCAGGGAACCCCATGCAACCAGCGGAGCAGCAGCAGCAGTGGCAGCTGGCCCTGTGCCGACCTCCTGATCCTCCAAGGCCTCCTTTTTCTCCGTCTTCCCGGTGAGCTAACAGCCGCTCTGCCTTGGCTCATTCCTTTCTATAAGGTTTCTAGGGAGCCAAAGCCATGCCTAGGTTCTCTTCTGTTACCCTCCTGTTGCTTCATCTACCCTAAGTCCTTTCTTTGTTTCACTGTCTCCAGCTTTAATAAAAATCCTCTCAAAATCAGCTGGTCTCATGTTGTGAAATCTTTTCTGCACAAAGTCAAGAACCCACGCACCACAGGGTGGCCTGAGGCAGACCCCGTCCGGGCCCGGGCTCCCAGCCACTATCAGTAAGGAACTGGAAACTCCTCTGGAGGTATCTTACCAGCAGCCTGACTGAGAAAAAAAGGAAGGAGATACAGTGGTAGCTAGAGAGGCAGTTGGGTAGAGATTTTTTGTTCTAGGATGGAAAAGACTTGAGCATGTTTATAAGCTAAGAGGAAGGAGCAGTAATGGGGGAGGGTCAAAGTTGGAGAAAACAGAACTGGAAACAGATGGAGAAGAGCCCGGAGGAAATGGAAGAGAAGGGGGCAGAGTGATGCGGAGGACCCATCGAGGTGGGAGGTCATGAGTTTGCTGTGGCCTTGATCTGCGGCACATGGGTGCAGGGTTTAGTTCAGAACCACTCAGCCACCTGGGCACACAGACCGAGGAGGGGGCTCGATCTGAAGTCAGGGTCTGCCTGGTAGTTGAGGGTATCTGAGAGCAGGGTTCAGGTGTAATCATGGGACCCAAGGCCCAGCCGAGTAGAGAAGTGAATTTCAGAGAGGCCATCAGATAGGATGGAGATGGATAAATCCATATTAATAAGGGATTTCATACCAATACGTATGAATAAGGGCAAAGGGCAGGAGTAGAGCAATGAGGCTGAAAGAACTGATTTGACCTGGTCAGAGGTTGGGAATATTCGTTTAGGAGTCGGGCTGTTGAGCAGCCAGAATGTGAGTGCATTTTGTAGTTATCTCCATACGTCTTAGGTCTTCAGGTGGCCAGCAGGTGGAAAACAAGGCCTTAATGCTTATAACGCCTTATTTATGCCAGATGATGCTCAATATTTCAAACTGACTGATTAGAAAGTAGAGTCTTTCTGATAGGAAGACCTGCTTCCATAGTAAAGGCTCAGAAAGGCTCACAAGTCCCTTTCTCTGACCACCCTTCCCCCTGAGCTCCCTGGCCGCCTACCCTATTTAAATATCCCCAGTTCCCATTCTGCCCAGTACTTACGGAGAAGGACCTTCCTGCCAAGTTGGACGACTTGACAACCTCTGTCACGCTAACATTCAGGCACGTGTGGTCTGTAAGGAAAGCAGCAGTGGGGGGGGGGGGGAGTGGGGGGGAGGAATGAGATGGAGGAGAAGCTACAAATTGGCCTTCAGGGAAGTGGGAGAGTTTGAGATTCTAGGTCCTAAGAAGAGACCGAGCCTCCCCATATTAACTTCCTCCCCCATCCTGCTTAGCCGCTTCCTGACTCCACCTTGGACCTAGCCAATTTTCAGTCCTTTCCCGATCATCCATTCCCTTCCCTGGTGAAACCAGTTTCTGCATCCTCAGGCAGCCAGTCCAGATCCCTTTCTTCACCTCCTTCATACCCCTTTTCCAATGAAAGGAACTTCTGTTGAACTTCTTCACAGCTACTGGGCGTGCTAAAAACGAAGGAACACCCAGCCCGGATCTGAGCACTACACAGGCACCACAGAGGTGTGGGAGGGCCTTGACTTTCATAATAGTGTATAATGTGTCAAAAATCATTACTGCATGACTGCTACCAGGTTCTCCCTTCTCCCTGCTCAGGCAGGTTCTGTGCCTCTGAGGAGGGTTCGGGCATCAGTTCTGATAGGGTTTTGTGATGGGACACTTGGAAGAGGCATAAGTCAGAGTCGGGTGATCAGTGGGAGTCTTGTGAAGGAAATAGAAGAAGTACAATTTTCACAGTAAGAAAATTTTCATGATAATTTACTCTATGCACATAAATTAGTACCTTATATCCATGTTAGAAGTGAAAAAAACAGGTAGAGAGGTCACGAGTAACTTGCCCCAGGTCACACACAGTGGCAAGTGGCAAAGCTGGCTCTGAAGCCGGCCCTTCTGGTTCTATACTCTGTGATCTTGACCCACTCTGCGGTCACCTCTATTCCAAAGTCACACGCCTCCTTCACGGAGTTAGAGACCAACAACGAAAGAATGACTCACATGTCACCCAGGAATTCAACCTGCCTAGAAGCCATTTTATCAAGAAGTGGTGAAATCAGTGACTATTTTTTGAGTTTTCCCTTTATGCCAGATGCCAAGGGAATCTGGGAGGGATGGTGCCCAGACACAAACACAAATGCCTCCGACGACAGGTGCCATAATTGGAACACTGGCAGAGCCGCAGAGGGTTTCGGAGACCGAGCAACTGCTCGTGCTCTGACCATAGAGGAGAGAGGGTCAGAGACCGGTCCCTCAGAGGCTTCCAGGCTGGCCAATATGTATTTTCACTCTGTGTTTCTCTGGGACATTTCAGATCCATCCATTCTTTTTAAAACAAATGTTTGGGTGTCAAGTAGCACTTCATTTATTCAGTAAATGTTTATTGAGCCTCTACTATGCAACAGACCATGTACAGGTACTGGGGGTAGAGCAGCCAATGAGCCGCATTTCTGCCTGGGTAAGCTTTCTTGTTTGCTCTGAGAAAATCTTCCACAAGCACCTGTGGGTCGCACCCTTTATGTCTGGTCTGTTGAGATTTGGCAATCACAAGAGGGGGTGGTGGGACACAGCAGTGAGGGACACAGCTCTTGTGGTAGACGTGACCTTGGGCAAGCTATTCTCTTTGCTTCAATCTCCTCTCCGGTAAAAAGTTGCTTATACAAATAATATCTATCTCACAGGGTAAACAAGCTTAAAAGAGTAAATATATTTGATATAGAACCTCATCTGGCCTCTGATTAACGTGTGTAATGGTTAGTAATCCCCATTACCAACTTTTCACTGTCCCAGAAGACCAGGGAGCTAGCGGAGTAGCTCATATTTATAATGTATGCATATAATTATATGTGCATAAATTGGTATCTTTTGTTATCTCAATTTTAGATTTAGGCAATTATATAACTATATTATTATCTAATATTATATCTAGAACTACATTTAGCCAGAATTAGATAATTTGGATTAGTAGTGCCTTTTGTGAACTGGCAAGTACCTGCCCAATGGAACAGCATTCAAAATAAAAAATTTCCAAACAAAACTCAAACTCTGCAGCCCCAAAGGAGAGGCGGGAGGCCAACTGCACCTCCTCCACGCTGTCCCTGCACCTTCATCAGGCTGTAGAGGCGTAGCCCAGTGCTAGAGCTCGTGCCACGTGACGGTAAGCATCTGAGGGTGGGGACCGTACTTCACTCAGCAGCCTGGGCCCAGCCCGAGGCCCAGTGTGGGCAGCAGCTCCACCCCGTCCAGGATCCCGGGGAGGGGTGGAAGGCCTCCTTCCCTCGGTTCACCTCCCGTCCCATCATTCAACCCGCTCTCCTTCTCTCCCCTGCTTGCCCCTTCACTCTCCCTCTGCTCTGCTTTCCCAACTCCTCACCATCAGTGTCCCTGGCTGGAAGGGCCTTCAGGACCAGCCCAGTGGCCCTCAGGGAAATGGTAACCTCTCGGGTCCGGCCGCTGAGCAGGGCCTAGGGAGGGAGATGCGGGCACAGATAGGGATCCTCGGGACGGCCTCACCCCACACATCCTCACACCCACAGTCTTGCTCCCAGCCCCTGTCCGAGAGCCTTGCCCGTGAGATTAATGTCCAATAATGGGACACAGGATAAGGGCTCAGGTCACTCTTGGCCCCAGGGGGCATGTACAGCCTTCTAGACCCAAAGGACTTCTCTCTAGGGCATCTGGTCAGCCAGTGAGGAAGGCATTTTTGAGCAAGAGGACAGCCCCCTTGTTCCTTAAATCAGATCCCTCCCTGGTCTACATGTGAGGCCATTCATAATCCTCCCATTGCTGCAAAATCCTCTGAAAGCTGGGAGACTGCAGGCAGTGCCCAGGAAGGTCAGAAGGTTCCTCTGACTCTGTCTGCTCCCCCACCCGACATGCTCCCGACACCTGCTTCCACCCGTCTGTGCCTCCCGACCACACCCGCGCCACCGACTGACCTTCTGGTAGCCCAGGGAGAGCTCAGCCCCGGGGCTCTCGACTATGCCCCTCCTCCTGGGCGAGGAACCATCTGAGAAGATGAGAAGAGGTTGAATCGAAGGTGGGAGGTCCTCCCCACCATGTTACTGAGCCTCAGGAGTGCCAGGCTGACTGTCAGTCTGGGTGAGCTTGGAGGGGGCCAAAATCACCACCATATTCATCAGAGAGAGATGGGAGGACTTTCTGAAAAGGGGGGTTGGGGCAGCTGAGCTGGGGTGAGCTCTGGAAAAGGGGAGCAGAGGCTCACCTTTGGGGAATTTAGAGTCTTGGATCTTCACCTTCAGCTCAGTGAGGAAAATGTCCTCTACAGAGTCCTGGCTCAGGTCACTGAAGAAGATCTGGAGAGAGGGAGGGAGGGAGGAGGTTGGAGAAGATGGCTCTCTGCCAGAGGCAGCTGCCCCTCCAACCCCAGAGCCCAGGGGTGTTGCAGGTGTCTGGGGGAGTAGAGAAGCAAGTCAGCGTCCCCCTGCCCATCCTGCCAACAGATTCTGAGCCAAATCCAGTGATTGCCTGGATCTGACTCTGTCGTCTGTCTATGCACCTATCATACATACAGCAATATATTTATAAACAGTGGAGGAAGTATTCTTGAAACCCAAACTCCCTATAACCTCCACTAATGGGGATAGCAGGAGTGGGGGACAAACTCACATGAAGGAGAGTAATATGATCCCTTGTATACACCAGTAGGGGAGGAAGAAAGGGTGAGGGCCAGAGAGCAGAACCTGACAGCCCTTGGGTGTTCACAGAGAAGCATGGGGCTGCACATGGGAAGGGCTAGTGACCACTGATTGGTTCTCAGTGAGACCTGGGGAGGAGGGTTTGCAGGGAGCAAAAGAGGAGTGAGGCAAGGTGTGGACAGGGCAAGAGGGAGGATGTTGGAACAGTGGGGAAGTGTGGCTGCAGGATTCTCAAAACAACAGGGATGGAAAGGGAAAAACATGACCGCCAGAAGCTGGGAGCCGGCCGGTACCTACAGTGAGGTTTCGGTGTTCTGCTGACCATAAACAGCTTCACAGATGCCAGCATCTTCAGCCTTGTTAGGCAAGGCCGCTTTGGGACTGTGTTGGGTCCAGAGAGAAACTAGACGAGGCCACTGTCTCATCTGAACACAGGCCACGTCCTTTACCTTCCCATCCTAGCAAATAAGGAGCAGCTGCTGTTTCTTAGAGCCAAAGAATAACAGAACTACTGAGATGCCCAGTCCTGCTGCCGACTCTTGCTCTGGGAGCCCTCTCCCAGATCACCCAGCGGGAGGCCAGACCCTGCAAGTTCTCGCTAACAGTCTCGTCCCGAGATGCCCTGTGGTTCTCCGTGGTGTGTGGTCCCCTCACTGCAGCACATGGGGAAACTGGCTCAGTTGAGCTGCAGGTGTGCTCTCGGGCCTTGGTGGAAGGGCAGTGACAGCTACCTGCGCTTCAGTTTTGTCATTTGTGTTGCTGAGATGTATACTCCCTCTACCAGGGACCTTTGAACATCTGTTTTTTCATTTGTCTATTTTTTGTTGTTTTGGTGTGCATTTTGAAAATCAAGGGAAGAGCCTAAATCCCTCATTTAGGTCATCAGGAAGGCAACAAGGAAAAGATACAGCACAGTAAGCAGAGTGAGAGCTCAGCACGCTAGGAAGCCAGAGGCAGAGGTGGCCCTTAGAAATCAGTCTGCAGCTGCTCTCAGAAATCCAGAGATTGAGAAGATAAAATAGAAAACCAAGAGTCTCTGAGTGAGTTTATGACTTTCCCCCTGGTAAGCTGTGCTTGCCCAGAGCCAGGTATTTAGGGTGTGGGGCCCTGGGGTCCGGCAGGCAGCCGCACAGGTGGAGAGCTTACCTTGACTGTGTAGATCTGGAAATAGATGGGTTGGGTGCCCATGCGAACATAGTAGGTGATGACATCCAGGATGAAGGGATCTACATTTTGGGATGTGTCCAAGGAGGGTGGCTGCGAGGGACAGAACATGTTTTCAGTGACCTCCTTCCATGTCACCATGGATGGTGCCCCCACACATCCTCTGTGACGCACTAACCCTGCCGGCCCTTCAGCACAGTCCAAGCCTTTCCTACCGCCCAAGACACCTGTCCAGGGTCTCACCACCCCAGGGACTCCAATTAATTTTAACCGCACAGAGACATAGTGGGTGTCTCTGTGAGTAGGGCACTGTGCTGGGTGCTTGTGGGGCAGACAAGGTGCTTGACGATATGACTGACGAGGGGAGAGTCTGACTGGGCTCTGGGTTTGGGTTTGCTACTCCCTGACCTTGAGCATGAGAGGTTGAACCAGAAGATCTGATGTCTCTTTCAGTTCTTGTGGTATCTGAACATATTAACAAACTAATTCATTTGTACGTTATTGGGAGAGGACTAGTGCCATGTCCTGCAGGCCTTCCCCACCACACGTAGCTCTAAAGCATAATGACAGGGTATTTTAGGTAAACAGAACAGAATGTCTGCATAGAACCTGAGAGTATCAGGGTTGGAAAGAGGCTCAGAATTGATCTAATCCACCTTGTATATGATCCTATAACACCTCTTTTGGTTTTCACATCTGGTCTTCTGAAATACTGGTCCCTTCAAAAGGGTCACGCTGAGGAACTATCAATTTATTCTAATGATGCCACACTGCTCACACTGTTTCCTGACTCTTCATGTGGAAACTGCTTTTGGAGTAAGTACAAGGGTCACGCAAATTGTTAATTATAAGAGAAAGAGAGCAGGGACAAACCAAAATCTTATATGTGTAATCACATGGAGGAAAGCTACCAATAAAGGCACATAAATGAAACCTACATCAGATGTTCTTCCTGTAATATCCTCCAAGTTTCAAGGAAAAGGTGTTTTAATACCCAGCTAAACAGTCTTTCATGCACATGCAAACATTTTCAGATAAGCAATAATTCAGAAAACATGCCTGCCCCCAACATCTTCATTCAAATAAAAGCAATTAGAAGAACCCCAATCAATCAGGCAATAAAGCAAAATGAAGGGTCAGTAAAGTGGCAAGTTTGAAAATAAATACACAAAAATCAATAGGAACCTTTTATACTAGCAGTAACTATTGTCCAAAAACATGGGAGGAAGATACCAACCACAATTCAAGAAAAAAACTATTGAACATGAGGGTAGATTTAGCAAGAAATAGATAAAATCTATATGCTGAAAACCGTACTGCTACCCTGAAGAATACACACAATGATTTAGCAAATAGAGAGTTCTACTACAGTCCCAGAGAGCTGACTTAACGTGCTAAAGGTGTTAATTCTCCTTCAAATTTTGATCAAAATTCCAAGGGGATTAAAAACAAAATGAAAAAAATTCTAAAGTTTATCTGGAAATATAAATAAGCACATTCTGAGAAGTTTAAAAAACACAGGAGTTATGGGGTAGATTTACCCTGACAGCTATTAAAATATAAAAGTGAGAATTTGCACAGGGCTGAATAGACCAATGAGAAAAAATAGGTACCCAGAAATAAACTCAAGCATATGTTAGAATTTAATAAATGATAAAATGGCATTTCAGATTGATGGGGCAAGATGGTTTATGCAATAAATAGCTTAGGAAAACTGGCTAAACATTTGAAAAAAGTAAAATTACCATAATTTGCCATGTTTAATGTACTCTCATGTATAATGCACATACACATTTTGGGCCCAAACTTTCAGGAAAAAAATCTTTCACTATAATTTTTAAATTCAATTATCTATATTTAGAAACAAAATTGATTATCATATTCCCAGGTATTATTTTGCACACAGATATCATTATTGCTTTCTAGAGTTACACTTTTAATGCATAAGCATAAATAACAGAATTAAAAACATTTATACAGATACAGAGTTGGTACTACCCATGTATAATGAGCATCCTTATTTTTCCCTCAAAAATTTGGGCAAAAAGTACACATTATACATGGCAAAATATGGTACATACTTCCTACTAAATACTGAAATTAATTGCAGATGGGTTATTTAAATGTAACAGTTGAGATATTAAAAGTATTGGAGTAAGTTACTGGTGAGTATTTGTTTAATCTTGGATATAATTTACTCAGTAGAGTAGTCCTCTCAAAGCATAAAAGTGCTATGTGTGACCACATAAAATATAGGCTTTTGAAGATCAAACATCACTACTGACATGACTGATAGGCAAATAACCGAGGGGAATAAAATGTTCGCAGCACACGTGATGCAGAAAGGATTAGATTCTTGTCCTACATCCAGGTCTTTGCAAATCAGTAAAAGACCAGCTTCCTGCCACCAGCTGGGGTTAGGGCCGCGCTGCGGTTTGTGTTTAAGAGAATGTGCCAGAAGGGGAAGAGGAACAGCCACGAGCGGAAAACTTATTTGAACAAATAATAAAGGAGAACTTCCCCAGTCTGGCAAAGGAAATAGACTTCCAGGAAGTCCAGGAAGCTCAGAGAGTCCCAAAGAAGTTGGACCCAAGGAGGAACACACCAAGGCACATCATAATAACATTAGCCAAGATTAAAATGAAGAAGAGAATTCTAGAAGCAGCAAGACATAAGGGGACAGTCACCTACAAAGGAGTACCCATCAGACTGTCAGCTGATTTCTCAAAAGACCTTACAGGCAAGAAGGGGCTGGAAAGAAGTATTCCAAGTCATGAAATCCAAAGGCCAATCCAAGATGGCTCTATCCAGCAAAGCTTTCATTTAGAATAGAAGGACAGATAAAGTGCTTCTCAGATAAGGTCAAATTTGAGGAGTTCATCATCACCACGCCCTTATTATATGAAATGCTAAAGGGACTTATCTAAGAAAAAGAAGATAAAAAATATGAACAGTGAAAGGACAGCAAACTCACGGTTATTAACAACCACACCTAAAAAGCATATTAAGAGGACAGCTAGATTGGGAGTAGAACCATAGAAATGGAGATCACATGGAAGGTTAGTAACAGGGAAGTGGGAGGAGGAGAAGTGGGGAGAAGGTACAGAGAATAAGTAGCACAGAAGGTAGGCAGAAAATAGACAAGAGGGGGAGGAATACTATGGGAAATACAGAAACTAAAGAACTTGTGACACATGGACATGAACAAAAGGGGGGGAATGGTGGGGGAGGGGTGTGCAGGGTGGAGGGGAGTGAAGGGGGGAATGGGACAACTATAATGGCATAATCAATAAAGTATATTTAAAAAAATAGAGAATGTGCTCTGGAATCAAGCTGCCTGGCTCCAAATGGGACTCTACTGGGGCAAGTTCCCTCGTCTCTGTGCCTTGGCTGCTGGGCCTGAAAGATGCGGATATGGAGAAAACGGCACCTGCCAGCGCGAGTATCTCCTTGGTAGGGAGGTCGTGTGTGAACATTTAGAGCAGCAGCTGGCACGTGGAGTGCTCAGGAAGCATTGCCTATTATCAGCACAAAGAAAACATCACAGGAAACGCACAAGAGAAGGAAAATAACTGGCCTGCATACTTATGAAAGGATGTTTTACTTCATCTTTTCCACAGTGGTTTTGTCTGAAGTGTAGTCATCCCTCATAATCCACAGGGGGTTGGTTCCAGGACCCCCGTGGATACCAGAATCTGTGGATGCCCCTATGTCCCCATATAAAAAGTGGCTCGGTATTTACATGTAACCTATGGCTTGTACACTTCAAGTCATCTCTAGATTACTTATAATACCTAATACAATGGAAATGCTACATAAATAGTTGTCACACTGTACTATTTAGGGAATAATGACAAGGACAAGATCCTGCTACGTGTTCAGGACGATGTAACCATCGGAGGTCTAACAACACTGTATATGTCAGCAACAACGTAACTTGTTCTTCCTGAATATTCCCCCGCTCCAGGCTAGTTGAATCTGCACACGCAGAACCCATAGATTGGAGGGCTGTTGTGCTTGGTACGTGTTCCGAGTGAACCCCAACAACCAGCTGGTTGGAGTTCTCTCCTACATTCCTGTCCTGCCTCCTTCAACCAGGGGGCCCCTTGGACTGACTCCCGAGGTCAAGGGACAAGAGTAATATCTGAAACGGCCCCTCCCACCCTCCTACCCTCTCTGCCCCTACCATCTCTGCCAGCTTGTGGATGGCCGGGCACAGGGTATTGATGGTGCTCTCATACCACGGGTCTGCCCGGCCCAGGAAGGCGGCCAGCTCTCCCAGCTCTGAGTGCCTGGACGATGCCAGTGTCTGAGGACAAAGAAATGAGTCATGCCCATCAGGCCTTCTTTCCGACACTCTTCCTGGCCAGAGGGTCCCCAGGTACCAGTCCTAGGCAAAACCAGCTTTGGGAATGTGATCGAATGTCAGCTTCTCGTGGCCATTTGCGCACCCTGTAAAGACTGTTCGCTGTTACACCTCAGATGAAGCTGGAATACCCTTCTCTGAGGGCCATTTGCCAGGGACATTGAGACATAATCATCAGCCTTAAAAGCAGAGAGACAAGTGTCGCTTTGAATTTAAGATGTCCCAATAAGAAGCTGAGTGGGCAACAGACATGAGAAACCACAGGCAGGCCTCCCTCTCCCCCAGCAGACCAATGGGCTTTCACTGCCTGAAATTCCAAGAAGCTTGTGATTAATCCAATTACAAAACCAAAGTGAAAACCAGCAACCGGCAGGCTGCCACTGTGAGAGAACACCTCTCTGGCCACAGCCAGCCCACAGGCCAAGTCTACGGCTTCTGGGACAGGAAACCCTGCCGTCTCTCCCAGCTCCACATCCCAAGGCAGGGCGACCCCAGTTCCTGGGCCAGGGGAGGCCAGGCTGCCCTGGGTCCCTGCCCAGCCCCTGCCCACACCCCTGCTCCTCCACTCTTCTCCCCTCCCCACAGCCCACCTCCCTGACCAGCCACCTCAGGCGTCAGCACAGGGATGTAGTAGAGCTGCAGGCTCAGCCGCGGGGTGAGGCAGAACATCTGGGTCTCCCGTTTCCTGGTGAGGGGCAGCAGAGTGCAGGGGTCAGGGCAGGGGCTTGGCTGCAGGCAGACTTGGTTCCACATTCTGTCCTGCTCTTTATTATAGCATGACTTTGGGCAATTTACCTAGTCTTTCTGAGCCTGTTTTCTCATCTACAGAACGCTCGCACTGCACACCATCCTCCCCAATCCTCCCCCGGCCTCTGCCTCCTGGTCCTCCCCAACCACTCCTAGATCCCTCACTGCCCACCCTCGCGCCCTCGCACCCACACCCCGCCCCACACCACCCCTCTGGGGCCCTACCTGAGGCTGTGGTAGGCCCGGGCCAGGCGCCCCAGCATCCTGTCGTCGCCCAGCACCAGCACCCGGGCCGTGTGCAGCCGGGAGACACCGGGCAGCAGTTCTCCATCCCCGCTGGGCCTGCCCGTCCTCCGGTGCAGCCCCGGGGGCCCATCCCAGCTGCCGGGCACCAAGATGTCCGGGGGCCACACCCGCTTCTTGATGCCCCCTTTGCGCTGCAATCCGGCGTGCTCCATCTCTGAGCCGCGGGTCGTGGGTGGCTCCTCCGCCCCCAGAGGAAGGTCCCGTTCAATGCCACTGTCCGTGGACAGCACGGACTCCCGAGCCAGCGCCCGGTCTGGCAGGAGGCCCTGCAGATCCAGGGCCTCCAAGTCAGCGCTGAGGCGCAGCAAGGACCTCGGGCGCAGGAAGAGCACCAGTTCCTTCCCTGCGATTTGGGGAACAAAGGGACCGCCGGCAGAGAGGGCGTGTAAGGCCTCATGGGGCAGCGCGGGGGAGGGGGGGGGGGGGGGTTCTGTGTTCCTCAGACACTGTTTAGCTGAACAGAAGCCCCACGAGGTGCTCCACAAAGGAGCAGAGGTTCTGTGGCCAGTGAACTGAGAACCCCACAGGCCTGCCACCACTTGAGTTTCTTCAGTAAACATCTTAAAGGCCCCGAGAAGTCTCACAGGAGAGAAATCTGCTTCCCCCAGTCCCCGCCCGCCCCCCCCATCCCACTCCAGAGCTCCCATTTTCACATTCACGAACTAGCATCCTCCTGCTCTCCCACTGCTGTGCTTGCCCTGAGACACAGAGACAGGCCATCAGCTCCTGGGAGAACTTCCAGACTTTTCTAACCTACCTTCATTTTATTTCCCATGAGGAAACTGAGGCCCAGAGAGAAAACTGAGTCTGTCTAGAGTGACCGAGCATGCAAAAGGGAGTGCCCGGATGTGAACCCAGTTTGCGGGTCCCACACTGCTCACTCCAACCTGTGCCTTTGTCCTCCCCTCTTGACAATAGCCAGGGGACAGAGGGAGGGGAACCCCAGTGTGCAAGGCCCTCTCCTGCTCCAGAAATCGTAACTTCTTTTGTGGCTGCCTCCTACTTGGGGACTCATTGTCTGTTGGCATCAGATGGGCATGTGGCGCTTACTGGGCATGTGAGGCCAGGGGCCAGTGCGCTGAGCCCTTCTGACATGAAGAAAAATATGTTCTCCTTCTAGATGTGCGGGACAACTCAGCACACACATAGACACGCAACGGATGCACACACAGAGACACATCTAGACACACAGATGCACACAAAGACATGCACGGACACAGACATCAGTGCACACAATAGACACACAGATACATAGTCACACAGGGTGCACACAGACCTGCAGACGCGATAGACGCACAGGCAGATGCACACTGACGCAGACACACGCACAGGTACACAGGCACACATTTGCCACTGTGTCCAGCCAGCTCCCGTAGAGGAGGTCAAAGGCATGACTCACAGAGCTGCTCCTCATCAGTCCACAGGTGCAAGGTAATGATCGGGCTGGGCAGGGGGATGTTCAGTGGCCGGTCTGAGAGGGGGTCACCTGAAGGAAGGAGCAGGCTGTGGAGACCACGAGGAAAAGATTGTGGGACTCTCCTCTGCTCTCCCCATCCCACCCCCAGTTCCCACATGGGGCCTAGAGGCGGTGGGTGGCAGAGACCCTGGTCCTCCCACATCTGGTCTTGTTGAGCTCCTCTCTCCCTCTGCCACCATCCACTCCTCCAGGGCCTAACCCCCTCCCTGCCCAAGAATGCTTAGAAGCTCCCTGTTTCCTGCAAACTTCCTAGGTCAGCCTTCACAAATCAGCTCGAAGTTTTTCCCAACATTTTCTCCTACTGTTGGCTCCTCCCCTCCCCAACCCCGATGCCTTTCCCATTGTTCTTAGATGCCCTGCCTACATCCAGAAGAAGAGAGAAGGCCTCTGTATTTCTCAGCATCTCTTCTAGTAGCATGGGCACAGCAGGCACTCAATGAACGTTTGCTCCTGTAGGTGATGCTGAAGAGAACTCATTAGCCAGGTACTGAAGGCACAGGACCTCTGCAGCCCAGGGGAGAGGGCAGGGCCAGCCCCTCCTCTTCGCCTCCTTCCAGGAGCCTTCCTGATCACTCCAGCCCCTGTTGTCACCCCTCCCTAGCCAACCTTACAGGCTGAATGTTAGGCACACCTAACGTGTAGAATTTAGGATTTAATTTCTACACAGTATGGCTCCCTCCCTAACAAAGCTGCAAGCTTCCCTAGTAGAGAGCAACTAATGCCCACAGAGCACTTCTTATTGCTGCCAGGTGCCTTTCTCCTCAACTTGCACACATTGCCATCATCTCACGGGATCCTGCCAGTGACCATAGGCCACCAATAGTATCATTATCCTCACTTTACAGAGGGGGAGGCTGGGGCACAGAGAGGTTAAGTAAGTGGCCCAAGGCCACACAGTCACAGTCAGAATTTGAAGAATTTGAGCCCAGGTATAGCAGCTTCAGAGTGCATGCTCTTACCCAGGACACTGTGCTCAAAACTACCATCATATGCTGCCCCAGAAGCAGCAGGGGCTCAGGAGGGGTGCTGGCAGGTCATTAAGGTGCGCAGGACAAGTCAAGGGAGGAGGCAGATGTTGGACGTGGCTGGAATGGTGGGGGTGGCCCAGGCCTGGTCTCATTCTGTCCACGCAAAATTACTGCTGAGTTAGCAAGTGGTACCCAAGAAGAGCCAAGCCAAATTTGCACCCAGGGTTTGTCCCAGCTTTGGGAGGAGGGAAGCTTCATAAACAGACATTTCCATGTAGTTTTCAGAGGCACAGAAGTATTTGGAGGTTTAGAATATTAAAGCAAAACAAAAGGTCCTGGCTGGTGTAGCTCAGTGGATTGAGCGCGGGCCTGGGAACCAGAGGATCATGGTTCGATTCCCAGTCAGGGCACGGCACATGCCTGGGTTGCAGGCTGGTTCCCTGCAGACCAACTCCCAGCAGGGGACGCTCAAAAGGCAACCATACATTGATGTTTCTCTCCCTCTCTCCTTCCCCTCTAAAGATAAATAAATAAATAAAATCTTAAAAAAAAATAAAGCAAAACAAAAGGACAGAAGGCCGAGATGGTGGAGGGTGTCTTGGGAGGGCATCCTGCCTGCCTCACTCTGAATTCCGCAGCCTCCACCATCCCTGGGTTACCAAGGTCAAGCTCCAGGGCTGGGACATTGACCTCTGCCCGTGGCTTCCAGGCCTTAGGTTGGTGCTGTGTACCTAAGGGTGCATGGTGTGTTCTGTGACATGCAGGCTAATGAATTACATGGGTGCTTTGGGCAACCACGAAACAGGACACAAATTAGAACCATCTTCCAACAGCCACATACACATGTCCCAGGACACGCCTTGGGGCTCATGAGGATTTCCCAGTCCACATGGGCTTGCTTCCCATTGCTGTATGACATTGACTTGCACTGACTTATAGAAATGCAAATAGAAAAGAAGCGTACACAATAAAAATGGGTGACACCGGCCCTGGCGGTGGCTCAGTGGATTGAGTGCCAACCTGCAAACCAAAAGGTTGCCAGTTCAGTTCCCCATCAGGGCACACAATGAGCTGCAGGCCAGGGCACCCCCCAGTTGGGGGTGTGAGAGAGGCAACTGATGGATGTATCTCTCACACATGGATGTTTCTCTCCTTCTTTCTCCCTCCCTTCCTCTCCCTTTAGAAATAAATAAATAAATAAATAAAATCTTTAAAAAGATTGGTGACACCAGATGTAAGTGACATTGACCAAGGTGCTGTTTTAGATGTTCTTTAGAGTGTCCCTGGACCATCATATCCTTTGGTTACTGTAGTTTAGTGGTTAAGAACTAAAGAGCCTAGGTTTGAATCTTGGCACTCCGCTTAGGTAGCTGGGTAATCTCGGGCAAGATTTATAGCCTATTTCGAAGTCAGTTTTCTCAACTGTAAAATAGGGATAATACTTTTCTATCTCATAAGTTTACTGTAAGCATTCCTCGATTTAATACATTTAATATATTTAAACATATAAAGTGCTAAGAACAGCAACTGGGGCAGAGTGGGTGCTAGGCGGGTGTCAGTTGTTATGAAAAATTATCCACCTTCTTAGCCCAGAACCTTCCAAGTTTCTGGGCACCTCAGTCCCCCGGGAGACTAAGAGCAGTCACGTGTTCAACCCGGGGCTCAGCCCTGCCCGCAGATTCCAGGCAGGTACAGTCTGGCTCTCTGGCGTCCCTTGCAGGGTCCCCGACCACCCGCCGCTTACCTACGCAGCGCCCCCTGGCGGCCGCCGTTGGCCCCAGCAGTGAGCAGTAAATCTCCTCCAGCCTCTCCAGGTGTCCCACCCGGCTTGAGCTGGGCTCGCTAGCCATCTGTTCCACGGCTGCCACCACGGCGTGGAAGTAGCGTTCCAGGGCGCGACGAGGGCTGGCCTGTTGGAGAGGGATGTAGAGCCTGGGTCTAGGCCCAGCATCCACCCACCCCAGCTCCCACGCCAAGTCCGCGGGTGCGTGGGCAAGCCCATGTGGCACCTCCCCTCTGCCCAGGAAGCTGGACACAGCTTCCCTGCCAAGGCGTCTGCGCCTCACATTCAGAGCGCCGCTCCTGCCCCACCACAGCGGTTACCAGAAGTTGCCTGCAGCTGCGGGCCCACTCTACCTCCCCACCCCGGTGTGGGGAGACACTGGTGCCCGGTAATGTGGGAAACCCAGCCGTGCAGGGATGGCCGCCGGCACCCACCCTGCTTGAAGCGTCACCAAGCACCTGGATCAACGTTCTGTTCCCACCAGGATGTGAACTCCAGAATGGTAATGGTTTTGTCTGTTTTGCCTATAGCTGCATCCCAGCACCTATGATATCTCCTGGCACATAGTAGGTTCTCCATGAATATTTGTTGACTATTTCCTCAACTTCTGTCATTTTTATACTGCTTTGACATAGCACCTATACTATTATTTACTCATTATTTTTCTTTGAATCGCCTCACTTTTTTGGTTCAAAATTATTTCAAAAGGAAATTTCACATAGCTACTCTGAATATAAAGGTTAGTGCCCCCTGTCATAAATAGAAAATAACTAATGATCACAAAGCATTGTTACTCAACCCAGCCACCGGCTATGGCCTGCCAAGGCTTTAGAGCTCAAAGTTTGCTTTCTATTTTCTAAAAATGGAAATGGGTAAGAGTTAAAGATATTGGGGTTAACACGAAGCTGAGCTTTTCTCCTTAGCGGAAACAGGTTTCAAAAGAGTTTCTGGTGGTGCCATTCCACGCTCTTTAGCAGCGAGTCCTTTTGCCTCCGGGGGTGCAGCTCCAACACCCTGAGAAGACCTGCTCCCTGGCTCCCTGGCTGTCTTTCCTCATCCTGCTCACCACCACCGAGTCCTCTCACAACCGTGGTTGCAGGGTCCAGACGAGTCACACGGGCAGGCACGACAGCACTGCCTCTCGTCTCTCCTGTGCGAGGGGTCTGCTGAGCACTGGTCTCAGCCCCCTAGGCTGAGGCAGAGTGGGTCATTCAGACCACCTAGGGCTCTGACGGGTACTTACTGATTGATCAACTGGATGAACAAAAGCATTCAGAGGGATATGGAATCGAAGCTGGCAGGGGCCACGGGGACCATCGCATCTATTTATTCATTTTATAAATTAATTATAAATAAATGGATGAAATATTTATTGATCGAGCACCCACCAGGTGCCAAACACTGTTCCAGGTGCTAGGGTACAGCAATGAGCAAAACAGACAAAAATTCCTCGTGAGGCTTATATTATAGTGTGTGTGTGGGGGGGCGTTGGGGGAGATAATAAGCAAGACAGGCACAGTTTGCAGTATGATAAATAACAAGGAGTGCTGAAGAGAATATAAAGCTGGAAAGGAGGGAGTGAAATTTTGGGAGGGGCTGAAATTTTAGGTAGAACAGTCAAGGAAGCCTCGCCATAACACAACTTTTGAGTAAACAGGCAAGCGAGCCGAGAGAAAGAGGGAGAGTGTGGGAGGTGCATAACTGATGCAGAGGGGGGAGGGGGGCAGGCCTGAGGGCTTCGTGGACCACTATAATGACTTGACTTTGACTCTGAGTGAGATGGTGTGAAACTTGCCCGGGTGGCTACCCTGCACTGAAGCGCCCGTCAGCCTGGCTGCTGGGAGCCTGACAGCTGGCAGCTCTCAGCTGAGTCTCTCCCCAAATCGTGCTCAGCTGAAGAAAGCCACCTCTCCAAGGCCATGCCCCTTTCCGGAGGACGGTCCATGCAATTGCTAGTAGGTGTGGACGGGTAATGGCCCAGCCCGCTCACCCCATCTCAGGACAGCGCTGAAAGGCCAGAGCAGCTCCCTAGCTCCCTCTGGAATCAGCTGGGGGCGAGCTCTTCCTGGAGCTCAGGAGAATGAAGAAATGAGAAGGGACAATTAGAACTCGAGCAGGTGTGGCTGGTTCCCAGTCCTGCTGCTGACCCACTGCGAGCTGACTCTCAAAGCTGTGTCTTCAGACTTCTGCCCTGGCCTCTTTCCTGTGCCCCTCCCCAAATCCCTGTCTTCAAGGCTTTGCAGAGAAGCCTCCCTTAGTTCTCATTCCCTGACCCCTCCAGCGGCCAGCCCTACCTGGAGATACCCATCTCTAGGACCCAGAACATATACGGGGGGTAAGAGAGACAGGTTGCCTCATGCTGACTTCCTAGTCTCCAGACCTTGTCTGCTGGTTCCCTGGACACACGGGGAGACAAACTGACTCCACACCTGGGCCTCAGACCAGGTCCCCAGCAGACAGGATGGGAACTGGCAGCCAGATAAGGCCTACCTATCAGATTGACTGGCCAAGCCACCTCTCCCAGGCCCCACTTGCCCTCTTGCCAGCAGGTATGACTGGGAATGGCATTCCTTAAGAGGCAGAATTCTGGGCAAGGGGGCAGAGATCTCAGGGGACAGGGAGTGGTAGTCAACATGTACTGGAGAGCCCAGACCAGGCTGATGTCTGGGAGCCCCAGCCTCTGGGGTGTGGGAGGGACAGTTGCCCGGGGATCTTTAAGGACACCTTAACTCTAAGCTTCTGAGGGTCTCTAGCTTGAGATCAAGGATGTATTCCCCAAGTCTCTCTCTGCTCTTCTTCCTCCCCTCCCCCTCAATTCTCTATGTACAACAATAGAGACTCAGAGCACTGAACTGTAGATAACCTAGTTATCTAGGGGGTGGGGTGCCTAATGTTTACTATGCCTAAAAAATTACAGCTTTTACTCTCAGCAGTTTTTCTACTGCAAAATAGTGTATGCAACACACCTGCTAATTCCAGCCCCGGATGCCACTTCATTCCTGACCCCCTCAAAGCCATCTTTGCCTCATTCCTAAGCCTACTCTGCACCCTAGCTGCATCCGAGTCAGAGAGGTAGTTGGGTTTGGCATCATCCTTTCCCCACATCACTGAGAAACAAAAATGGATGTTCTTACATGTTTGACTTGGTTGTGTCAAAATGGCACCTTCACTATGGCCAGCTTGGTGAGCCAGAAAGGCCACCAGGGCCGCTGGAGGGGTGGGGTGTGGGTGGCTGGGTCAGCAGACAAACTTTGGTCAGGACAGCGCCTCCCCTCCCTGCCTTCCCGAGAGCCAAGGCTGCAGGAGAGGGGGCAGTAGCCTACACTGGGGACATAGATGCTTGTGATAGAACCAAGATCGGGCTTAGGTATGACTTAGTGTGTGTGCGCATGTGGGGGGGGGGGGTTTGTCCACAATGTGGCTGTGTGCTGTGACCTCCCCAAAGGAGGCGTCACAGAAGGACGGATGTCAAGGTTGGTGGGGTGAGTCAGAACCTTCAACGGGTCCAAGTGGGTAGGCACTCTCAAAGAAGCAGTACTCTCAAGGTGGGAGTGGTACTTTTAGAGAAAAGACATGATATCAGTGAGATCAACGTGGTTTCCAGAGAGACCAGAGGAGGGAGAGTGGCACATCTGATGCACATTGGTGGGCAAAGCCGGGCCCGAGACATGGCTGGCCAAGGGACTGGCGCCCACTTGCGGGGGCAGAAGAAGCAGGAGTTGGCTGACCCATGGCAAGCACCCTCCCTCTGAAACCTGCCTCCTCCTACAGCAGCAGTGCCACAGCCCTGAGTCACAGCAGCTCAGAAGCTGAGGCATAGTCCAGTCCAGCCTTCCCAGAGGACAGACACCTTCCCCCCAAAGAGATCACCCCTGACAGGGCTGCACTCATTGCCCCAGGCTGCATCCTCTCCCACCCAGGAAACCCAGCTGGACTGCAACCCTTGGCCGGAGGATCTTCAACCTCCTGGAGTCTTGGCCATGGAGCGGGGTCCAGACTGAGCCCAAGAGAACGCTAGGAAATGAATGGGTAAGTGTTGGAAGCAAGCTGAGTACCCACTGTAGGAACAGGCAACCAGTTGCACGCGTAACTGCACTTTCACAAGAGAGGATACTGTGCAACCATTACACGTACGTTTTTTCTAAGGAAAATATTTTCTTATGGCAATTTCCTTAACATAGGAAAATAAAGATTGTGTATGCGCACATACATGAAGTATATAAAACCGTACACAGAGTTTGATATCTGTTTGTTAGAGAAAGGAGCAGTGGGGGAGTGAGGCTGGGAGGTGACTGAACATCAGCTTGAAGCCAGATCTGGGTTCGAATTCTGACTCCCTTTCACAATGCTGGGCTGAGAATTCTGGAATGGGATGCATGCCGAGTGCCCAGCACGGTGCCCGAGCGCGACAGGCACTCAGTGAGCGACAGCTGCCGCGGCTGCCACTGTGGGTGCTGCTGAAGAAACATATCAGAGCATTAATTAATTGCTGATATGTCTGAACAGAGGGGTATGAATAATTTTAATTTTCTTCTGTGACTGATCTGCATTTTCCAGGTTTCCCTTAGTGTTGTATATTAATTTTGGATTTATAGAAAAAGGTAATAAATATGGCACAGGAGAAGGGGGAAGACGAGCAGAGCAAGCAGCTGATGTGGGCATGCAGGGCCCTGGCCTGGAACC
Source organism: Sturnira hondurensis (assembly GCF_014824575.4). Classification (NCBI taxonomy): domain Eukaryota; kingdom Metazoa; phylum Chordata; class Mammalia; order Chiroptera; family Phyllostomidae; genus Sturnira; species Sturnira hondurensis. Next base: position 3,889,426 of record NW_028092466.1, on the reverse strand, counting down.
CTGAGGGCTGGGGCAGAGCCGTTACCTTCAGCTTTCTTTGCAGAGCTTCTGCGCGGCAGGCCTCCCCCAGGGCCGCTTGCAGGGTGTGGGAGACCACATGGCGCATGCAAGCCTCAGGCGTCTGCTGGATCTGCGCAGCCTCGATCTCCAGGAGCAGTGCACTGCACACGGAGGGAGACACCAGCTCAGGATCCACGAAGAGGAGTACTCTGGGGACAGAGGTGGGAGGGAGGGTGCTGATGAGAATGACTACTGGGGGAAGAGCCCCTCCAGGGGTACCCCCAGAATCTTGTGTCCCCCTCAAGTTATTCAACTCCTCCAAAAACAGGAGCCTTACATTCAAAAGTCTATGGTGGAGAGACAATAAGGAGTGGTGGGGACTGTGTCAATAAGAGCATGCCCAGCCCTTCTGCCTCTCACAGAAGGTAGACGATCCCTCTAGCCTCTCACATCTAGGTAAGTTCTAACCTCAGTTCTGCTTCCTCCTTCAGCGTCATGGCCCACTGACTGCATCACCCTCTAGCAGGGGCCCTAAGCCTTTCCTGCTGAAACTAGAGCTCTGAACTCCAAGCAGCCCCGTCTTCTCTCATCGCCTCTATCACACCAGGAAAACAACCATCCCCAACTGTGTCCTCCCAACCTCTGCAACACTGTTCCTGGGGATCCCTTCACCTCCCTGCACCCTCCATGAACACAGAGCCACAAGCTACACCTTTCAGCAGAGGTACCTGCGGGGGAGAAAGCTATGCACCCCAATGCCATCAGTCAATCCCTCTCCCCAGCACAAACAGCGAACACTGCCTCAATCTTATCTGAAGGGCGAGGCACACACAGACCAAAGCCGATTTCGTGGTGCGGTTGTGGCCTGAACCCCCTCCACTACAGGTACTCTTGAGCTTCCCCAGGCTGCCTGGCTAGTCAATGCTGCATCACGGGCCCAGGAAGGATGGAGGTGAAACAGCAGGTCTCCAGGGCAGCCGGTGGTCCAGCCTGCCCTCTGCATGTGAACGGGATCGTCTGCATCCAGCCCGAGAAAGAAGGTCTTATCCTACTTTCTGTGATCTCCAGTGGACAGGCCCCTTAAAAACACACTCCCTTCCTGGACAAAAGTCATGAATGGAGGGCTCTGCAGAGGCTCCTCTCAACTCAGCCTTCTCTTTGGTCTTCCTGTCAGTGAGCAGTCCCAGAGGCCCAGCACGCGGAGGGGCCACTCACCTCTCCTGGTAGGGATACAATTCACTCCTCAAGTTCTGCTCTGCAATGACCAGCCTTTGGTACAGTGTCCCTGCAAATCAGACCCTTCAGCAAGGCAGTCCTGAGTCGCTGAGCTCCAGACCCCACCTTCCCACAGAAGGTGCTGGGGGATTTTAGCTTCCCAGAATCCTGAAGACAAATGCAAGACCTTGGGTGGAGCTGGCATGGCAGCGTGGGAGCCTGTGGCTGCCAGCAGTTCCTACCTGGGACAGCCGTCTCGGTTTTCAGCCGTATGGCGCAGTCCAGGGCAATTGTGCAGTAGGGGGAGGGCAGGGTCAGTAACCGCATGCACAGGGTGTAGCTCCTCTGGTAGAGCTCCTCGGGGATGCCTGTGGCCTGGGGGAGAGGGAGGAGCTGGGGTGCTTGCAGCCCAGGGTCACGAAGGGTCCTGGGAGGAGTGGGACAGCTGGAAGGTGGGGCCTGAGAGCAGGACCTGGGCCTGTGACTCCCCCAAATCTACACCTTCCACCTCTTCTCAGACATCGCTGCTTTGACACCCCACTCAAACTTCCCAGAGGGGAGATTCATCCCGTTCTATTCATCTGGCAGGTCATCTCCCCTCCTAGCCCCTCACTGCATGGGGCCAGCACTCTCCCACAGCCTCCCCACCTTCACCTCCTGTCTGCTAGGGAAAGGGCACAGCTAGGGCGAAGGAGCCAGCTTGGTGCGGGCAATCCAAGAGTTCTTCTAGGGTGGCACCCGGCCAAGAGTGGGTGTCCCCTGAGGGGAGAAGACAGTGTCCAGCCCAGTCACTCATCACAGTTGCCGGGACCCCCGCCCCTCAGCCCCAGCTCACCTTAGTGAGCACATACATTAGAGTGTGCAGCAAGGGAATGATGACTTGCCGGGTGTCCTCGCTTTCCGCCTGGAAAACATTTATTGGGTTGGGGTTTGAGGCGGGCTCACTAGCTCCTAGCAGGAGGCTGTGTGGGGGCAGTAGGAGGATGGGCTGGAGATGTGGCAGGAAGGGGCCACAGTCTGCCCTGGTGGAGAAGGAGGGTTGTGGGGGAGGGGTGCAGGGAACTCCATGGAGAGGGGAGGCACTAACTCAGGGCAGGAGCTGGCAGCAAAGAGACAAGAAAGTCCTCGACTTGGAGGCTCCCTTGAGTGCAGCATTCCCCAGGCTGTCACACACAGAGCTTGGGGTGGAGGGTAACTTTAATGGTGCAAGGGTAATTGTGAACATCTGAACAGTTATGCATTTATGTTTATGGGTGCTTTCTGTTTCTGCCAAGTGGTGTGGTTTTCCATTAACAGTCTTGTTCTGGTTTCTTTTTGAAATATGTTAACTCATGTTAAACAAGGGGAGTCAATGTAAAGAAAATATTGCTTATAGGAAAGTATAGGGGGGAGACCACAGCTTGGCAGACACCANCAGTAGGAGGATGGGCTGGAGATGTGGCAGGAAGGGGCCACAGTCTGCCCTGGTGGAGAAGGAGGGTTGTGGGGGAGGGGTGCAGGGAACTCCATGGAGAGGGGAGGCACTAACTCAGGGCAGGAGCTGGCAGCAAAGAGACAAGAAAGTCCTTGACTTGGAGGCTCCCTTGAGTGCAGCATTCCCCAGGCTGTCACACACAGAGCCTGGGGTGGAGGGTAACTTTAATGGTGCACGGGTAATTGTGAACATCTGAACAGTTATGCATTTATGTTTGTGGGTGCTTTCTGTTTCTGCCAAGTGGTGTGGTTTTCCATTAACAGTCTTGTTCTGGTTTCTTTTTGAAATATGTTAACTCATGTTAAACAAGGGGAGTCAACGTAAAGAAAATATTGCTTATAGGAAAGTATAGGGGGGAGACCACAGCTTGGCAGACACCATGCTGATGGGACTGAGTCCCCAGCGGCCTGACCTCTCTTCCTCTCACCCCTTCTCACCCCCTTCCACCTTGGGGAGCCGAGGCTCGGGAACCCACCTTTTCCAGTTCTCTGAGCAGAATGCGGACCAGCACCGGACTCTTCCCTGGATCTCTGTCGACCTTCTTGTGCAAGGACCACCTCCACATGCCTGAGCCAGGAGAAAGGGGTGCCCCGCACAGCAAGGCAGGCCGGCAGCTCTTAGAGAGGGAGCCCCTCTGGGCAGGACCCTGAATCCTAACCCCCAGACTGTGATTCTGACCAGCCACCAGGCTGACCCCTCAGCCAAGCCCTTGGCTCCAGGTGTGCAAGTGTGGACTTCTCCCATAGCAAGGACCTCTGATTGGCTGCCCCTGAGGGAGAGTGATTTCCAGAGCGGAAAGGAGGGCAGGAAGAGCAATAGTATGATTGGCTTATGGAGCAGCAGTTTACAGGTCAGCACCGGGAGCTCTGGAAGTCAAATGGTCCTGGGGGGCGGGGGGGACACGTTTATTTGCCAGGGGAGTTGGGGCAGGTGGGTAGGAAGGCTGCAGATGCTAAGGCGCTGTGCCACTGTCGCTGGCAGGATGAGCAGGGAGCAGAGAAGTCTGCCAGGTTCTTCAGGTTCCAGAGATTTCCAGCAGAATGAGGGTTCTGCTGGAAGCCCCTCACTCTGTGAGCTCGGCCCCAACCCTTCGTTGAGAATGTGTGGAAAGAGCAGGCTGGGGAAGGGTAGGGGAGCAGAGGGGCGAGTATACCCGCCGGCTCTTACCTTGGTTATTCTGCAGGGCGGGGGCCTGGGCTCTGAGCTGTCGCAGCACAGCCTGCACACTCCGCTGGAGGTCCAGCTCCGCGGCTGCGCAACAGGGCGGGGCGAACTGTGGGTCCAGGAGCTTTGGAGCTCCACCTTCCTGGTCGTAACGTTGGCTGCACCTCCCTGAAGGAGTCTTTAGACCCTCATGAGAGCCTCAAGAGGTACCCCGAAGTAATGAACTTGGAGCTTGCAGCCAGCATGCGGGCCAGGGCTGGAATACAGCCTTTCAAACAGCATTTCTGTTTCTTGTAAAACCGACATTTGCCAAAGTGCAGCATGTATACCACCGGTGGTACACAGGAATGTAAGGCGTTACACAGAGGTTCCTAATATTTGAATAATGATGCTCTCGTTTTAATATATATTAGAATACATAACTAGTTGTGTATATATAACTAGTCTCATATATATATATATATATATCCCCCCTATATATATACGTTTATTTAAACTGACCTTAATTTTTGCTTCATGCATATGTTGAAGTCAGTTTAAATAAACGTATCAGGTAGTAACAGAAAGCGACAAAGACTCTCTCTCCCTGACCAAACTTTACTCGGGCTCCCTGATTAGAGCTCTCTTCTGCCCTAGGCCCTGACCTTGGCCCCTGTCCCATCCTTGGCCTGCTTAGCACAGTTTCAGCAAGAATCATGCTGTCCATTTATAGAGAATCCCCTACCCAGTATCTGATCAAGTTCTACGTCTCCCACCTCCATGTCTAAGTCCTTGACCTGCCTCTCACGAGAATTCCGTCAGGTCAGTGTAGTAAGAATCCCCCCGCCCTGACACGTCTTCTTAGCCACTTCCTGTCCACGGACCCTCACACTCTGTTCATTGGCTGTAAATCCCCAGCCATCTTTGCCTTATTCAGCGTCGAGCTGAGGTTTCTCCCCTATTGCACTAGTCTTGACTAAGGTCTTCCTTAGTGTTTTAACATAAGTCAGAATAATTTTTTTAGCGGTGGTACCTTGACCTGGCCAACCTGGGAAGGGGTACAAAAATCTGTCACTGATGTTGGGAAAGTGTGAGAATGCCCTTCTCTGACCCCCTACTGCCAGGGGTCTAACAGACCGGGTGGGGGCGCTTTGTGCGGCTGTGCTGCAGGCTCCAGCGCTTTGTGCTCCGTGTGCCGCCAACACCCAGAGCTGCAGGAATTCTCACACAGGCCCCTCCTGGGAGATGCAATCTTTCTCTGAGGGCTTACTGGGCCCAGGGATCCCTCGACTCCCCTGCTGAGCCTTTGCCTGTCAGTCCAAGGCGTTTCCGCTGGAGCCTTCTTCCCTTTCTCCTTCCTTCACGTCAGATTTGCATCCCGGTCTGACAGCTTGCTCCCCCAGCCCCCTCCAGCTCCCTCTCCATGTTCTGTCCCACAGGTGTTTCCTACATAAATCCTCGGGGGTCTAATGCTGTCTTGGTGTCTGCCTCTTGGAGGATCTGGCTAGCACAGGAAAGATGGGAGACACTTCCTGTCCCATAAATTCCCCTTTATCATCCATGCCAACCGAGAGTTTGTCTCTGTAGGCAAGTGTGTTTTCTCTGGTTGTCAGACAATAAGAGCCACACGTCCCAGTGGTTCCCCTTTTGCCTTAGCTGTCAGGAAACTTGCAGCCAAACTGGGGCCCAACCTCAAAAATCAGCTCATCTCAAGTGCTGGGGAACTCTCTTCTTTGTTCCTCTTTGTGTTCCTGCTTAATGTCGTACTTAACACGTGTATTGATTGCCTCGGACAACTTGAATGCCTTGGAAGCATATAACATAGAGCTTACAAATTTAAACAACCAGCAGTTTGCCATCCGGGAATCAAAGTGTGTTTGGACCCAGCTCACAGACTGGCTCCTCACGGCTCTGGCATGGGCTTGTGCAAAGTCTCCCAGGGCCTCCTGGCCACTCAGAAAGCCCCACTTTCTTCCTGCCTCGGACTGGCCCCCAGACCGCATCAGGGCCTAATCCCAAGACTCCGTCAGGCTGACAGCAGGCAGCGAGTGGACAGTCTCTCGTAGCCCATGTTTGCCTACCTGACTGCTCTGCTGGGCAGGGCAGCACCTCCCAAACCAGCACGGAAATCATTTAGCCTGGCGTGAGGCTGGCCGTAAGCTGTCCTTCATTTACCCTTCTCCACCTTGCATGAAAATTTGATGCACGGTGAGTTACTAAAAATTGGTGCTAAGTCTTCCTTCTGTCCTTCCTTCCTCCCCGTGCTCACCACCCCCTTCTCTCTCTCCTTCTCTCTGTCTCTCCGTCTCTCCGTCTTCCCCTGCGCACTGCGCATTGAGATCAGTGCGATTTCCTCCCTGTCCCCTCATGGGAAGGGCAGAGAAGCCTTTGTCTTCTGAGCTTTAGTTTCCCCTGCTTTACACAGGGAGTTAATTTTTTATGTTTCAGAGAAAAATAGAGAAGTCGACAGTAGCCCTGGGAGACAGCCCCAAATAAACTTTGTTTTCAAAAGTCTGGACAGCTGGACCAAACTCTTAGGCTTTGGTCCACATCTGGTTTGCAGACATGTTTTGTTTGGGCTTGTAGAATGTCAAAAAAAACAAAAAAGAATTAGCCGCCAACATTTACAAATAAGGAAAGTTTGCATTAAAGTTGGGTTTTGGCATCTCTTAAAAGTCTCCTGACACTGGGCATGCACTCCTGTCACATGCGATATGAGCAGACTGGGGGCCTCTGCCCCCTGATGTGGGGCACAGGGTCTACAGTTTTTCCGAGGTGCGCTCGTCCCCTTTCATTCGCCTACATCCTCTCCCAACACCCGAGTTTGATACCCCGGCCATGTGACCGAGAGAACCAAGCCAAACTGTCTTTGAGACTTTTGGGGAATGGAGAAGAAGCCTGCAGCCTTCAGTTAAAGAGGAATGTGGCAACCCAAGAGTGTGAGGTCAATTCCCCAAGGGTTTCGGGGACACTTCGGGAAGCGAATGAGGAAGGCCGGGGCAAGCCGGGACCCAGAGTACTGTCTGTGGCGAAGATATCTGATGAGGGCAGCAAAGCACTAAACTCTGTGCCCTTGAATGCCACTGGTATGGTCTCCTGGGCCGCCTTTGCCAGAGCACAGGAGTGTCCCGGAGGAACCCCCTCTCTCCCTATGGACCATGCAAGACTGTTGCGGGGCCTGCAGCCACAGTGGAATGAAGACCACAGACTCTCCCCATTGTACAGACTTTGTAAGCCCTGGTCTTTCCACAGGAGCCCAAGTTTTGGGGGGAGGCACTTTAGGTAAATGACACTGGAACTCATATTCATTGTGGAAAGTGAAAGCTTGAAACTGGTTTAGGTTTGATTAAGTAGAAGCCCAGCGAGACCCCCCGGACCTCCCTGCCCACCAGAGGGGAGACTGCTGGAGGCTCCCCTGGTGTGCAGACAGCTCCACCTCAGCATCCCAGCTGCTCGTGGGAATCGTGGGCTCAGCACCCAGATGCGCCAGCAGCCAGAGTACCGGGGCTCACAGACCTCTTCCCTACTGTGCCCAGGGCCACTGACCACCGTGTGGAATAAGGACACAGATTGTCCCACAAATGTTTACAATCTTGCCTGTGTTTGCGGGATGGCAAAATAACAATAACTTTGGTGCCCTTGAAACATGGCTCTTTTGCATTCCTCAGAATAAATACCTTGCTTTTCAGGGCTCCTCTTCTTAACTCTATGATGAGAGGACCCTAGCGGCCATAGGGAGGTGGGAAAGTTTAAACCAATGGCAATTGGGGAAGGCAGCCTGGTTGCCACAGGAAAACTACCCTCCTGAGCTCCCAGGGCAAGCATCATAATTTTGGGACATTTCTTTCATTCATTGGAATGTGGGGGTCCTTCGTCATATCTTTGGGGGTGGCTATCAGTGGTATCAGCTGGCCAGCAGCTGATATATATTACAATATATCAATATATACTTGATATATTGTAAGCTCTATAGAGGTTTTTGATAAGTGGCTATATTGTCATTACTGCCAATGTCCAGGTCAGTGACCTGCAAACAGCTGAGACTTGTGCAAGTATGTGGATGTTTGTCTCTCAAGACATCCTCATGAGTGAGCAGCTGAGCAGGGTCTCACAGTCTGGCTGAGTGGAGGTGGTCCTGCCATCCCTGGGGGCATTCTCACCTGCAAGGGGGTCTCTCCCTAATGCAGCTGGGCACACTGACCCCCTCACTACCTTCCCCCAACCATACTGACCTGAAGCCTCCATGGGAGCCAGGGTGTGTGTGAGGAGGATGTGGCTGTCTCCACTGGCACGATGGAAAGTAAAGTGGTTTGTTTGTTTTTTCTTGCACAGAGGTGGTTCTGCAAAATAAGGGGCATTTTCGTAAATAGTAGGAAGGTGCAGAAAGTATATTTGGGGAATGGAGAGGCTCTCAGGGGGCCTACGCTGCCAGCACCCTGGAGGGAAGTCTGTATTCATTTCAGAAGCACTTCTGTGGTGTTTGCTTCGTGCCAGACGCTCTTCTAAGCATGCTCTTGAAGTAAATGCTCTTAACTCCTTAGTACTAATATCAACCTTATAAGACAGGTACTATTTTCTCATCTACAGATGGGGGAATTAAAGCAGAGGGCTTAAATAGCTCTTCAAAGCCAAACAGCTAGTAAGTAAAAGAAAGAGCCCTTGAACTCAGACCGTCTGAGTGCAGAGCACGTGCCCTCCATCATGACCCTGGGCTGCTCCGCGGTGATGGAGCCTGCGGGAGGGGCCCCCCAAATCCGCTTCCCAGAGCAACAAACTCCACAGATGAGAAGCAGGGGGACTCTGAATGGGTTCAAGAGCCTGTTCCCGGAAGAAAAAAAGTTTTTCAAATAAATAAACACACACACCTGGAAAAACTAATTTACAGAGAGCGAGAACAGAGAAACAATTTTAGGAATGACAAATACCATATCTGTATCTACACCTACACTTGCGTCTCTGGCAACAAAGGAGATCTGAACCCTCCATATCACACATCGTTTCCTAGGAAAATAAAAACAACTCAAATGTCTCTAAAAGAGTTAAAAACCCCACTTATTTTAGTAGCCATTGAGGAAATCGAAAATGCGTCAGAGAACCAGCTCTTAAAAAGTGCTGTCTGGCTCAGGTGGCTCCTCTCACAAGTTTTCTCAAACCTGCAAAGCAAGACAACCTCTGTGTTATTTAAACAGCCCCAAAGCATAGAGGAAGAATAAAGATTCTTTGGGAAAAAAACAGCTTATCCTTGACAGCATACTTTAATAAAAATAGTTTTAAAAGTAGATGAAACACTTTATACCCATCAGGATAGCTATTTTTAAAAGGAGAACAACAGAAAATAGCAAGTGTGGGCAAGCGTGTTCAGAATCGGAGCCCTGGTGCGTTGGCGGTGGGCTGTGACCTGGGGCCCCGCCGCGGGAACTGGTCTGGCAGCCCCTCGAGAAGGTGCGCACAGACGCGCATTACGACCCAGCAACTTCAGTTCTAGGTAAATGCCCCAAGGAGTTGAAAATGGGAATGCCAGCATGTGCCCGCACACCACCCTCCACAGCAGCGTTATTCAAAACGGCCAAAAGATGGAAACAGGGCAAACATCCATCAACAAAAGGTGTTGTATACACACAATGAAAAATCATTCAGCCTTAAAAAGAAGGAAATTTTGATAACATGCTACAATGTACATTCACCTGGAAAACAGAAAAAATATACCATATGGACACTAAACAAAAGAAAGCAGAAGTGGTTTCAGGTGAGTAGGAGACAAAGTAGATTTCAGAGCAAGGAACCTCATCAGATATAGAGAGAGAAATCGCATGGTGACGAGAGGGCCGCCTAATGGAGAAGATATAACCATTCTAAACTGGTAGGACCTCACAACAGGGATTCCAAATACATGAAGGAAAAAACCAATAAAACTAAAGGCTAATTTTCCCCATATTCTCTTCATAATTGATAGACTAAGCAGATGGAAAATCAGCAAGGATACAGAAAAACTGAATAATTCCATCAGCCAACTGAATTTAACTGGCCTTTATGAAACCCCACACATAATAATAGCAGACTATAAATTCTTGTTAAGTTCATCCAGATAAATCATACCCTGGGTATGATTTATAAAACAAACTTTAGCAAATTTAAAATAATTGAAATTAAGCAAAGTAGCCTTGCTGATTATAATAAAATTAAATCTGAAATCAGTAACATAAAAATAACTAGAAAACCTTCAAATACTTGGACATTAAACAAAACATTCTGAAATAATCCATGAGCCCAGAAAGTGAAAGGGGAGGACCCCCCCCCCGTTTATGAGTCCACCATTATCCCGATAACAAACCCACACAAAGATGGTACAAAAAAGGACCAGTGAAAAAATTCCCACCAAAACACCAGCAAACCAAGTCCAACAAAGTACAAGAAGAATAATGCGTGACAACCTCATGGGGTTTTCCCAGGAGTGCAGGGCTGGTTCAATACTTGAAAGTCAACCTATGCAATCCACCATACTAGGGGCTAAAAGAGAAAAACATGTGATTCTATCATTGAGACAGTAAAAGAATTGGACAATTTTTAACACTCATTCACAAGAAAAACTTATGGCAAATGAGGAATATAAGGGAACTCAATCAATATGAGAAAGGGTGTCTACCACCGCCCCCTGCCGCCCCCCCAACACAGCCAGCCTCTGCAGAGGGGAAAGACCGAAAGTTCCCCTTGAAGGTTGGGAAGAGGCCAGGCCGCCCGCCCCCACCACTCCCACCCACCAATTCAACACAACACAAATGTCAGCACGTGCCCGCCGTGTTTATATGCGCCATTAGCAACGGCGCCAGAGGCAGAGAGAGAAGCACTGAGGGACAAATCGAAGAATTGACGTCTTCACTGCAGTGGGTCCTCCAAACAGTGCGGGTCTCCATTTATTTGCTTGATTCTTTCATCAGCCTTTTATAAACCAGCAACTTTATTTATAGAGCTCATGTACTTCCAGTGAAAATGCCAGCAGTAATCTTTTGCAGATCCAGATAAGCAAATTGTAAAATTTGTAAGCCAACAACTTTGAAAAGCAAAACATTTGAAGATTCATCTCCTATTTGAAAAATTACTAGAAAGTTTTTAGTGAAGAGCTAGAACAGACCAATGGAACAGAATACACTGCCCCCAAATAGACACATATAGATATGGCCAACTGATTCTTGACAAAGTTGCAAAGACAATACAAAGGAGAAAGGATTGTCTTTTCAACAAATGGTATTGGAACAACTGACGAGAGAGAGAGAGAGAGAGAGAGAGAGAGAGAGAGAGAGAGAGAGAAAGTGTTTCAACGTAAACCCCACAGCTGAAACCAAAATGAACTTAAAATGTATCAGTTCTGAACATAAAATGTAGAGCCACAAACTTGGAGAAGAAAATAAGAAAAAGTCTTTGTGACCTTGGGTTAAGGAAAGAGTTATTAGATATCATCCTAAAAGTATGACTCATAAAAGAAAAAGTTGACAAATTGGACTTCACCAAAATTAAAAACTTTGGCTTTGGGAAAAAAAAAACTTTAAGAAAGTGGAAAGACAAAGTACAGACTTAAAAATATATATTTTCAAATCACATATCTGACAAAGAATTTGTATCCAGTTTTTCAAATATATTTGAAAAACTCTCAAAACTCAATAGCAAGAAAACAAATAATACCCCCAAATGGAACATTTTTTAAACAGATAGTTCAGCAAAAAAGATGTGTGGATGGCAAAGAAGCACCAGAAAAAAATGCATGTTAATAGCCACTCTGGAAGTGCAGATTAAAGCCATGAGACACCACCATGTACTTATTAGAATGACAAGTGGCCCTGAGTGATGTGGCTCCATGGATTGAGCACTGTCCTGAGAACCACAGGGTCGCTGGCTCAATTCCCTATGGGCACGTGCCTGGGTTATGAGCCAGGTTCCCAGTTGGAGAAGTGCAAGAGGCAACTGATTGATATTTCTCTCCCTCTTTCTCCATCCCTTCCCCTCTTGATAAAAAATAAGTGGACAGACAATACAAAGTGCTGGAGAGGGTGTGGAGGAACTGCAACTCTCATGCATTACTGGAAAGGAGTTCGGCAATTTCTCCTAAAGTTAAACATCACTTACAATAGGTTTCTGCAATCTCGCTCTTAACTCTTCCCTCTAGAGAAACGAAAACTCATGTGCACACCAAATCCTGTTCATGGGCATGTACAGCAGCTCTAGTCATAGCTGTCCCACACTGGGAACACCCCGGTGTGTTCAGTGGGTGGGTGGGTAAGCAGACTCTGATAGTTCACACAGTGGAGCACTCGGCCATACAGAGAGATGAACTGTGGATACACACAATGACATGCGTGACTCTCAAAGACGTTGTGCTGAGTTGAAAAAGTCAGGCTTAAAAGGTAACCCACTGCATGCTTCCATGTATATGGCATTCTCTACAAAAGGAAAAGTAGGGTCAGAAAATAGATTAGTGGTTGTGGTAAGGAGAGGGGTTGACTACAGAGGGGCTAGAGGGAACTTCAGGGCGATGGAACAGCTCTGAAACCTGAGTGCAGCAAAGTCTGTCTACACATGTGTTAAAACTCATAGAACTGTGTAGCAGAAAAAGTCAAGGAGCTGAAAAATGGCAACATGGCATGGCCCGACCGCCACACAGGGTGCCCCGGCAGGGGCAACAGGGCAGATCTGGGTCCTGGTCCCAACTCTAGTGGTGGCAGGAGGCCAAGAGAACCTTCCCAAGTGTGACCCCCGATGCCAGGTTCCCAGGTCCCCTCTATTAGCTGTGTGGCTGTGAAAAATGATCTTCGTAACAACTTCTGTTCCAATCCCTCTGCCCCACTGTTCTAAGATGCTGTCATCTCTTGCCAGACTATGGTAGTGTCCCCACTGCGTCTTCCAGCTTCCACTCTCCCCCTTGCATCCTGGTCCTTGACTAAAGCTCTCTAATGGCTTCTCTTGGATCCAGCAGTAAGCTCCACACTCCCCAGCCTGCCTAAATCTTGCCTGACCCAGCACACCTCCCCAGCTTCACCTCATCACCTTATCCCCTGGCTCACCAGGGTGTCATCTCACAGCTCTTTGGGCTGCTCCAACTCACCAGGCTCAGTCCCACCTCGGAGCCTTTGCACACTCGTCCCGGAACACCTTTTCTCGAGCTCCCCCACGGCTGGCCTCCTCTCAGTAGTCAGGTCTTATTTTAAATGTCACTTTTTCAGAGAGGACTTTTCTGACTAAGCTCTCTAAAATAGCCGCCCCAGTTATGCTCTAGTGCACTCTTAAAATTATTCATAGCATGTATCACCTCAGAAATTTTCTTGTATAATAATTAGTTTTCTGGGCCACTCATTCAACATGAGCTCCACAAACACGGGTCCTGGTGTGTCGTAATCACTGCAGCATGTCCAGCACTCAGGGCAGTACTGGCACCCAGTAGACAACAAATACATATTTTAGAGAAATATGAGGTCCGTCTGGGGAAAGTGCAGCCATTGTTAATATAACAAGAATGGTTTGTGTGACATCAATGTGACCTGGCAGCCAAGGAGAGTGGACTGGAATGTACATGCACGAACAATGACAACTTCACTGTACTAGTCAGTGGGGGTGGTGGACACTGTTGGGTGGGCATGTGCACTGTGTGGCCCTCACATTCAAAATGACTGAGCAAATAGAGCAATGAATATGCACCAAATTTTGTGTTAAGCTTGAGCATTTCTCGGTGGAAATTATTTGGATGATTCAGAGGGCCACAGCTGTGGGCAGCTGGTGACGGGCAGCTTCATCACAACAACGCGCCCGCTCTCGCATCACGTCTCGTGCAGGATGTTTTGGCCAAACACCCAGGTCACTCAGCCCCGCTACAGCCTCCGTTTGGTGTCCCGCATCTTCTGGCTTTCCCCCCAAACCAAAATCACCTTTGAAAGGAATTTCAGACTGCCAATGAGATTTAGAAAAATACAGCAGGGCAGCAGATGGTGACCGGGAGAACTGTGTGAGGTCCACTTGTGGACCTCACTGTGAGAACTGTGTGAGAACTGTGTGCCCACTTTGAAGGGGACTGAGGAGTCATTGTCCTATGTACAGTGTTTCTTGTATCTTGCACCTTCTTCAATAAGTGTCTCTCTGTTTCATATTACATGGCTGGATACCTTCTGGACAGATCTTGTATGTGATGAATGAAAATGAAGTGTTTTGCCAAAAGTCACGTGGCCAATGAGTGGTGAAACCAGGGCCGGGGCTCAGCGTGGTGTGTGCAACTGCAGCCGCCCGTCTTGCCTTCCACACCCCTCCCCCACTCCCCCAAACCTTTCAGATCACCCTTTCTCCAGGTAAAATAAAAGGAACACTCAGGTGAACTTCTGTCCAGATAGAATCGGCTAATAATAAACACCAAGTAGCCTTGAAGGAAAAGAAATCACAATGATATAAATTGAAAGGGGAGTGTATGTCTCAGGACTTACTGTGTAAATTTGGGGGTGTCTGGGCTGATTTTCTACTGAAAGTAAAATTTTAAGAAGCTCAAACAATCACTGTCAGAAATCCTCCTTATTCATTCTTCTAGTTGTTCTGTCACTCACTCATTTATTCATCAAACGCTTATTCAGTGTTTATATACGTGTGTGCAGCATCGTCTGGGGATGCTTTGTACAGCTCCTTTGCTCCTCTGCGGGGGACCTCTGTCTATTTCCTGTCCTTTAGGGCTGCTGACCACACCAGTGTGGGGGAGAGCTCTCAGGGGACAAACTTCAGAGAGACAGGAAATGGAAAAAAGCAGAACCTACATACACTATTCTCAAAATGCATCAACATCTCACTTGTCTTTACTCAAGGATGATGTGAGTTTCTTACAAACTAAAGCTTGCCCATTTAAGCACCCACACGGCCTCTCTGAGTGAACCTGGAGCTGGTGTCGTCATGTACTGCACCTTAACACGGTGAAGAACGCAGGGGCTGCGTGGCTCCGACCTTCCGACTTCTCATGTGTGATGCCTGTCTCAGCTGCACCTTGCACATCGCTATGAATGGGGGCTGCTATCCAGCCCACCATTTCCTGGCCTTTTGGTAAGTTCCCCAGCCAGGAAGAATGAGGTTTAGAAATGCATCTGTCCAAAGAAGCACTTGCTGTAGTTTGTCTGCTCAGAGGGGATGGTTCTTTCTAATCTGCACACAGTCCTCTGTGTTGGCCACAGCCTTGTCTGAACTGTCTGTTTGTCCACCCAGCTGCCCATTTGCAGAGGGCTGGGAAGCCAGAGAAGCACGAGGGATTGTCTTGTACGAAACAAAGCCTGAGAAACTGATCTAGCATGGAACTTCCATCTACAGACCTGGAACATTTGTTTGGGCTGCTCAGAGGCTCTCTGGTTCTCTTCCTAGTTCCCGGCAGTGGTTTCAGTGAATGACGTCGTTGAGTAAATCAAACAGCATCTATGGAACCTCGTCCATGTGGCAGAAATTGTGCGGGGCCCGAGTGTAGAGATAAATAAGGCACGGTCCTTGCCCTTAGGAGGTGGGGGTCCACCAGCCTGTGACTTCTTTTTTTTAAATCCATACCCAAGCATATGTTCATTGATTTTAGAGAGAGAGGAAAGGGAGGAGAGAGAGAGAGAGATGTGAGGGAGAAACACGTATCTGTTGCATCCCATATGTGCCCTGAGCAGGAATGGAACCTGCAACCTAGGTATGTACCCTGACTGGGGATGGAACCCTCAGCTTTTTGGTGTACAGGATGGTGCTCCAACCAACTGAGGCACTGGCCATGGCAGCCTATGACTTCTTGATGGCTGCGGTCTCACTCCTAGCCCATGACGGGCACATCCCCACTCTCACAGAGCAGATGTCCACAGCATACGGATAACATTCCCATTTCGCGGAGAGGCACCCGCCTAGTCGAGTGTTAAGACCCACTGCTCACACTGAGAGCCGTGCCCATGGTAAACATCTACAGGGTTTAAGTGGCCGTACAGTGAAAAGCAAGTGTCCTTCTCACCCCTCCTCTGGCCTATCAGTTTCCCTCCCCAGAAGGAGCCATAGTGTTAAAATATTTTAATCCGTGGCAAACACTTAAAAGTCATATTTCACACCATAATCAACTCCTGACAGGGTGGCTTAGTTGGCTGGAGTGTCATTCCATGCACCAAAAGTTTGCAGGTTCAATTGCCGGTCAGGGCATATACCTAGGTTGTGGGTTTGATCCCTGGTTGGGGCGCATACAGGAGGCAGCTGATAGATGTTTCCCTCTCACATTGATGTTTCTCTCCCTCTCTCTCTCTCTCTCCCTCCTCTCCTTCTAAAATCAATAAATATATCTTTGGGTGAGGATTTAAAAAAATCAAGATTCTGGTATTTTACTTAAAAGAAGTGGAATATCTGACAATACCGGGCCCAGAATTCATGTGGCAACCATCAGGGGGCGCTGAACTGCAGCTGCGCCTGTAAAAGGGCTTGTAGAAGGACTCTGTTAGGTTCACTGCTGTGTCCTCATTACCTGACACGGTTGACACCACATAGCAGGTCCTTGATAAATAGCCTTGGATGAATGACTGTCAGGCACTCATATGAAGACAAGGCAGTGTCACTGTCCCCATGCTACTCTCAGGCTAGGGAGCAGAAACAAGTCTGTCGGGCATGGCTGGGAGGACAAAGGGCACAGGAAACAGAGATGATGTTGATGCTCAGGGTATTGGCAAAGAGAACACAGGGAAGGGAGACACAGTCACAGCAGTGAGGACAGTGTGCTCGGCCACACTCACATAGCGGATGCCTCTGCCAGCTGTGCTTGGGACATCTGCTATCTGTCCCAGGCCCCATCTGGGACAATAGCATGTCAGGGCTCAGCTCACATGCCCTGCCATCTCCCTGTTCCCCCAGTCACAGCAAGAACGTGACATCGCAGGAAAGACATGCAGCCGCCTCCGCCTCCAGTCAGGATGACTCCAGCGCCCTGCCCAGGCAGCGGGGACAGCAGCCACAGGGGGAATCCCAGCAACCTGGGAGAAGCCCCACAGTCACTGCACTGTGGCCTCCCTCCCTGCACTGCCCACGGCCTTCATTCACTGTTCCATCTGTTCAGCAGCTGTATAGCCTTCCTGTGTGATGGACACTGTCCAACGGGTCTGACAGACGCCAGGTAGGAAAACCTAGCTTCCACTGAAGACTGCGTCTGTGAATGGGTGGATTCATCCACTCAGTCAGCGCTGTTTACTGAGCCCCTTCTACACGTCAGACACAGTTCTAGGTCCTGGAGATGTGGCAACACCTTAAAACAGACAGACACCTGCTCTCATAGAGGCTGTGCCTTGGTGGGTACGCAGAGGGGGTGGAGGGAACAGACCAACTCGATGATCAAACCATGTAGCAGACAATGATCGGTGCTGTAAGAATGAGGCAGGGGGGAGAATGTGGGGTTCGAGAGTCGGGGGTGTGGTTCTGAAAAGGACGACCAGGGAGGTCTCACTGAAGAGGTGACACGTGAGTAAAAACCTGCAGGAGGAAGAGAGCAAGCCAGGTGACAGCTGCAGGAGCCCTGTTCCAGGCGAGGGGAGTAGCCAGCCAAGCACCGAGGGGAGAGGTGCCTGGGCTTTTCAAGGGACAGCGCAGCTGGGACAATACTGAGGGGACAGTGGGAGGGTGATGGTGGACAATCTCCACGGGTTTGTGCACGCCTTGGAGCTTTTGTTCCAGATCATCTCTTCAAAAAAGTTTGTCCTGTGAACAGCGTTGGAAAAGGGAGAGTGTCTCCCCAGGGCCGAGGGAGGATTTACTGGCCATCCAGTATAACAGGAGAATGCCTCCTTCCGGGGCGAAGGCTGGGCGGGTTGACTGGCAGTGCATTGAGCTCAGGGCTCCTCTGCTTGGCTCCGCCTTCACGCTGCCCCCTGGGACTGGGCGGACAACGGGAGCACAGCGCCCGGCACTTGTGCTTCTGGCTGTGCTGTAATAAAGTCCTTTGTCTCTGACCCTAGAGTCACTGTTTTCTGCCAGTGTCCTTAAAACAAACTTGTTGGCAAGCTAAGTTGTGAGTTATGAGTAGGGTAAAATCTTAGACCCTTCCTAGTTCTCGACAGAGGGTCCAGGCCAGAGACAAAGAGAACGAGTGAACAAATGAGTGAATGAATGAGCTGGGATGTAAAGGACATGCCTCCTAAAACACACGGCATTCGCCACAGACAGTCCTCAGGGCAGGTGCAAATGCACAGCTGGCCACGGCCTTAGGGTGAAGCAGGCCCCAGGGCTATGCACGGAAAAACCAGACAGCCGGCTCTGAGGGACGCAGCAGGGACAAGCCCACAGCAGTGCCTTCACAGCTGCTGCCGCCCTCCCTAAACTGATGCAAGGTGAGTTGGGAGGGCTTCTGGCTCGAGGAAGGCTGAAGTAAGTGGGATTCAGAGGAGGATGTGAAGAGGCCTGGCCCAGGCTCAGTGTTTCACAATGAAGATCCCAGGTTCTGACCATCGCCTGCCCACCCCAGCACCCCAGCCCCTCACTGCTGACCCCTAGGGCAGGCTGTCCAGTCAGAAAAACCACCACCCAGACTTCCCAGTGGCCTTGCCTTCCAGACTGAAACCTGGGAGGAGAGACATGGAGTTTCCCAGAACTGCACCTCTGCCTCCCTCCAGTCCTTGGCCCACCACCCTGGCATGGAGAGAAGGGACCTTCTGAGCCTGCCACGTCCCTGTGCCCCACGTCAGTCCGCTTTCTTCTCCTCCCACCACTGCCGTGTCACACACCCTGGGTTTCAGGGACAGAGGCTACTTCCAGGACGCTGGCCCTTTTTCTCCACTGAGACAGCCCTATTTGCCAGACCACACACCTGGTTCTCTGGTTCAGAGCATGTGATTAGCAGACTCAGGAGAGGAGAAGGGAGAGGAAAGGCAGCTCTCGGAGCTCTGAGAAGGTTCCTGCAACCCTTGGACCTCTTCCCACGAGGCCCACTTGAGCTTTCCACATCCTGAGGGGCCAGGGAGGCGAGAGCCCAGCTCCCTGTGACTGTCCCCTGTGGATGGGGCTGGCCCATTTCCTCCTCAATGTCTGCCAATAGCTGGGAAGGAAACACCTGGACATTGGGAAGCCAGTCTGAGGGTGAGGGGAGAGCATTGTTCCTGGGGCCAGGGAGACAGGACGGAGACTGGGAAGCCTCAGGATCAGATGGTGATGATTGCAGCCTGGGACGCAGGTTCACCACGTCAGCCCCGGAGATGACGGAGGTGAGCGGCACGGGCTAGGGGCTTAAAATCTTTGTGCCTCAGTTTCCCTAGCTTTGGTTAGGAGACCTAACAATAACACCTATTCATAGGTTACTGTGAAGGCTAAATGGGGTGATAGTCAGCCCTGACCTGCCTGGCTCAGTTGGTTGAAGTGTCACCCTGCAAAGTGAAACTCGCCGGTTCAATTCCTGCCTAGGGCACATGACCGGTTGCAGGCCAGGTCCCTCGAGTGCAAGAGGCAACCAATGGATGTTTCTTTCACACATCGATGTTTCTTTCCCTCTCTCTCTTTCTCCCTTCCCCTCTCTCTAAAAATAAATAAATAAATCCTTTTAAAAAAGAAAACAAATGAGGTGATATTCAAACACCAAATAAAGAAATGGAACAGGCCCTCTCCTGTAAGTCTTCCATAAACTCTACAATCTAGTGGCCAAACTGAATCTATTCTTTCCTTTAACACCAACTTCCACACCCACCTCCCTCCTCTGTGGGCCTGCTACTGCTGCCCTCACCCAGAGGCCTGGCGCCTCACATTTGTACACAAACCATTTGCGTCCCTCAAGGCTCAGGCGCACCTTCCGCCAAGCCTTTCCCACATCCAGAGGTCTCTCTCCACCTTTGCACACACCTCGCCCAGGGCTCTGGTGCATCTGACTTTCTATGCCGGCTTCTAGAGGATGGAGCCCTTGCCCCGGCTGCACTCGGGCATTGGTTGCACACGTAGGAGATGCTCGATCCACGTGTGTGGGGACAAAGGCCAGACTGGCCCCCGTGGCTGCACTTTCCCCGGGAGAGTGACGGATAGATGACATTCCACAAGGGGTGCAGAGAGGGAGCCAGAAGGTTCATTCCGAGTTGCGTGCCCACCCTGTAATCTCTGACAAGTGGCTTCATCTCTCTAAACCTTAGTCTCCTGACCTATAAGGTGGGCATTAAAATACATATCCAGCCTACTTCCAACTGCTCGTGAGAGTCCAACAGGATAATGAGTGTGCTCTACAGCATTGAGTGTGTATAATTCCTCTTCTTCTTAATGGCGCTTGCAGGGTTCGGGAAAGAAAGAAGACTTCTCGCAGGCTGCTATGTCTTCTCTTCTTGTGAATATGGGCTGAACGTGGCACCCTGGTCCTAAAAGCCACCAGATCTAAGAAACCTCAGAAATATTACTGGGCCGTGGGTTCCCAAGAGCCAGGGCTGTCTAGTCCCTTCACAGGACCCTTTCCAGCATCCCTCCCCCAGGCAGCCCTGTCTGCTCTGTTCAGATCTGCCTCTTCCACTCCCTCCTTAGGGACCCCACTCCGGCCGGCACATACCTCGGCTCAGCTGCTGCAGCTTGGCTCTCCAAGTCTTCGGCCAGTTAGCTCCTGCCCTGGGAGGCTGTCAGCCCCAGAGAACCTGATGTTTTACAGGGGCCCAGACTGGTGTTTTCAGTCTCAGCTGCAGTCTCCAGGTCTGCAGAGAAAAGCCCGGTGCTGAACCGGCCAGGTCTGTCCCCTCCTCTTCCTTCCCCTTCCCCACAGGCCTCAAAGTTCCTCCCAGAACACATCCTGCTGTGAAGTTGCTCTGTGGCCACCAGTGGTCACCGGAGGTTCTTTATTCTGACTGGGTAGGAGGTAGGCACCTCGATTGGGTCCTGCCAGTGTTGGCAGGACAGTGAAGCAGGGCCCTGACCTCTGTCCTGCACTCCAGACCACCCCCACCTCCGGACACTCAAGCCCTCAAGCACCTCCAGCCCAGTGAGTCCGAACCTGGCTCGTCATTTCCCCCTCTAAACCCACTTTCCTGCTCCTCACCTCAGAATCCGCAACCTGAGTGCCAGCCTTACACCTCCAGCTCCCTCCCCTCTCGCAGCTACACAGCACCAAGTCCCATCAGTACCTCTTGAATCCACCTGTTTTGCCCCCTCTCCCCCACTGCGGCTTCCTGGGGCCATCATCATTTTCTGCTAACTTACGGCTGCAACCCAATGTGTCCCTCTCATGCTGCCTCCCCCCATGTCCAGAGGCCTCTTGCTGATGGTAAGACACAACCCGATCACATTATACCTTCAGGGACTCTCAATTACCTTCGAGAGAGCGGCCAAACTCCTTAGCATGACTTGCACCGATCTTCTGAGTCCGGTCCGACTTTAACCCCCAACCTTGGGCTTTATCCCTTCACTCTGACTCCTCCCCGAGGTCCTGAGCAACAGCAGTTCCTCAGGGACCCAGGCCTTTGCCTGGGCTGCGGGAGTCTCTTCACAGCCCACCTCCTGGCTCACTCCTAGCCATCCTTTGTTCAGCAGAGAAGAGTGAAAACAGAAGCCAGAGTGGCAGGAGGGAAAGTGGGGCGCCACAGACGCTGGGGGAGGAGAGACTGTCCAGGACACAAGGGCCAGCAGAGGGGCCTCGGGTGCAGAGGATGGAAAAGCACCTGCCGGCCTTGGCCGCTAGGAGAGAGCTGTGCTGGGGAGCAGCACACCTCCAGGGTGCCGTGTCTGCTAGCTTGTTCTATTCTTTCTTTTTCTCACATTTGGAAGCCAAGCAATATTTTGGGGAATCTTCAACACATTTCTAGACCTTTGTAAAGCACACATATTTCTGTGCTCTCATTGACCTGGCCCGGTGGGTTAGACAGCAGTGTCCGCCGGCAGCAGTGTCTGAGGGTCCAGATCCAGCTGTGCCTGAGACTCAGCAGCCCAGGTCTGCTTGGATTGTTCAACTGTGTCTCATCCAATACATCCTCTCCTTTTTTTTTGGATTAAGCCTGAGTTAGGTTTCTGTCACTTGCAGCCAAAGAAGTCACTTTTTCTGCAAGGGCTTGAATGCATTTTGTTCAATCCCTTCATTTCCCAGAAGAGGACATTTGACAAAAAAAAAAAGGAGTCTAGAAAGTGAAATGTTCTCAGTGGCTCTGCTTCCCTCCCAAGTGTACTTTTCTGTCCCCGGCATGTGACAGAATCACAGTCTGTTTTGCATCTTTGTATTAGAGGTCTTATGTCACATGTCTGCCTCGTCCCTCTGCTTCCACAGTAACTCCTGGGAGAGCAGAGAATAGGTCTTATTCATTGTTCTACTCGTCATAGGACAAGAGAAGGTTAAGAGAATGCTTGGCTCATAAAACAAAGTAAATGGATGAATGGGTGAATGGAGGAAGGAAGGAAGAGAGGGAGGGAGGGAGGGAGGAGTGAAATGTATGAGGACCAAGGACTCACCTCCATGTGCTGAGGACTCAGCAGTGGCAGGGCATTGTGGCCATTCTTATCAGCCTTGGCCTAACTGAATCGGAAATCACAAGCCAAGGTCGCCTCTTGCGACTGCACTGCACGGCTCCTCTTATCATCAGCGGCTGTCTGTAATTCCCCTGGGTGGGGGTAGCCACAGCGGGGCTGCCTGGTGCCTGCTGACAGCTCTGGGGCTGTCCCCCGAGGGGAGGAGCTGAGCCTTCCGCTCAGCTTCCTCTCTCTGCCCGGGCCTTCGGGAGTCTTCCTGTGGCTTGCCCTGGGGCTGTGAAGTTGCTGACCCTTTCTGCAGACCCTCCGTCCCACCCTCACTCCTCTTTCTTTCTCTTTTTAAAAATTTAATTCTTGTTCAAGTACAGTTTTCTGTCTTATATTCCCAGCTCTGGCCCCCTCAGTGCTCCCTACCTCCCTCCCATTTCCACCCCCCACCTTAGTTATTGTCCATGTGCCCTTTATACTTGTTCATGTGAGTCCATCCCTTTTCCCCTATGATTCTCTCCTCTCTCCCCTCTGGTCCCTGTCAGCCTGTCTTTCAAGGGCAGCCCTGCCCAGTCCCTTCCAGTCAGACAAATACAGCTTCTCTCTCTCTCTCTCTCTTTTTTTTGGTCTTTTCAATTATAGTTCACATTCAATATTATTCTATATTAGTTTCAGGTGTATAGCATTGTGATTAGGAAATTATGTACTTTACAAAGCAGTCCACCTGATGTTTCAAGTACCCACCTGGCACGATACATAGTTATTACAATATTATTGACTAGATTCCCTATGCTGTACTTTATCAATTTTTATTCCTTAATCTCTTCAACCTCTTTCACCCAGTCCCCAGCCCTCATCCCCTCTGGCAACCATCGGTCTGTTCTCTGTGTCTATGAGTCTGTTTCTGTTTTGTTTGTTCATTTGCTCTTTAGATTACGAGTGAAATCATGTGTTGGTTGTTATTCTCTGACTGACTTATCTCACTTGGCACAGTGCCCTCTAAGTCTATGCATGCTGTCACAAATGGTAAGATTTCATTCTTTTTTTATGGCTGAGGAATATTCCATTGTACATATGTACCACTACTTTAAATTTATTTATTTATTTATTTATTTATTTATTTTTAGACAGAGAAGAAGGGAGAGAGGAATAGAAACATCAATGTGTGGTTGCCTCTCATGTGTCCTCTACTGGGGACCTGGCCTGCAACCCATGCATGTGTCCTGACTGGGACTCGAACCAGGGACACTTTGGTTCACAGGCCAACACTTAATCCAATGAGCCACACCAGCCAGAGCTATACCAGGACTTTTTTGTCCACTTGTCTATTGGTGGGTATCTGGGTTACTTCCAGATCTTGGCTATTTTAAATAGCACTGCAATGAACACAGGGGTGTATATATTCTCATGAATTAACATTTTGGGTTTCTTTGGATATATACCCAGAAGTAGAGTCACTGGGTCTTTAGGCAGATCCATTTAAATTTTTTTTATTTTTTATATATATTTTATTGATTATACCATTACAGTTGTTCTATTCCCCCCTTCATTCCCCTCCACCCACACACCCCCTCCCCCAGGAGGCTCTTCCGTACTGTTTTCCACAGTGGCTGCACCAATCTCACCAGGAGTTGCACCAGGATTCCCTTTTCTCCACATCCTCGCCAGCACTTGTTCTTTGTTGATTTAGTGATGGCAGCCATCTGACAGACGTGAGGTGATGTCTCATTGTGGTTTTAATTTGCATTTCTCTGATGACCCAGTGTCAGATTTGAATTTGGATTCATTTAATTGCAGGTCTTAAGAACTGAAAAGGCTCTAGTACTTTATCTACTTAAACACATTTTTTAAAATTAAATCTTCACCTGAGGACATTTTTTTCTTGTTTTTAGAGAGAAAGGGAGAGAAAGAAATATTGATGTGAGAGAGAAACACCAATTGGTTGCCTCCAATACATACCTTGACCAGGGAGGGGGTCCAACCCATGACCTAGGCATGTGCCCTGATCAGGAATAAATCTCACAACCTTTCGGATATGGGTTAAATACTTTCTCTAGAGAGAAGGACTCTTTCTGGTTTTTTTTTTTATGTGGAAAATATATGTAACATAAAATTTATTGTCTTAACCATTTTCAGTATACAATTCAGCTGTTTAAAGTACATTCACATTATTGTGCAGTGGTTAGCGCCATTTATCTCCAGCACCCTTCACCTCCGACAACGGAAGCTCGCCTGCACCAGTGACTCCCCATCTCCCTCCCGATGCCCCTGGCACCCGCCACTCCCCTCTCTGTCTTTGAGAATATGACTACTCTAAGGAGGACTCAAATAAGTGGAATCCTACAGTGTTTGTCTTTATTTGTGATTGGCTTGTTTCACTTAGCAAAACGTCCCCAAGGTTGATCCATGGTGCACCAACTTTCAGAATGTCTTTCCTTTTTCAGGCTGGGTATTATTTTACACATATGCCACATTTTACTTATCCACCCATCTGTCAATAGTTACTAAGAACTCTTTATTCTTAAAATGAATACTAATGACATCACACCTAAAAATCGATAATTTATCACTATTAAATACCTTGTTAGTGATATATTTCTCTGTTTGTAGTAAATATTTTAAACATTTGGTTTCCTTGAATCAGCATTTGGAAAAGCCCATGCATTGCATATGGTCAATATTTTATATCTTGGAGCTTTTTGAGGAAATCTTTTTTTTTTTTAATTAAGATTTTATTTACTTATTTTAGACAGAGGGGACGGGAGGAGAGAGGGAAAGAAACTTCAAAGTTGCCTCTTGCATGCCCCCTTCTGGAGACTTGACCTGGCCTGCAACCCAGGCATGTGCTCTGACTGGGAATTACCAGTGACCCTTTGGTTCAGCACAGGCCAGCACTCAATCCACTGAGCCACACCAGCTAGGGCTGAGCAAATCTTTGACCTTACTTTTTGATACTTAACACAAATGTAGCCTTTTATTTGTTTTTGTGTACATCTATCTGTTTAATTTTATGGTCCTTTCAAGTCTATTAAGATTCTATTCTGATTGTTATCCTAGTATATGGACAGTATCAGAGAAGATCCTTAGCAGATAACAAAAACACTCCATCTGTGCTTTCAGTTTGAGTATTTTTTCAAAATATTGACTAGCAGGTGATGGGGATCAGAGCCCTGGGTCTAGCACTAGGGGACAATGGTCCATTCAGCCAGCACCTCGTGGTGTGACTCAGCTGTGCCCCTGCTTGTGTGCAATGTCACTTCATGTTTTTCATCTCATTCCAAATTTCTTTTGCTTCGTAGGTTGCTTGAGCTTTTTCGTGCTGGATGTTTTGATGGATTCAAAACAAGGAGGCCCCAAATCTGACGCTAAGAATAAATGGGCGATAAGGTGTATGTGAATAAGGAGCACACGGGGGAGTTCTGCATGCCGTAAAAGTGCCATGGAGAAAAGGCGTGGCGTCTGGTGGGGGAGGGGCACTGGCTGTGGGAGTGACTTCCCACTACTTTATCAGAGCTAAGCCAAGTGCTTTGCTGAGCCAATTTATTTTACCATGTTTGTTTGGCTCCAACAAAATGAGGTTGGTTTGTCATGACATCCTAGCAATCCCAAATTGCTCTGGGTATTCATGATTCTCTGTTCAAAGGGCTTGCAAACCATCTGATGGACAATGTTACAGAACACGGAGCGGGAGACCTCAGATGCATGTCTTTCTTCGAGAATCCCACTGCCCTCTGTTTTGAATGTTGTGCTGTCTGGGACACTGGCATCACTCCATTACCTAGCTGTTCCTGCAGACAGTGGAAATCAAACTAATTGATCCACATGCCCCAGGGATTTGTGATGGCGGACATCGTCTTGCAAAGCGGCAGGGAATGAAGGGGGAAGGGGACGAAGGACTCTGAGTGTGGCTCAAAGGAATCTGGCTGGACCGGGAGGTTTTTTGTGAGGTGGAGTTTCCTGGGTTAGGGAGCCTTGGTGGTTGTTGCTCTGTGGGATTTCTGTTATTTTCCACTCTTGGCTTATTTAAAGATGCTCTCTTTGATTAAACTGGGTTCATCCTTATGCATAGCCGCTCTGCCTTCCTTCCAAGTCTCAGTATTCCCCCGGGGTTGTGCCACAGGGTCCACACCCTCGTCCTGCTCCTCAGGCCTCTGGGTGACTTCACCCAGCCTCCTGCTTCCCGGCCCACTGTACATAGACAACCCCTGCGGTTTTTATATTCTGGTCATAAATTTATTAATCAATTAATTTTTACAAATAATTAATATCAAACTCATATCTCTAAAGAAATTAAAAAATATATATTCAGTGTAGCCAAGTTCTATTCTCTTTTAATTTTAACTTTTCAATTACAATTGTTCAATTTTATATGAGTTTCAGGTGCACAGCACAGTGGTTAGACATTTGAATAACTTACGAAGTGATTCCCCTGCTAGGTCTGGCACCCACTGACACCACATGTAGTTATTACAGTATTTTCTATTATATTCCTGTACTGGGCAGCCGCATGACCACTTCGTGGTTGCCAATTTGTGCTTCGTAACCCCCTTACCGTTTTCAGCCAGCCCCCAAGCTGCCCACCCCAACCGGCAACCCTCGGTCTGTTTGCTGTAGCATTTCTATTTTGTTTGTTTTGTGTTTTTTAGATGTCACATATGACATTTGTTTTTCTTTGTCTGCCTTAATTTGCTTAGCATAATGCCTTCCAGGTCCCTCCATGTCACAAATGGTAACACTTCATTCTATTTTTAATATGTTTTATTGATTATGCTATTATACTTTCCCATACTTCCCACCTTCATTCCCCTCTGCCCTGCACCCCCTCCCACCCACATCCCACCCCCTTTAGTTCATGTCCGTGGCTCATACATATACGTTCTGTGGCTTCTCCATTTCCTATACTATTCTTAACCTCCCCTGTCTATTTTCTACCTACCAATTATGTTTCTTATTCCCTGTAACTTTTCCTGTTTTCTCCCGCTCCTCCTCCATGCTGATAACCCTGCATGTGATCTCCATTTCTGTGATTCTGTTCCTGTTCTAGTTGTTTGGTTAGTTTGTTTTTGTTTTTTTAGGTTTGGTTGTTGATAATTCTAAGTTCGTTGTCATTTTACAGTTCATAGTTTTTGATCTTCTTCTTTTCCTTAGATAAGTCCCTTTAACATTTCATATAATAAGGGCTTGGTGATGATGAACTCCTTTAACTTGACCTGATCTGGGATGCGCTTTATCTGACCTTCCATTCTAAATGATAGCTTTGCTGGATAGAGTCATCTTGAATGTAAGTTTTTGCCTTTCGTGACTTGGAATACTTCTTTCCAGTCCCTTCTTGCCTACAAGGTTTCTTTTGAGAAACCAGCTGATAGTCTTATGGGAACTCTTTTGTAGGTAACTCTCTTCTTTTCTCTTGCAGCTTTTAAGATTCTGTGTGTGTGTGTGTGGGGGGGGGCTCCTCCCACAGGGTCCAGCCCCTGTGGGAGGAGATGAGAATGAGAATCTGAGATGAGAATGAGAATCTGAGATGAGAATCTCAGCTGCCACAGATGAGAATAAGTTTACCAAGATTTGATCTGCTTGGGGAGGAAAGGTGGCCAATCTCTCAAAGGAGAATAGCCAAGAACACATTCCTCAATGGGTTTATATTGGATTTAATTTGCATAGGAATACAGGGTGTATACATACAACTCAACAATCGTTGTCAGGCAGAAGTGATCGAACAATAGATAACATTCAAAGAACTCTGAGGGCTTATTCTGAGTCAGGGTCAGATAGTTAAAGGGCCATAAAATTTTGGAGAACAAACTCACTTCAGGCTTGGACCCTTATTATTTAAATTGAGGGTATTAGTAAAGTAGGTTTCATAGAATTTTATGCATTCTTTCTTAGTCCTGATCACCCTAAGGAACCCACCCTTTCCAGAATAGGGCCACACCCACCTCCTGCTTTGTTTCAGGCTTAAGTCAGGCAGGGGAGGTAAGGCAGCCAAGAGATTAGGAGACTTCTTACTGACAGAATGAGGACTCAGGCTGTGTCAAAGCTGAGGGGCAAGAGTCCATCACACCCTTTTTTAAAATAGCTCCCTAAGTCCTTCCCTGAGGGCCCCTTCCTGACTGTGCCTGTCTTAGGTTTTCCCTATGTTGAGGAATCGTACCCATCATTGGCTAACTGGTCATCAACTTGGGGCCAAGCAGGGTGAAGTAAAGGGAGCAGAGGCACCACCCCTGCAAAGAAGATAAGCTTTGTCTCCTAAGTAGCTTATGGTCCCAAAGTATTTTCACTCAGCCTTAGCCATGGGGGATTACAGCTTCTGAAACTAGGCAGGGCAGTTCCCAACTTCTCGCCTTATCTTTAATTTTGGCTAATGTAAGTATGATGTGTTTTGGTGTGTGCTTCCTTGGGTCCAACTTTTGGGGGACTCTCTGAGCTTCCTGGACTTCCTGGAGGTCTATTTCCTTTGCCAGACTAAGGAAGTTCTCCTTCATTATTTTTTCCAATAAGTTTTCAGTTTCTTGCTCTTCCTCTTTTCCTTCTGGCACCCCTATGATTCAGATGTTGGAACATTTCAAGTTGCCCTGGAACATTTCAAGTTCCTAAGCCTCTCCTCATTTTTTTGAATTCTTGTTTCTTCATTCTGTTCTGGTTCAATGTTTATTTTTTCCTTCTGGTCCAAACTGCTGATCTGAGTCCTGGTTTCCTTTCTGTCACTGTTGGTTCCCTATACATTTTCTTTAATTCACTTTTCATAGCTTACACTCTTTCCTCCATTTTGTGACCATAGTCAACCATTTCTGTGAACATCCTGATTACGTGTGTTTTGAACTGTGCATCTGATAGGTTGGCTAACTCTTCATTGCTTAGCTGTATTTTTTCTGGAGCTTTGATCTGTTCCTCATTTTGGGCTTTTTTTTTTTTTTTTGGTCTGGGAGCACCTGTTATGTAGTAAAGGGCAGAGCCTTAGGTATTCACTAGGGAAGGCCAACCTATGTCGGTGGGAGGGTTCCTCTCAGACCCCTCTGCCCACATAGAGGGGGGAGGGGTCTGAGAGGAACAGCACTGCTTGCCCTGCTCTCAGCTGACTTTCAGTCACTTCCCCCACTTCCCACAATCAAATTGGGCCCTTCCGGTGCTGATTCCTGGGTGGGTGGGTTTGTGTATGTTCTAGGACCCTGTGGGTCTCTCCAATGAACTCTCTCCTGTGAGGCTGAGAGTTTCTCCCACCACCTCAATCCCCAGATGTTTTTTCAGTCAGAGGTTTTGAGGCTTTACTTCCCTGCACTGGAACCCTGGGTTGTGTGGTCTGTCTTACTCCCCACTTGTTCCTCCTGATTTATCCACATGCAAATGTGGGAACTCCCAGTCTGGTAGCCACTTTGCCATAAGTTCTCTCCACCCTGGCTGCCCATCTCTGCCCCCTCTACCCACCTGGATGACTGTTTCTTCTTTAACTCCTTGGTTGTTGGACTTCCATGTGGTTTAATTTTCTGTCAGTTCTGGTTTTTTGTTTTTAAATTCATTGTTGTCCTTCTTCTGGTTGTACAACAAAGTATAATGTATCTATCTGCACCTCCAGCTTGACTGGAAGTTAACATTAACTTCACATTTCATTTTTTATTTGGCTGAGTAATAGTCTACTGTATATATGTACCCTATCTTTATCCAATTGTCTACTGATGGACACTTAGACTTCCATGTTTGGGCTATTGTAAATAATGCTGCAATGGACATAGGGATGCATATGTCTTTTCAAATTAATGTTTTGGATTTCTTCAGATAAATATCCAGAAGTGGAATTTCTGTGACCTCTGTATTGTTATTTGGGGGACTGAAATTTTCCTTTTGACTTAAACAAAAAGTTGAGTAATATAATATCTAAAAAAATTCTGAAAGTAGTGAGTGCTGGGGAGGGCAAACTCTACCAGGTGTTTTAAAACTATAAAGCCTCAGTAAATGAAAGCATGGTGCTGATATTTAGGCAGATCAAAGGCACAGACTGGAGTCACAATTAAACACTTGCAGGTAGACCAGATACATTTGGGAATGTATGAGTGTGAGATGAGGGCGGCAATCGAATGAATGGGGAAAGATGATTAGCAAATGATGCTGAGAAAACAGAACAGCCACTTAGAAAAGGCAGAAGCTGGAACCCTATATCAAAATGAATGCCCGGTAGATCTGCAACAGAAGGAAAGGAAGGAAGGAAGGGAAGGAAGGAGAGAGGAAAGAAAAAGAAAAAAGGAAGGAAGGATGGAAGAAGTGAAGGAAAGAAAGAAAAAGGAAGGATGGAAGAAGTCTTAGAAGGAAATGTAGTGTAAGTCTTTCTAAGTATGACACCAGATCTGGAGCACACATCTGCTTGGGCAAAACTGATGCATAAAAATATTTTCATAAACAGACTAAAAGGCTTTCGGCTCCTTTCAGGGAGCTAACTTTATTAATATCAACACATGAAAAGTTTCTTCCAAGTCATAAGAGACTTCAATAGTCAAGCATAAAAACTGGTGAGGATATTTAGAAGTTTATAGGAGAAGATGTAGGAATGGCTGTTGAACATGAAAGGATGTAGAGGCTGTACATGTGAGAAGTATAAATTAAAAATCTTCATCTACTGAAGAATCAAATATCAAACTGTTTGATAACATGGCTGGCAAAGACATAGAAAATAGGTATATCCATTTGGTGCTGATTTTGAAATGTATGCCTTGTCTCATTTAATTCTACTTCTAGAAATTTATTCTATGGATATTCTAGTATATGTGCCAACTTCAGCTCATATGAGCAAGGTGATTTATTGCTGTGTTCAGAGATAATAGCAAAACGTAGGGATAAGTCAACTAACACTAGTAAGCAGATTAAATTGTTGCATAAATACAATGAAATATTGCATGAAAAAGTCAGGTGCAAAACAGGGTGTGTAGTCAGTAGGCTATCAACTAGAGGAGACTATTTAATACTAGAGAAACCAAAATACACTAAAAAACATTGTGGGCCACAGAGATCCCGCACACTCTTGAATCTTATTTTTTTAATTTACCATGCAGGAGACCTCTTTCCAAGTTACTTTGCATACATCAGACTCACTGTATTTATTCGTTGCAAAGTCCTCCGATGATTGGTTAGGCTACGGAGAGGGTTTTGTCGTACCCCCTTTGCTGCCGGAGCATGTGAGGCCTTTGTGCACTCAGGCTAGTGGCAGTCTTGTCGGCTGTGTTGTGTAAGTTCAGTTGCTGGGTCACACGTATTGTATTTCTTTAAAGCTGATGCTGCTGTCTGACTTGGAAATGCTTTCTCTACTCTTTGAATACCTGTTTTCCCACACTCTTGCCAACATTTCATAGTTATCAATGTTTAAAATGTTTCCTAAGTTGATGAGAGAAAAATGAAATCACATTTTAATGGACGTTTCCTTATTGGTGAGAATGAATACCTTGTGCTGTCTTTTGATTACCTGTAATGTCTTACTTATAACAAAGCTGGGGAAAGGGTGGGAAATGCAAACATTTGACAAAGCCGAACGTCGGATACTCAGGTGTTAGGATGCTCTCCAAATTATACTATATGCTTGTAATATTTCATAATAAAAAGGGGATGACTGTTTAGGTCTTCTGATAACTTTCTTTTATCTCTGCTCCCTGCCCTCCCAGTGTGGCTTGTCATTGTCTCCTAGTCACTGGTCTCATCTGTTGGCAGTTTTCTATAGCTTGGGAGCTCTGGAAGGTGTGGCTATATCTGATATATCTTACCATTTAGACAGTCCTGCCCATCAGTGGGCAGTGGGTAGTGTGTGTTCAATACTTATTTATGGAATGAATGTATGGAAATTACATGCTTTGAGAAAATCTCAACTTTCTTCATTATTGTTTACTACATTAACCTGTTGCTTCTGATGGCTTTGTGAGAATTCTGAGATTCTGGCATAAATATGAGCAAAGTATTATAAACAAACTTTGTGGGGAGGAAAAGTATTGGAAAGAGAAGGATAATACCAGGGAAGTTACACAGTTGCTAGGTGAAACATATTCTAAATTAGCAGCCCAAATCCGCAGAGTGTCTTTGACTCTGTCACACCCTCTTGTCATGTGTAAAAGTCCTGGGCTCCCCTGGAAGTCCGCTACTTCTCCAGCTTTGCTTTGTCCAGATAGTCACCTCAGCTCATAACAAGCTTGCGGGCTTCCCGCCGAGAGTGTGAGCTGGGGCAGAATCTGGTCTGCCCTGCTGCCTGGCCCCTAAAGCCTGGCGCACAGTGGGTGCTTGATACTCACCTGTTGATAAAAAAATCAGTTTGTGCTTTTCTAGCTAAATTCTTGACTTAATTTGTCATTTTAATTTTAGAAATCTATTTGGAGTCATTTCTGCCAAATTGCAGTAGTGCCATGAACCCGCGTGTGGGCGCTCTTCGTGTGGGGTGAGGGGTGCGGGCTGCGAAACAGGCAGCCGTGTACGGCAAGTGAGGACTCGGTACATACAGCTTGTATGTTTAAAATGCCTCCTGGCCGGGTGTGTTTTCCCCGGTTGTGTGTGCTGGTTTGGGTCTCCAGCCCCACCTCAGAGCAGCCAGGGTACAATTCACTTTTTGAATCCTCCCCTAACCTTCTTTTTCCTGTGTTAAAATATACAAACACTAAATTTACCATCTTAACCATCTTAAGTGTGCAGTTCAAGGGCCTTACGTGTGAGCACACTGCTGTGCAGCTACCACCACCATCCCATTCCAGGTCTGTCACTGGCCTGGACGGAGCCCTGTCCCTACTAAACACTAGCCCCTCAGTCCTCTTTAATCTTGACCGAAAGGTCCATCTTTTTCATTGATAAATAGCCCAATCCATTATAAAGAATATTGTTTTTGTGTGTCTTCTTACAAATTATGACAATTGCAAGAATAACATGTATGTACTTAAAAAAAAACCTGATGTGTGAGCAGTGAAAATCAAGTGTTCTCATTTGCTCCAGTCTTCCAAACATGAAAAAGATAAAAATTATAGAATTTTGTTCTTCAGAAGCCGGGAGCAGATCTGCTCATCCCAGTCTCTTCAAACAACCTCTGCTGGTGGATTTGTGGTGACTATTTCAAAACCAGAGATACGCTTTTTACCTTTGACTAAAGACTGTGAAGAAGGGGTAGAATTCCTCGTCTGTTGCTCATCATTGTAAAGGAACAGTAATACTCTACCCAAGACACCAGCCACCCGCTTGGTTTTTGTACAGCCCCAAGCTAAAAATGGTTTTATATTTTTGAAGAGCTGTAAGAACAAAAATAAAACAGGCAAATACGTGACAGAGATCTTACATGTTCCTTTCTAGAAAAAGTTTGCTGACTTGCTTGCATTATTGGTCGGACTATGATATTCCCACTTGGATTGCAATACATTGCCCTTCAAGTATTCATGTGTCGTCTCTCTCTCTCTCATCTTTTTCTTTTCTTTCTTTCTTTTTCTTTTTTTTACAAACTTTACCTTTTCACCTTTATTTTTAGAGGCAGTGTGAGTGGAGGCCAATGTAGTACCAACTCAGCAGTTCTTGGCACAGGTGGGAGGGAGAGGTGGGAGGATGCTGCCCCCTTGTGGCAACTTAAATCTGACCTGAGGTTGATGCTCACAGGAGGTTGGTCCCTTTTTTAGTTTTTTCTTTTGGGGACGCTAAATATTTTGTCTCTTATGTTAAACAACTTATTTTTAAGCCATCTATGGCTTACTTAACAAGTTTTCATGTTACAAGAAGTTTCCTCTGTGACCCCAGGCTATTCGAAACTAAAAGTTACCCCCATCATCGAGTTTAACTCTTAATCCAGGCTTTTTTTTAATTAAACATTTTTTGATAACTTTATTCCTTATTTAACTATGTCATTCAGATATAATCTACATGCCATAAAATCCACACCTTTTAAGTGTGCAGCTTAATGATTTTTGGTAAATTTATCAAGTTGTGAAACCATCACCCTGCTCCAGTTTTAGAATATTCCCACGACCCCACAAAGTTCCTTTATTCCTATTGGAAGTCACACCTGTTCTTTACAGCAACCTTTGTTTAACCCCCAGTTCCATGGCCATCACCTGCCACAACACAGTGATCCCTCACCCATCACGGGAGCTACGTTCCAGAGACCCCTCGATAGGTGAAAATCTGTGAAGTATTGGTGTTATATTTATTTTATTATTTATATGTATTTTAAGGCTTTATAAACCCTCCCCACACTCCTATAAACACTTCATATGCTCTTCAACACTTTTTACACTCTTAAACCTATGTAATTTTAACAACATATAAAATTCTATATGGGTACCTAGTGAAGTATACAGTTGTCCCTCACTATATCATGGTTCACTTATTGCGGGTTTTAAAAAAACCTGTGATACAGTGAAGCCACAATAAGTGAACTGCGATACAGCGAGGGACGACTGAACACTCCCCTCAGCCAGCTGCTTGCCAAGCCGTGATGGCACAGGGCCAGTGCCACCCAATCCTGGCCGCTTGGCCAGGCAATGTGTCCAGGCTGGGAGCTAGGGTGGAGGGTCACAGATTGAAACCTGGATGTCTGAGTAGTATGTACCTGTGGGTCTCATTTAAACCATCTGCTTAAGTTGTATTTTCTGAGTCAACTCAAGAGGGGTCCTGCCTCTACTGCCAAATGAGTGTGGACACCCAGGTTCCCCACTCAGCCTCCATTAAGGTCTGAGCGTGAGGCTCTTCCCACTGCTGGTGGGTGGGAGGGCACAGATCTGCTCCCCATGGGGCTCTAGTGACGCCTTTGCCATAGGGACCAGCGTGAGTATATCATTATTGCTCACACGTGGCCTCATTGTCGTCATCGGGTGGTGGTGAAAGCCTCCTCTGATAGCACCCCAGTGGGGAGAGAGCCACCCACTCTTTACTGCTGGCTGGGGGGTGGAAGTCCGGGATCTCTCCATACCGCCTGACACCAGGGAGTGGAAGACTGACATTCTTAGTATTCCGGGGGGGATGAAAGTCCCGGCTCTCTGCTGAGCCTTCGCTGACACGGCCACCAGCCACAGCCCCTGGTCCCAAGGGGGCTGGGAGACCTCAATACAACCTGGTGAGGACGAAAGTCGAGACTCTCCATTAGGTCTCTGTGGGTTTCAGTGGGTGATTTATTTAAACAAATGATCTTTGGTTTGTACTTTGTGCCTGGCTTGACTGTCCTGACCCTGTGGTGCAGATGAGAACAGTCATCTGGCTTCTCCAAACGAGGCCAGGTAGTCTCAGTGTCTGAGAACACGAGGGGGAGGGTCAGAGGGAGAAACAGGGCTTGCAACCCAGATTAAGGCTCCCTTTAGTCCTGATCAATGACAGACGGAACGAATGTGCTGTCAGAATGGCAGCTGGGCACATGAGCTTTGGAAGCAGACTGCCCTGGGTGCAAATTCTAGCTTTTGGACAAATTGGCTGTGTTGCCCCAGAGGTTATTGAACTTCTTGAATGTCATCTATAGAAATGAGCATTGTTTAATGTGTTTTGATCTCCAACTATGGGCAGGTATTTGTTTGCCATTATTTTTATGATTATTACTCTGAATCTACTCAGTCACTTCTCATTGCCTTTCCCAGTATCTCTGCCCGGGACCTTGTGGCTGATTGCAAAAATGGCCGCAAGTTATTCCCCTCCATCTAGCCATGCCCTGCGGTGTTCCCTCACACACAGATGCTGACCACGATTGCGTGACTGCCCTGGCCACGGGGAGGCTGGGCAATGTGGAGCACATAGAAGAGCAGACACGTGAGTGTGACAAATGCTGCTACACGGGGCTCACTCTGTCCTGCTGTGCCCTTACCCCTGCTGCCCTGTGGACAAGGCCAGGGCGACCTGCTGGAGGACCAGAACCCTGGGGCCCAGTCACGCCCCATCCCCCAGCCAGCAGCTGCCAAACCCTAGACATGTGGGGAGGCCACCCGAGCCCAGGAGCCAACCTGCCAGCTGACCACAGATACAAAAGGAAACCCACAGCCAAGCCCTGCGCCCAGAAGGGTGGACTGAGTAAATGTTATTGTTCTAACCCACTACACTTTGGGACAGTGCTTTACAAGCAATGGATAACAGATGCAAAGAGCTCATCTTCACATTTTATAGATTAGGAATGTGAGGCCCCTTCTGATGTGCCCAGGCCCCGGAAGCAGGGCCAATTGCCAGTAAGACAGGGGCGGAGGAGTCCAAGTTCCATTTCTGCAACTCTCACCCAGTCACTTACAATTCTCGGTTTTCCTACGGATAAAATGGGGCCACAGCATCTCCCAGGTAGGGTCACTGTGAAAATTAAATACTGTAAGATAGGAGCACACAGTAGGAGCTCTGTCCCCCTACTCTCCTGGGCACATGGGAGAGGTGTATGGGCCAGGTGCTATAATTACACCCCACAGGTGGAGCCCTCCTCCCACGGAAATGAAGGACGCCTATCTGAGTTTCGGAGGTGGAAGATCAAGGGCTAGTCGCTCACCACAGGGTTAAGGAAATGGAGGGTGTGGGAGGGCCATGAGATCACCAGAATTCGGAGGGCAAGTGGGCAGCAGCATTCCAAACGCTGGTGCCTGGGAAAGAACTGGACCCAGGATCTGTGGGCAGTCCTCATTGTGGACAAGGGAGACTGGGACGCCTGCGTGAGTCCTCTGGGGGCGCCCCGGAGACATTGCACCTGGGGGAGGGCAGGTACGCACAAGATCCTTGGGATCCTGGAACTAGAAGCCAGGTAGAGGGAGAGGATGCTTCAGGGGGTGCAGGGAGGTGAAAGGAGAGGACATACATGACCAACCGGACTGGCCGCCAAGGCTCCAGTTTCTGGCTGGATGGCTGGAGCAGTCCTGGAGTGTTCTAGGGAGAAAGGTGAGCCTCTGTGTGCTCCCTACTTCCACAGACCAGCGGAAGGGCCGGGCCGGGGACTAGGATGGCTGAGGGAAGGGGGCTGCAGTGTTCCGAGCATGCAGAGTCGGCCGAACCTGGCCCTGCCGCTCCCGGGACTCCCACCCTACACCACCCCCTCACAGCCCCTAGCCCCCAGCCCCCAGCCCCGGCGCCGAGGAGGTCTTGCGAGCGGAGCTCCACCCCCACCTGTCCCTGGGGCCCGGAACAGCGCTCCCGCCCTTCTGTACCCAGTCGATCTGCACCGTGCTCCAGCACTTCCGGCTGTGGTGCTACAGCAGGAACCTGTGGAGTCGGTGGACAAGAGGCACTCCCTCTGCAGGCTGGGCTCCAAGAGATCTATAACTACAGCTGCAGCCTAGAGGAGCTACTCCCCGAGGCCAGCCAGGTGAGTCTGCTGCCCACTGCCTTCTTTAGGGTGCTGAGCCCGTGCGAGCTGGGCCTGAGTGACGAGGAGATCTCGCGGTTGGCCCGGGAGGTGGCCAGCTTCATGCAGCCGGCGGAGCTGGACATGTCCCGGAACACAGCCCAGAGATCCCGTAGGGCATAGAGCTCTGCAAGCGAACTACGCGTGAGCTGCGAATTATGACGGGAATCCCTAGTCTAGGCTCCCCGAGGGCACTGCTAAGCCGTGCTCACCTGGCCCTGAATGACAACGCACAGTTGCAGGCTGTGCCCCGGAATCTGGACAACCGCACCAACCTGGTGACCCTGGAGCTCCAGTGGAGCATGCTCAAGTCCCTGCCTGTGTCCCCCGTGTTTTGGATCTGGGAGGCAATGATGTGGAAGTGCTGCTTGGCACCCTGGGGGCTCTACCCAACTTGGTGACCTGTGGCTGGACTGGAACCAGCTGTTGACACTGCCTCTGGAGCTCAGAACCTGCCAGCAGCCTGGTGTGCCTGGGTGTGTGGGAAAACTGACTTGAGGCTGCTGGGGAGCTGGGGGGCAGGGCGGCACTGTTCACGCACTAGCTGCTCTCCCAGATCCTACTGCAGTGGCTTCCTCATAGCCTAGGTCAACTGAAGCAGCTGTCCACCCTAAAGGTGGACCAGAACCACCTGTGCAAAGTGACTGAGGCCATCAAGTCCTGCAAGAACTTGTCTGAGCCAGTCCTCACAGAGAACCTGCTGATGGCCCTGCCCCGCTCCCTGTGGAAGCTGACCAAGCTGACCAACAGCAACATGCACTAGAACCGCCTGGAGGTGCTAAGGCCTGAGATTTGGGTCTGTGTCCTCTCCTTGAGGGACAACAACCTAGTCATCCTGTTGCAGGAACTTGCCCACACAGCCCAGCTGCCGGTGCTGGATGTGCCTGGGAACCGGCTGCAGAGACTGCTCTTGTGGCTCACCAACCTCAACCTACAGGTTCATGGCTGTCTGAGACCTAGAATGACACCCAGACCTGTGAGAAGGTGTTCGCCAGCTACCTATGGTCCCCGCAGCCCCCGCCCAGCCTTGATGGATGACCCGGGACAGCAGAGCAGCCCTACTGAGAGCTGAAGCAACACCCTGAGTCGGTGTCATCAAGTTCCTGGTGGCCCCTAAGGTGACAAGAATATCCAGGAGGCAGCTGCTGAGAAGCAGGACCTGCAGGACCAAGGCCATGCCTCATCCCCCGCAAGCTCCAGGTGATGGACATGAGCGCGGAAGCACGTCAAAGCGGCTCTGGCAACTGTGGCTCAGTTGGTTGGAATGTTGTCCTGTAACCAAAGGGTTGTGGGTTCAATTCCAGGTCTTCTCTCACACATTGATGTGTCTCTCTTCCATCGATGTTCTTCTCTCTCCCTCTCTGTCTCTCTAAAAGCAATGAAAAAAATGGCCTCAGGTGAGGATAACAAATGAAAAAGCATTGAAGCCTGTGCAGGGCTCAGCAGAGAAGCGCGTGCTGTGGAGGGCAAGTCCCAGGAGGGACAGAGCAAGCCAAGGGCTCCTGAAGAGGCTGCCCAGGCACCCCGCCAGCTCCCTC
The DNA here is from genome assembly GCF_014824575.4 of Sturnira hondurensis. Classification (NCBI taxonomy): domain Eukaryota; kingdom Metazoa; phylum Chordata; class Mammalia; order Chiroptera; family Phyllostomidae; genus Sturnira; species Sturnira hondurensis. The sequence continues at coordinate 3,850,368 of NW_028092466.1, read as the reverse complement.
CCCTGACCTACTCCCAACACCTCCCTGAAACAACTGTCCCCAGATTTTGTGGAGGAGCTACTGGCCCCAAGGAGGTACACTTGGCTGGGCCCAGTGTCCCCCTAGAGCAGAGGTATCAAACTTGTTTTCACCGGGGGCCACATCAGCCTTGCAGTTGCCTTCAAAGGGCCGAATGTAATTTCAACTCCTTAACAGTTAAGGAGTAGTTCCATTTATACAGTCCTAAAATGATTTCGGCCCTTTGAAGGCAACCTCGAGGTTGATGTGGCCCCTGGTGAAAATGAGATTGACACCCCTGTCCTAGAGGGTCATGGTATTCACACACCTAGACTTGGGATTGGGGGGTGCTCTACCAGCCCCAACCCCACCCTCACCTGAATGATTTAATCTGGTGTTAGCATTTGAAAGCAGTCCCTCAGGAGTCCTGGCCATTGACTAACTGCACCCTCCCTAACCTCTTGGCAAGACTATAACTAGTGATGTTTGTACAACTAAAGACTAGTTTGTGGCTTAAGAAGAATAAAATTGACTGTGCTTTACCCTCCAAGACAAAAGAAATGTTGCTTCCTTGATTTATTTTTCTTACTCACTGTCCACCTATGAAAACCTGGGCATGTGCATTACAGGTTAGTTACAGTTTCCTCGGAGGGGCTGGAACGACAGTCTCTGGCCGGCTGATGCCCAGTTCCACAGGCTCTTGGATGTGGGCACATCAAGTGTACACTGTGGGAGGGGACCTTTCTTCAGCAGCAGCTTGTCCTCTTTAAGAATATTTTAGTTGCCACTCAAGAAAGACTCAAGAGGCCCATCCCCCTGGCGTGAGTAAGTGTCCTCTGTTCTTGCTTATAGTTTCCCTCATCCTGACCACTGCTCCCCATCTGATTTGCTAAAGTCAGCAGAACAAATGACCTGTGCAAACAGGACACTGCATGACCTGATACTCCCAGGGCTTTCTTTCTGTAAATGCTGGTGGCCTCAAGAGAAACAAACAAATGACAACCAAAAAAATTGTATTTTCTGGGTCAGTCACTTCCTGAGGAAAAAAACCCAGATGCTAAGCAAGGTGAACCCTCCTTGCTAGCTTTCCTCCAGAGAACCAGCCCAATTCCAGCTTTCTGATGGGAGTGAGGATTACTAGTGCAGTGCAAGAAAATGACTTTCTAGGTGAAGACCTGTGGTCGTGTTTCCCACAAGCAGCTGTATTTCTTTTAGATGGTACGTGCTGGTGTCATAGGGCGTGGGGTACGGCTATGTGTGAGTTGGTATGCTGTGCTTGTATGCACATGTGTGGGTCTTTCCCCTGGAGTGACATCCCCCTTATGGAGCAAAATGGCATACAAAGTCCCCTTGTCATTGTTGTATGGGCATAGGTGTGCCCTCTTTCCCCGAAACTGGGTGCACTGCAAAGCCACTCTGAGGCTAACCACCCAGAGTCACTGTTAGAGCCCACAAGGTAGGGACAAAGTCCTGTGCAAGATCGCCCTTCCTTCGGACACCAGCCAGACATTGGGGGTCCCCAGGCCACCCATGTTTCCAAAAGATTGGCTATAAACTCAGGGGTTCCCATGACACCTTAAATTGGATAGTTCATTCATTATAAATGACTCAGAATCAGGAAAGCTCCTCACTTGTCATTATAGTTTTATTACAAAGGGCATGCACAGGGCAAGGTCTGGGAGGACCCGGGCCCCTCCTGGCCCGTCAGCGTGCTCACCAAACAAACAACAAAAGTCCACTTAGTTCAGCATCTGTAATGTTCACAGGGCTTTTGTTCTGTAGGCAGAATTGATTAAAGCATTGACCTCGTGATTGACATAAATCTCTATCTGCCCTCCCCTCTCCTGGTCTTTGACCTTGGTCATCTCATGACAACATGATTCTACCTGTCTGAGCATCTACATTGGATGCAGCATTTGTGTTACAGATGTAGCAATAGTACCATTGTGAATATACCTAATATTTGGAGGAGTGTGTGGGGGGTACATCTAGTAGGTTTTCAGTTTAAATGTATTTCCCAGCACATTTGACTGTATTGGTATAATTTTACCAACAATGCCAGTGTTAGACCACATCGCAGTGATGGTAACTATAACCTGAAAAATAAAGGTCAAAAGTAGTGGCACATTCCTGGAGTTCCTTTTAGTCATTAGTGATTAGTCCAGCCCATCATCATATCGTGTGATAAAAAAGTCCCCTGGGCAAGGCCACACAGGTGTGCAGGCTTCCTTTGAGGTTCAGGTTCCAAAAAAGGAACGGTCTCAGCTATATAGGGCTGGACCCTCTTTGGCATATGGCATAAGAGTTCAGAGCCTTTTTGTGAAAAACACTGAATTTCTCTCACTGTGTAACCCACGGCTTCATTCCTTTACCGTCAGCTGTTATTTCCCCTTCTCCTTGTCGGTACAGGGCCAACGGGCGATTCCTACCATTGGGCTGTATAGGTACGTTGACCTTAACCCTGTTTGTCCCAGATGGAGTGGAAGCACAACCCACTCAATCAGGGCCTTAGGAATTCTGGCATAAGAGTGTAACAGTATGTGTACAGTTTCCTGCCTAGGAAGCACACATGCTTCTGACCATTGTAGTTGCCTCCCAGACCTGGAATTCCCGCCTCAGGTAGGAAAAAGCTGTGGTGTGTGGAAAAAAGACAAATATGCTGCCATTACCATTATACTCCTTGGTGGTATACTTCCTTGATAGTTGTACCAGCCTCCTCTCTCACCTCCTCACCCCTGGACTCACCAGAGCAGCGGAGGGATCTGTCTGAGGGGGAACGCCCTCAGCACCCCCATGGTGAGAGTGAGCAAACGCTCCTGAAGGCACGTGAACAGGCCCATAGGCACGTATCTCCAGCTGTTTTAGATAGACAGTGCTCTCACTGCCCGCTCCAGTTACCTACCAAACCATTCCACAGGTAAGTGAGATCACACGGTATGTGTCTTTCTCTGAAGGGCTAATTTCCCTAACATAATACCCTCCAGGTCCATCCACACAGTCACAATTGGTAAGATTTCATTCTTTTTATTGCTGAGGAATATTACATTGTACATATGTACCACTACTTTTTTACCCATTTGTCTATTGGTGGGCACCTGGGTTGCTTCAATATTGTGACTACTGCTTCAGTGAACATAGGGGTGCATACATTCTTTTGAATTAGTGTTTTGGGTTTTCTCTCCTGATACATACCTGAAAGTGGAATCACTGGGTCACAAGGCCATTTTTAATTTTTTGAGGAAACTTCATACTGTTTTTCACAATGGCTGCACATATTTGCCTTTTTACCAACAGTGTATGATGGTTTCCTTTTCTCCACATCCTCACCAACACTTGTTTTTTGTTGATTTATTGATGATGGCCATTCTGACAGGTGTGAGGTGATATCTCACTGGGGTTTTGAGTTGCATTTCCTTGATGATTGGTGATGTCGAGCAACTTTTCATACATCTATTGGCCATCTGTATGTCTTCTTTGGAGAAGTATCTAATTAGATGTTCTCCCCCCTTTTTAATTGGATTGTTTGTTTTTCTGGTGTTGTCTGAATTCTTTATAAATTTAGGATATTAACCCCTTATTTGATGTATTATTGGTAAATACCTTGTCCCATTCAGTAGGTTGTCTTTTTTGTTTTGTTGATGGTTTCCTTTTCTGTGCAAAAACTTTTTAGTCTGATGTAGTCCCATTTGTTTATTTTTGCTTTTGTTTCCCTTGTCAAGGAGATACATCAGAAAAAATATTGTTAAGAGAAATGTCCAAGATTTTACTGTCTATGTTTTCTTTTAGGAGTTTTATGGTTTCAGGTTTTACATTTAAGTCTTTAATCCATTTTGAGTTTGTTCTTGTATATGGTATAAGGAGGTGATCTAGTTTTATTTTTTTGCATGTATCTGTCCAATATTCTCAGCACCATTTATGAAGTGGGCCTTCTTTGCCCTGTTGGATGTTCCTGGTCTCTTTGTCATAGGTTGATTGACCATATGTGTGGGTTTATTTCTTGGCTGTCTACTTGGTTCTGTTGATCTATGTGTCTGTTTTTATGCCGTTTTGATTACTATAGCTTTTTAGAATAATTTGGTAACAAGTAGTGTGATACTGCCCACTTTGTTCTTCTTTTTCAAGATTGCTGTCACTATTCAGGGTGTTTTGTGTTTCCATACAAATTTTTGGGTTGTTTGTTCTACTTCTGTTAAAAACACCATTGGCATTTTGATATAAGTTGCTTTGGGTAGGATAAACATTTTAATGATTTTAATTTTTCCTATCCATGAACATGATATATGTTACCATTTATTAGTATTTTCTTAATTTTATTTCTTCAATGTCTTATAATTTGCTGAGTACAGGTCTTTTACCTCCTTGGTTAAATTTATATCTAGATAGTTTCTTTTATTTTTAGTGCAATTGTTTTCTTAGTTTCACTTTTGGTGGAATTGTCTTCTTAGTTTCACTTTCTGATCATTATTGGTGTACAAAAATGCAACCAATTTCTGGATATTTATTTTGTATCTTGCTGCTTTACTGAATTTATTTATCTGTTCTAGCAGGGTTTTTTTGATGGAATCATTAGGGTTCTCTATATATACTGCCATGCCATTTACAAATAATGACCATATGACAGTTTTACCTCTTCCTTCCCAATTTGGATGCCTTTTATTTCTTTTTCTTGTCTGATTGCTGTGGCTATGACTTCCAGGACTATGCTGAATAATAGCAGTGAAAGTGGGCATCCTTGTCTTGTTCCTGATCTTAAGAGAAATGCTTTTAGTTTTTCCCCTTTGAGTATGATGTTGGGTGTGGGTTAGTCATTTATGGCTTTTATTAATAGACGTATGTTCCCTTTATTCCCACTTTGCCGAGACTTTTTATCATAAATTGGTACTGGATTTTATTACATGTTTTTTCCTGAATCTATTGATATGATCATGAGGTTTTTATCCTTCATTTTGTTTATGGTGTATCATGTTAATTGACTTGTGAATGTGAACTGTTCTTGTATTCTATGAATAAATCCCACTTGTTCATGGTGTATGATCTTTTTATTTTACTATATTTTTATTTTATTTATTTTTAGAGAGGAGGGAAGGAGAAAGAGAAACATCGACTGGTTGCCTCTCACACACCCCTGCTAGGAACCAGGCCTGTAACCCAGGCATGTGCCCTGACTGGGAATTGAACCACCAACCTTTCAGCTGGTAGGCTGACACTCAATCCACTGAGTCACCACCCAGCAAGGGCATGATCTTTTTAATGTATTGCTGAATTTGGTTTGCTAATATTTTGTAGTCGACTTTAGCATTTACTTTCACCAGGGATATAGGCTTATAATTTTCTTTGTAGTGTTTTTATCTGGTTTTAGAATGAGGATAATGATTGCCTCACAAAATGAGCTTGGGAGTTTTCCTTCTTTTGAATTTTTTGGAATAGTTTGAGAAGGATAGGTGTTAGTCCTTCTCTGAGTGTTTCATAAGATTCACCTGTGAAGCCATTTGGTCCCAGACTTTTGTTTGTTGGGGGCTTTTTAGAGCTACTACTTCCATCTCATTGGGTGTAATCGGTCTGTTCAGATATTCTGATTCTTCTTGATTCCATCTCAGGGGCTTGCCTGCTATAGAAATGTATTCATTTCTTTCAGATTGTCCAAATTGTTGGCATATAATTGTTTGTAGTATTTCCTTATAATATGTTGTATTTCTGTGGTGTCAGTTTTAAGTTTCCTCTTTCCTTTCTGATTTTATTTATTTGAATCCTCTCTTTTTCTTGATGAGTCTGGTTAAAGGCTTATCAATCTTGCATATCTTTTCAGAAAAACAGATTTTGGTTTTGCTGAACTTTTGCAATTGTTTTTCAGATCCTGTTATTTATTTCTGCTCTGATATTATTTTTTTTCTTCTACTCACTTTGGACTTGGTTTGTTGTTATTTTTCTAGTTCCTTTAAGTGAAGTTTAAATTCTTAATTTGAGATTTTTCTTGTTTCTTGAGGTAGTCCTGAATTGCTATGCATTTCTCTTAGAATTGCCTTCACTATGTCCCATAGATCTTTGGTTTTTGTGTTCTCATTTTCATTTGTCTCAAGGTATCTTTGGATTTCTTTCTTGATCTCATTGTTAACCCATTTGTTGCTTAGCTATCATGTTATTTACCTTCCATGTGTTTGTGTGGTTTTCAGTTTTCTTATAACCGACTTCTAGTTTCATACATTGTGGTCAGAGAAGATGCTTGAAATGATTTCAACCATCTTACATTCACTGAGGCTTGTTTTATGGACTGACATGTGGTCTACCCTGGGAAATATTTTATGTCACTTTAAAAAAGTGGGTATCCTAGCCCTGGCTGGTGTAGCTCAGTGGATTGAGTGCGGGCCTGCGAACCAGAGGATCGCGGTTCGATTCCCAGTCAGGGCACATGCCTGGGTTGCAGGCTGGTTCCTTGCAGGCCAACTACCAGCAGGGGATGCACGAAAGGCAACCATACATTGATGTTTCTCTCCCTCTCTCCTTCCCCTCTAAATATAAATAAATAAATAAAATCTTTAAAAAAAAGTGGGTATCCTACAGTTTTAGGGTGTAATGCTCTGAAAACACCAATTAAATCCATCTGGTCTAATGTGTCACATAAGACTGCTGTTTTCTTGTCGACTTGTTGTCTGGAAGATCTATCCACTGATGTCAGTGGGGTATTAAAATTTCCTACTATGATTGTATTACTGTTGATCTCTCCCTTTATATCCATCAATATGTGCTTTATATATTTAGGTGCTCCTATGTTGGGTACATAAGTGTTTACCAGGGTTATTTTGTTTGCCTGACTATGCATGAGGCTTTCTAGGTAATATCCTTTGGTTCCATTTTAGATTAAAATCCCATCACACTGTCTTTGCCCCCAGAAAAGTGGGAACAGTACCCCTCCTCCAAGAGAACCTGATTTATGGGTAGGGTTGGGGGGTGCAAAATAGGACTCAGAAATGGAAAAGGATGAAACAGCTTCTTCCCCAAGAAAATCAAGAAGCCCTCTTCTGAGGGAAGGGGCTTCCACCCCAGTGCCAAGGGTGTGGTGGGTGTGGTGGGTGTGGTGGGTGTGGTAGGTGTGGCAGTGGGGGATGAGAAGGCTGAAGCTCTGGGGGAGACACCAAACAGGCTGCTCCTCTGGATGACACGTGAATTGCATGGCGGGGACCTCAGGGAGAGGCCTGAGAATGGTGACAGACACCACATTCTGGGCCCCAGAGGAAGCTCCAAGCTGCCAGAAGAGAACAAATTGGTAAATTGGACTTTATTAAAATTAAGACCATCTGCTCTGTAAAAGGCACTGTTAAGAGAATGAAAAGAAAGCCACAGACTGGGAGAAATATTTGCAAAACAGTTATCTGATAAAGGACTGGTAACCAAAATATACAAAGTAAAAAAAGTTTAACATTAAGAAAACAAACAACCCAATGTAAAAATGGGCAAAAGATTTGAACAGACACCTCACCAAAGAAGATATACACATGGGAAATTAACACATGAAAAGATGCTGAACATCACAGTCATTGGCAAATTGAAATTAAAACAACAATGAGATATCACTACACACTCATTAGAATGGATAAAACCCAAAACACTGACAGCACAGCTCCAGATGCGGATGAAGGTGTGAGGCCACAAGAACTCTCATCCTGTTGGTGAGAACGAGACAGCACACAGCCGCTTTGGACAGCAGTCTGGCACTTAGAAAAAAAATTACATAATATAATCGAGTAATTGTGCTTTTTGGTATTTACCAAAATGTGTGGGAAAATACACGTCCACATAAAAAATGGCACATGAATGTTCATAGCAATTTTATTCATAGTTGCCAAAAACTGGCATTCACCAGGATGTCCTTCAGTAGGTGAAGGAATAAACAAATGGAGTTGCATCAGTACAATGCATATTATTCAGCAGTAGAAAGACATACGCTATGAAGCCATGGAAAGACGCGGAGGGGCCCTACATGCATATCACCCCGGGGAAGAAGTCCGTTGGGAAGGGTTCCAGACTGGACGGTTCCAACTGTGTTTCTGGAAAATGTATAACAATGGAGGCAGTAAAAAGATCAGTTTCCATTCTAATTAATAAAGTAATGGTTTTCCCCCAGGAGTCTGACAATGAGGTGTGTGTGTGTGTGTGTTTTAAAAAGTAAACTCTAGACTTTATTGGAACTTCACCAGTTTCCCCGTTAATATTCTCTTTCTCTGTGAGAGCCAATCCTGGGTACCGTATTGCATTTAGTTTTCCGGTTTCCTCACTGACCTTCGGTCGTTCCTTGTTTTTCACAAGGCGAACTGTCTAGTGGATGACAGGCCGGATTATCCTGTAGAATGTCCCACAGTCTGAGTTACCTGATGTTTTCTTCACAATTAGACTAGGGCTAGGGGGGGTTAGAAAAACATCAGAGGTGAAGTGCTCTTCTCATCTAATTTTGCTTTCATCCGGTGTGAGACTTGCTGAGTTTATTGAACCTATGAGTTCATGTGCTTCTTCAGTTTTGGCCAGTTGAATGTCAAGAGTAAATACTGTGCCCAGGCCCAGGCCCTAGGAGACGGCACACACCTCTGCTTACCGGCCTTGTGCTAACATACTGGCCCCAGGTGCCCGAGAGCAGACCTGAACCGGCCTGCTGCTCGGAACCAAGCCACTCGTAGCCCAGCCTACATCAAGGGATCCTACATCAAGGGATCTCTAGATGTCATACAGAGGCAGGAGCGAGAATAAAATAATCACAGTCTATGCCACAGAGCACGACGCGTGCTTTGCTGTTTGCAGGTTAGCTGGTGCAGAGCTGGTGCAGCCACGGTTCCTTCTTCCCCCCTCCCCAGCTGCGAGCTGCGTTGGGACCCCGGTGCTCACACGCTTCTCCCAAGGCGCGGGGGTCCCCCGTCACCCCTTTGCCTCCTCTCCTCTCCCTCCCCGTGATCCAGGTCTAAAAACTGCCCCGATCCAGAGTGCCTGCTTTGAGCTCACCTCCCTCCCTCTAGAACAGTGTCAGGGAAAATTTAAGCACAAATATATTTTCTACAGAGAGGAAAATTGCAAAAAGATGAAAAGAAAATAATCTCCCACGAATCTCATTTCTGCTATATGTGAAATGATTTATATGAACTGTTCAACTAGCAGTTAATTGTCATGCAGCAAAATAACTCTAGGTCATTAAATACAAGATTAATAAGTTTTATTTAACAATAATATTACATTTCATTTATTCTTCTTAGATGCCCATTGCTTACAAAGTAAAATAATCTATTCACACAATTAAAAATATTGAAGGTATATGGCTGATCACTCTCTGGAGCCCGGCCAGGGCAGGGCAGACATGGAGACACGAGGTAGGAGGTGGCCCTGTTCACTCCCCTCAAGGTAGGAATTCTCTGGACTGGGGTTTCACGGGCTCCTACAGGCCCAGAACCTTTGGAGCAGGATGGAGCAGGAGGCGGGGAAGGAGGGGCTCTGTGCGGGGTACAGCAGTCAGCTCCCCAGTTCCCTTCCCCACCTCTACCAGTTCAAATCCTGGCCCCAAGCCCCGCCCTCCACCCTATCACCTCAGCCCATCCTCACTTCAGACTCCTCCCACCTGGCAGTTTCCACTGTTGCTCTCATGTTCTAGCCCCCCAGTCCCCAAGTCAGGCCAAAGCTCTGTGATGCCAGCCATGCCATCCTCTACTCCCCTGGGATCTTGCCCATGTACTAGAAAGGTGCCAGTGAACTTGGGGCTGCAACATTCTGCACACCATGTGCACCAGCCCAAGGAGGGAGATGGAAGCGGGCGCATGGGGGCCAACCCGAGGGAGAAGGAGGTAAAGGCCGGGGTGTCTGAGCAACCCTCCCATCACCCTGACACAGGCAGTTCCTCCTGCAGAGGAAAAGCTAATTGCTCCTCCGTGCTCAGTCTTGGTGAGCTGGAAAAGAGCAAATGGAGAGCCCCCCAGGACCAGAAGGGGAGCCAGTGTTTTGAAAGCAAGGCCGCTGACCTTCCTGAGCGCCCGCTCTGCGCCAGTCACGGGGCCAGGCACTCTGCCCTTTCTTTGCAGCCCTTTGAAGAGGCCCGAGTTCCCCTCATCTTAGTGCTGAGGGAAGGGAGGCTCAAGGAAGCTAACCAACTTCCTCCTGGTCATTTATCTAGAAGGTAACCGAGTCGCAACTGAATCTAACCTGTCCTATCTCCCCAGGACCTCAGATCCAGAAAGGGACTCCAGAGAGAACCTGACCAGGTCCTGACAACGATTGAAGTGTTAGTGCTGTTTTTCAGAACCCGGGGACCCAGAGAGAGAGGTGGGGGGCACTGAAGGCCAGGGATGAAAAGTCTCATCCTTGTATCCAAAGCAGAGGAGCCTGAACTCCAGACAAAGGGTTTCCTGTCTTTGACAGAGGAAGGGGCGGGCCTGGCCGCAGGTTAGGAGAGAGGCCTACACCACGCCCAGCCACCGGAGCCTCGCTCTTCCTTCCTGAAAGGACACTTGACTGTGTCAGTGGCTGGGGCCTTCAGAGATCAGCTCTCCTTCTACCTCGAGGAACCTGAGAGCTGTGTGGTGAAACTCCTCTCTCCCCAAAGCCCGTTTCTGTCCCAAAGAGAAGACCGAGGCCCCAGAAACTGCCGGGGCCCAGGGCTCTGCCCCTGCCCAGTGTGGAGCCCACAGCAGGACTCTGGCCCCCATGGGCCATGTGGTTCTCCACAGGAGCAAGACTCTCACAGCCCACCATCTGGGAGAGGCTCAGAAGAGGCTGCTTCCCGTCCGGCCGGTGCGGGGTCTCGCTAGGGCAGAGCTCCGCTGAAAGTCATGATGGGCAGGCAGAGGAGGGAGCAGAGGTCTGACGTGGCTTGGGCGGCGGGGTGGGGGGCCCGCTGGGGTTGTGGGCAGGGGCTGCTCTTCTCTGGCTTGTAGCAAGGTGAGACTTCACACCTGGGAGGCAGGGCAGGAGTAAGAACAGGCCCCCAATCCCTCCAGCAACTTCCAGACCTCTGGGTGGGACTATGGGGAAACCGACCCCTGCCCCAGACTCCGCCTAGCTGAAGCAGATCAGGGCCCCCTCTCCTACCTGACCACACTCTGCAGGATCTTCCTTTCATCCTGATCCAGACACACTGCAAAGGGGCAGCCGTTGGAGCCGATAATCTGCACCTTGTCCACTTTGACCTGCGATGTGCTAATCTGGGAGGAAGGCCCAGGTCAGTCCCCAGAGCCCCGGCCACAGACATCCCAACCCTGGCAGTTCCTTCCCCTGGAACTGCCCAATCAGCTGTGGTGGAGGCGTGGCAGTGCTCCACAGCTGAGGGCCAGCTCGGGGGAGGGGTTCTGAGGACGCCATGAGGCCCTGGCTCCTCTCCACCCTCTGCCCTTCCCTGAGTCTGGAAGAAGCAAGTGCCCCTGAGGAGAAACTGCACTGGCCTCTGCTCTCCCTGCCGCAGCCCTGGAGCCCGGTCTCCACCCGCTCAGGGCAGAGCTTTACCACACACACATTTTCTCGCAAAGGCATCCCTCTCTCCTAACACCACACAGCACTCCACACGTGTGCACACCCCTAAACCACACCCTCTCCCTGCTTCTCCTCCCCTCAGCCCCCCCAATACCCCCCACACCCCTCCTCTCACACACATGCCCAGGCACACACACATGCACGCACACATGTCCAGTAAGCCTCCTGAGGGCGTGGCTTCACAGAGACCGAAGTCCTTACCTGGTTGAAGCCCTTCTTGGATTTGGGATTTTGCCTTTTCACCACTTCTGTCAGGTTTAGCGTCAGGGCCTCCATGCCAGCGTCTGAGGGGCAGGGCGGCTCAGGCCAGGCTCGGACGCCCTCCCTGCCACCGCCCCTGTGCTCTCCCTGCCCTCCCGACTCACCCAGCTCCTCCAGCTTCCGGCACGCCTTGTTGAGGTTGATGGAGGTGCAGACCTTCTCCATGTTATTCCAGCGACTTCGTCCACTGACAGCCCCCTGGACAGGCAGCAAAGCCAGATCCTCTCTCAGCTTGGAAGCCCTGCTGCTTGCTACCTTCCCTTCATAGAGGGGGTCCCAGACCACCAGGGACAGGGAGCTGCCTGCCGCCAGCTCAGCCAGGAAGCGCTCCCTCATTCACCAGGTCTGCCATCTTCTTCACGAAGAGCCCCTGACCTCTGTACAGACCTCAGTGACTCTGAGGTCATAGGACACGAGAGCTGAGAGCACCTCAAGGTGGTCTTGACAATCTGCTGAGCCCAGAGCAAGGAAGAGAGGCCCCACAGTCCCGGAGTCCCAGGCAGAGCCAGCCTGGAGGCCCTCTTTCAGTGGGGACCCCCATGTTGCCAAACCTAAGAGCATTTCTCAGTCCTTGGTCAGTGTCAAGCTGGGTGTACTTGACCTTACAGGAGAATTTGGTTCTGTTCCCCCGCTCCTCTCCTGGGCTTTTGTGGGGGCACCCTCCTGATTCTCCACCGTGTTTTTGGCCAGGACCTCTGCTCAGCTTGATACCCTCCTCTGCCTGGGTCACATGACACCGGTCTCAGGACCCTCTCCTGGGTCCTCCGCTCCTGCACGCCTACTTCTCCAGTAGGGAACCCTGGCCACCTACACACCCATCTCCATGTTCCACGTCTGTCCAACGGCTGACTTCTTCCTTCTATCTCTCCAGGGCATTTCAAACTCAACATGGCCCACCTGCCCGATCTGCCCCTACCAGATGCTGGCCGCTTCTGAGAAAATGGGGGCGGTCAGTCACAGAAGTGAAATCCAGCCCATTCCTAAGCCCTGTTGCTCCCATAATCCACATCCAGCTCCCGTCTCCTCCATCGCTGCCGCTGCCACCACCGGCCCTGTGCTGGCTGCCTGCCTTGCTCTCTGGAAAATGCCAGAGCCTCCTACTGGCCTTGCCAGGGCCCTGTGGCCCCTCCGGTCTTTTCTCCACAGAGCTGCCAGAGGGAGCCTCCAAACCGCACATCCGGTCCTGTCACAACATTCCCGGCACCGCCCCAAACTAGAGCCCCTCAAAGGGTGGTCACTGCTCTTAGGATAGGACAAAACTCTCATTAGAATCAAGGCCCATGGCATTCTGGCCCCGCCTATTCCTTTAGCCTTACCTTTTTTTTTAAAGATTGTATTTATTTATTTTTAGATTGGGGGAAGAGGGGAAAGGAGGGAGAAAGAAAGGGAGAGAAACATCAATGTGAGAGATAAACTTTATCGATCAGATGCCACTAGCATGTATCCACAGCAGGGACCAAACCTACAACACAGGCATGTGCCCTGACCGGGAATTGAACCAGCAACCTTTCACTTTGTGGGACAACGCTCAACCAACTAAGTCACACTGGTCAGGGCTTGCTTCATCACCTTTAGTGTTCATGTTCTCTTCTGCTTGGGGCCTTTGAACATGCTCTTCCCTCTATCTGGAGAATACACCCCTCTCTTTTAGCTTAACTGACTCTAGTTTTCTTTCCAACTTTGGCCCAAAGGCCCTTCCCCAGGAAGCATCGTCTCACTTTCCCAACTGGGTTCAATAATCCCCTTGGAGGTACTCACAGTACCACGTGCCTCACCTTCACCTGGTGGCCATAGCAATGTTCGCACATCTGCAGGTTCGTCTAACCAATGCCTACCGTCCCCTCTGAGCTGTAAACATTTTGTTCACCCTTAAGAACATGCCTGTGCCTAGAACACGTCTAGGACACAGCAGGTGTTTCACAAACAGCTGGCACAGAGCTCTCGGGGTGTGTCCCTCTCCCCCAGCCCTGTGGCCACCAAAGGGAAAGCAGCTCCATCATCACCACCCCGTCAGCCCCTCTGTGGCCTTGTCATCACTCGCCGCCCTGACGGTGTCGTGGCCGTGTCCCTGTCTCCTTGTTTCCTGTCTGCCTCCCTCCTCTAAACGCTCCAGGGAGGGCCCAGCCCTCTCTACTCACTGTGTTTCCCTCCCCAGCATGGAGTCTGGCAGGAAGAGATGCTAAATGAATATCTTTTGAATGGTTGAGGGGGGAAGAAAGCAAAGAAGGCAGGAGGGCTCCCCACTGGTGAGCCCAGCCTCTCGTGGCCTGTACCCCATGGTGTGACGTGCTCAGAGATACATATCCTCTGGTGAGCTCATGGGCACCCCCTTCCCCAAAACCTCTTCACTCCCTTCACAGCAATCCCACCTCCCAGGCCCGCAGCCAGGCCCCCTGCCTCAGCCCAGGCCTGTGTCTGTCTCTGCCTCGGAGGCCCCGCCTGCCCTGCTTTCAGCTCTGGTCCTGTAGCCAGGCCCTGGCTGCCAAACCTGGTTGCCTGGTTCTATAGCCCCGAGCAGCTTAAACACTGGGACCCACGGACCTCAGAGTCTGGCTCTGGGTGGGGAGGGTCAGGAGTCCCAGGGGCCAGGGTCAGCTGGAGGGGCTGGGAGGGTCCCAGAGGGGCATGGGGCTCAGCATCGGCCTTACCTTGCTGTAAATAATCTGTAGTGTTAAAGGGACGGCTTCCCGGTCCCCATCGATGCCCAGCCTCTTGCTGCCAGGACCTGTGCCATGCAGACAGGGCCTTTACTGGGTGCCATACCCAGGGCTCCGCCTCCCCTCTCCCAACCCCACTCCTACCTCTGGCCCTGCTTTCAGTGACCCTGCCCCTTCAGGGTCATACTTCCCCAGGACTCCAGCCCTTTATGAAGCTGCCCTTCTCCCCAGGGCTCCACCACTGGGGGCCCTACCTTTCTAGCCCCCCATCTGTCTCCACCAGGACTTTGGCAGCACTCACCCGAAGCCTTGATGGCTCGTGTGGCCGCAGAGTGACCCAGCTCCAGGGAATGAATGAAGATCTCTGTTGTCTTCTCCCCAGTGATGAAGGTCAGCTAGAGAGAGCAAGACCAGAGCATCAGTGTAGACCCTCTGTGGGGACCCCCCACCCCAGCTTCTCCAGCACAGGGCTGGGGCTGCCACAGGGTGGAGATAGGACCTGTAGGCCCATAGGCACAGGCAGGGCCAGGGAGCCCGAGGGAAAGGGAGGCCCGGGGCGGCTGGGCAGCTCACCTCTGTCTGGTAGACCTGCAGCAGCACTGGCCGCGCAGCAAAGCGGCAATAATACAGCAGCATGTCGGCCAGGATGGGCAGCTGGGTGGGGGAGCCCTCCAGAGGCTGGGAGTCGGCTTTCAGGGACTGCTGTGGGAAGGGGGGGGAGCCCAGGCCAGAGGGACAGGGAATGGGGACAGGGAGAGGAGGGGGACATGAGAAGGAGAGACACAGAGGAACACACACACACACACACACAAGGAGACACACAGGCAGTGAGCCAGAGCAGGGGGCAGGGAGAGGAAAGCGAGAGACAGAAAGGTCAGGGGAGGACCCACGGCCCGTCTCCATCCCTTCCCCTACCTGGCATGCGGGCCTCTAGGAAGGCCCTGTGTAGAGCTGGACAAAGCTGATTTGAGGACGGGGACTAAAGCCTAAGGTCCCCTGGATCCTTCTGAGGACCCTCCCTGTCACCAAGTGGTGACTCCAGCCCTTGGTCCCCTCCTCACCCCTGTGCCCTGGGTTCTGGTTCGGTCCTGCTCCTCACCTATTCTCCCTGTTCATCTCCAAGTGCTCCCTGGCCCTCCAGGGAGCCCTCAAGCTAGACCTTCCCAAACCAAAGCCTTCTAAGCGAGGCTGAGTGACTACAGCCAGTGGGCCTTCTCTGCCCACTCAGGGGGCCACTTACCTGGCACAGGACTTCAGGGGGCAGGTGCATGAGGCCCAGCACATTGCGCTCATACCAGGGGTCGAGCATGCCGAGGTAGTGAGAGATATCGTTGGTGCTCTCCTCCCAGTGGGCCACGCCCAGCTCCTGAGATGGGGGGTGAGATCATCCTCAGGTTCCCGGGGAGCCAGGAGGCCTTCCGCTGCGGCCCCAGAGCCCTGGGCAGCCCCAATCTGAGCTTCTCCCTGCCCTTGGACCAATCTGACACCTTTCAGTCTGCGTCATACAGCCAAATGCCACCCCCAAGTGCAGGGGAGGGACCACTCCTGGGAACCAGGGCCAGGCAGGAGGAGGTGCCCCACAAACTCAAGTGATTGCTTTTGATGACTCCCAACCAGCCCTGCCAGGTCACTGGAACCCGCTCCTGTCTACTCTGCTTTCCCACCCCACTTGGTCTCGGGCTGGGGACATACTGTTGGGATGGGGTGCCTCGGGGAGTCTGGGGGGAGTGGGGGTGCCTGGCTCGGAGGGGCTGGGCAGGTGCTGGAGCTGGGCCCCTGGCTTCGCTTCACGGGCACATAGAAGAACTGAAGCTTGAAGAACCGTGTGAGGAGTGGGCGATTGTTCTCCAGCCGCCTGGAAACAAGAGACGATGGTGAGAAGGAGCTCCGTGGTCTCTGTTGGCTAAACCTCAAGCCTCTGACACCACGGGCACTGGCACCGCCACGGCCACCCTGTCCCAAGGCAGAGTGATGCACCCCTATCCCCACTCTTACCGCAGGTTGCTATATGCTCGAGCTACCTTCCCCGAAATCCGATCGGAGCCAAAGACCACAACGCGCAGTGTGGAAGCCTTGGGGTCCTCATCCCCACTCAGGAAGGGGCGGCGGCGCTGATGCCGTGAGGCGGGGGCCAGGAGCCAGCTGGGCAGCTGGGTGCTGAGCTTAGGCTGGGGCAGAGAGCGGGAGCGCTGAGCCCGGGTGGGGGGCGGCCCCGGGCTGTCCAGGGGGCTGCAGAGGCTCCCAGCCCGCCTCAGGGGCAGCGCCGAGTCCGAGCTGCCCTCCAGGCCCCGAGAGTCCCTTCGCAGCACCAGCTGGCTGGTACTCTTGAAGAGTTTGTAGATCCTGTTGAACTTCTGCCCTGGCCTGCGGTAGCCCCGGCGTTCCCGACTGCCAGGCCTCTTGTGCCACTCAGGGGAGCTCTCTTCGCTGTCCTCCACATAGCCACTGTCCATGCCATCCGAGAGGCCAGAGACAAAGGAGGTCAGCAGCTGGCGGGGCAGGGTGGCCCCCGAGGCCTGGTACGAGGCAAGGGACAGGGTGGAGTCACGGGAGGTCTCCGAGCTGGTAGACAGCAGTGAGTCCCTCTTGGCACATTGCCCATCTGTTTCCAAGTCCTCTTCCTCCTCTTCCTCCTCCTCCTCCTCCTCCTCCTCGTCGTCCCCCAGGATCCCTGGCTGGAGCAGCTCCTGCTCCTTGAGTAGGATTTCCTGCAGGATGTCTGCACGGAAGCAAGAGGAGGTGCCATCTGGGCATCTGGACCCTCCAAACCTCTCTTGCTCACCTTTGGGAGGGGTGACCTGGGGAGAAGACGGTGGGACCCGGAGCGCTCCCTCTGTTCCACCGAGTGCAGGCTCAGGCGGGAGGGCTGGTGCAGGACTACTGCACGGCAGGATGGGGACCGGGACCAGGGGGAGGCCCCGGGAGTTCGGGGGGGCATCTCAGGGGCCCTGGCAGGCTGCTTACCAAAGCTGTCCTGGTTCCAGTTGTAGGTGTAGCACCTGGCAACAGGGATGGGAATGGTGCGGAGCCTGCCGGGTTTAGCAGTGTCTGTAAGAATGGGGCAGGCAGAGGGTGAGGCCCGGGAAGGGGCCTTGAGAGTGGCCAGCCCAGTCCCCTCATCTGAGAGAAGAGACCAGGGTTGGGAGAGGACCGGCCTAGGCCACCGGTAGGCCACGGCTGAGTGGGAAGCTGGGGAGCCCGGCTCGCAGCCAGAGGGCTGCATGTGGATGCCGTGCCCTTTCATGGGCTGTGTAAGTATGTGGAGTCACAAACTGTGAGCCTCATTTTACAGGGTTCCAACAGGAAAACGATGGCATTATCTCTCTGGGGTGTTGTGAGGAATATTGTGCCTTCTATCCCCTGGCAGTGGAGTCACAGAGAGGAAGTTTCCCAAGTACCTTGGGGTGAGAGGCGTGGCCATGTGACTGAAGTGGGCGCGGGGGTACCCGCAGCCCCGATGCGTGCAGCTTCCCTACTATCTTCAAAGTAAAAAGAAAGCCCCTTGCTCTGGATCAGCACATCCCTTTTCTCTTCCCAGAAGCCACCACATGATGGCAACCCAACCCTAAGCCTGCAGGCAGGAACAAAGCACCAGGGCAGGTGGAGCAACACGGGTCCCTGAGTGACTGTGCGGGGCGGAGCCACCAGGCTGACCTGGCCTGCCCACTGTGGGAGCCAGAGCAGATGATGGGAAAGTGGGCCCCACTATTCCAAGAGCCTCACCTAAGACATCAGGGAAGCCAGCTTTCTCTGCCACCGCCCGCAGCTTGGTCCCAAGCCACTGCCGGGCCTCGGCTGCATCCCCGATGCCACACGCCAGCTCCTGTGTCTCTGCGGTCTCTGTGAAGATGTCCTCGAGCTCGGCCAGGGTCTTGGACTAAAATCCCAGGAAGAGAAAGGCATCTTCCCATACCATGGCCTGGCTGCCTGACCTCTCCACTGCCCAGGGTCCCAGTGAAGACAGCAGTGGCCAGTCCCCTCTCCAGCCTTGTCACTCATCTGCATCCAGAGACCAGGGAGCCAGGCCTGCCTCCAACCCCTATCTCAGGGAGTGGTCACAAGAGAGAGCCCAGAGCCAGAGTGCTGCAGACTTGGGAGGCACTTCAGAGCTCACCCCTGCAGCCCAGCGAGGGGACGGGGCTGTCCAGGGCCCCATGACTGACCTGTCACAACACTAGGACTAGAACCCAGGCCTTCCAGCTGTCATCTAAATCTTGCTCCTCTGAAGCTCTTTGCCCACCCGCCCTGGTTGGGACCCCTCACAACACAAACCCTGTCGACAAAGCCACCTCTCTGGCCCCTGCCTGCCCTGCCCCTGGGAGCAAGGGAGGCCAGTGCCCTGGAGACTGCAGGCTGAGATGGAGCAGAGAGGGGACGCTGCCCCTCGGGAGATGTGTTCTGCTATAAGGGTGCCGTGCTCAGCCTCAGGCCTCTGACACATACCTGCAGCTTGCAATGTAGACTGGGGAGGTCACAGTGGGCCCCGAAGGCGGCCTGGAAGGCGTGCAGGACTAGGGTGATGTAGGCACTGTGGGGCGAATGGCCGGGTGTGCTCAGCTTGTTGGCCACGGCGAGGAACTCTGCCTGCACCTCCACGGGGTTCAGCAATAGCACGGTGCTGGGGGCACAGAGGAGAGGCTGTGGGTGCGGGAGGCGCAGCCATCCACTTCACGGGGCGTGCCGCCTGAGGCCAGGCCTCCTGCAGCCTGGACAGTACCCACGGCCAGGAGAGGGCGTGGGGGCTCCAGGGGCCCAGTTCCCACAGGAAAGTTTAGGGTCCACTTGAGTACTTTTCACCCAGTGTTTTCAAAGACCTTTTAAAAACTGAACTTAATTTTAAAAAATAAATTTACCTTCATTTTTATATAAACATATTTTTCTACAGGATATCTCAATGAATTGAAGACTCAGGAGAGGACTGCCTTTTAGGTGAGGTGACTTGAACCCAGGAGATCACTTTGGGGAGGGGGCAGGGGGCAGACACATGCTGTGGTGCAGCGTGGCCTGAAATTTCAGTCTACGCCTGCTCCTCAGGCCAAGGGGGTGTGTGAGGGGTGGCCTCTGCCAGATGGAAGGGGAGCCACATCAGGGCTGCATCTGAGCCCTCCACTCCCAGGGGACCCTTTTCTGACTTGCCCAAGCCTTCACGCAGGCTAGCATGGGGCTGGGGTGTGTCCAGCCAACGAGGCTTCTCCTCCCACTACACGGGCTCCTCCTGGTGCCCGTGGGAAACTAGTTCATTATGAAAATCTCAAACACACACAAAGGTTAAGAGAATGTGAACCCTGAGGGTGCTGATCACTTGGTTAACGGTTAACAACACAGGACTGTTCTCACTTCGCCCACACCAACCCTCATCACTGTGTTTTCTCGAAGTATGTTTGAGCCATCATGGTGTTATTCCTGTAAAAGCTTTAGTGTGAATGGCTCACATTCACTATTGCTCTCTCTCAAACCTGCACTGTGTGTAAACCCAGTGCAAAGAGGCACCGGGCATGTGACATGCCCTCCGATCTCTGTGGGTACCTGTCCCCACACTGGTCCCGGGCTCAGGACCAGGCTCTGTCAGTCACCACCATTTGGGAAGAAGCTAATTTTAATTTCTCTATTTGTATGAAAAAGAGGGCAGGCCCATGTAAGCCGCCCCTAATTGAGCGCACCTTTCCCTGAGGGCATGGTAGCTTCTTGCACAGACACACGGAGCCCTGCTGCGTGCAGGAGCAGAGCGGCCGGGCCTGTGCCCACGTGGCTTGCATGCTCTGCTGGACAAGTTACCGCCATCCCCAGCTTAGAGGAAACAGAAGGGAGACCATCTCTCAGCACTAAGACCTTCCACTGACCCCTCTACACCTCAGCGTCCTGACCTTAAAGATACCTTTTCCGTGGGTTCACAGGAGAATTGGATGAAGCGGTGATGCCAACAGCGGTGCCTAAAGCTCAGCAAGTCGGCAAAAATGTGGCACATGCTCACCAGCCGCCCGCCCGGCCCCTGCCCTGGTGTCTCCTTCACTCACCGAACTAACTTTCACCCGACAGTTTTACGCCCTTCCGTCTTTCTCAAAACCTAACGCTGGCTTTTTTGTTTGTTTGTTTTTACCTAGAAGGGAGGCAACACATGTTTTCTCAGCAGTGTGAACGCACAGTGGCCCCCTGGGGCTGAGGATGGGGAGGGACTTTAATTTCTGCTGGTGGAGGCTGGAGTCTCAGGGCTCCCAGGCGTCCAGGTGAGACACCACAGACCTGCTGGAGGGTCCTCAGGACCAAGGCTTTTTCTAGTGTTTGTCAAACTGCAGGCCAGGACCCATGAGCGGGTAACAGAATCAATGTGGGGAGTCACAACCAGAATTGCCTTTTAAATAAAACAGAGCAGAACAAGACAGAGCCCATCCCCTGAGGTCAGGGGAAGCTTCGCTTCATGAAGTCTGTTCCAGCTGGTGTGCAGGTGTGTGTAGGCATGCCAGCCTGTCATTGAACATGAAATTGTTAGTGTAGATTCTGGTCAAAAAAACTCTAGGAAATGCTGTTTTAATAACATGCAGAAAGACACTGTGGAAAGAGTATGGAATTTTGAGTAAAGACCGAGGTTCAAATCCTGGCTCAGACACTTACTAAGCTGTGTGACCCTGGGGAAGTTACTTGGGCTCTCAACCTCCAGTTTCCTCATCTGAAAAGTGGGGTAAAGTGAGATAATGTGTGCCCAGCACCTGCCACAATCAATTCATATAGTTCTTAACCTTTTTTTTTTTTTGTCTCAGACTTACTTAGGAATTAGGTGAGAGACCTGAGCCCAGAAAAGTGACTCTGTACTGAACATCACTGGCAATTGCAGGGGGGTCCGGGTGGGAGGGGGTGCAGCGATAGAGGGCGAGCCGGGGCACAGGCTGGGCGGTGTAGGGACGGTGGAACATGGGGGTGAATCCCGTCCCCGCGCCCACCCCCCACACTGTGGCGCCCTCCCCAAGAGCACTCACACAGTGGAGCTGCGCTGACTCCGAGTGGGCAGACCCTGCTCAGCCCTCACCAGTCGCTGGTAGGAGATTCCTGTGGCCAAAGAGAAAAGAGCAGAGTTCACAGGTTTGCCTGTTCCTTCAGCTATCACGGCCCCACACCTCACAGAGAGGCTGGCACTGTGCAGTTCGGCTGGGGGTTCCTGGTGAGGTTCAGGACAAGGGGCAGATTAGGCCTGAGGCCCACAAGGCCTTGGATGCATGACAGGAGTCCAGGCCCCACTGTGGCTGAAGCCACTTACCGAGCTCTGCCTGCGGAGACTGTGCAGACGGAGTGCTGGTGTCCTGCAGGGGGTGTCTGGGCACCCCTCGGACTAGTCAGTCTCCGCACCTTCCACGGCTCTCACCTTTCCCTCAGCGTCCCAGCCTGGCTCCCATGACTTTTCAGGGGACTGTGGTCCTGCTTGGTGGTGTCCCTCGAAGGCGGAGCCTCCCCACCCAAATTCCCGCTAGACTTCCTCTCTGCCCTCAGCCACCTTTCTGTCTCCTCTGACTTCAAATGTGCAGAGAAAATGAGCTCAAGGTTTTCCATGTGTTCCTGCAACCTGGCTCAGCTCTGCAGCTGGAAAACAGACCCTTTGCAGTGTGTATTCAGTTCTGTCTTGGCCTTGGTGAGGAGATGGAGCATTCCGCCCTCCACACTGACAAGGGTAACAGAAACAGGCAGCCACCCTGTCAGGGCTGAGAAACCCTTACAGGGTCCCGTCTCCCTGTCGGGGCAGCGACACCCTGGACCAGGTGTGAGCTGGGTGCAGGGAGGCAATCCCTGCGGAAAGTGTAAGGCCAAGCCTGGGATTTCAGACAGCTGGAAACATCCATGTGTGCTTGACTTTCCTTTAAGGGTTTTAAACCTTTCATTCCCTAATCAGAGACAAAAAGTAGATGACACAAATGTTTATGATCAGTAATGTCCCAAGAGAAACTTACAGCCACTGAAGACTTCACAACTCACCTGCTACCAGCTGACAGGCAAAACTGACCTCATTCAGGTTTGCTCCTGACTGGCAGGAGGCCCAGCTGGGGAGGCACTGAGTGAAAGGAAAAGGGGCAGAGGAGATCGCCCAAGGGCAGGAGGTACCTAGGAGCCAGGGTGGTCCCGGGTCTTTCAGTCACCCACAGTCACCTGCCAGTCACCTGCCTGGGTCTTTTGGTAGAAACAGGGTCATGCAATGTGAGAATGTGGTTTTTTGAGTCAAAGAATATGGTTTTTAGACTTGAGCAGACAGTTCAGGTAGTAGAGGTCGTTACTACATGACCCTGGGCAAGCTACGTCCATGTCCAGCCTTCAGATGCACCATGTGAAAGACAAAAATACTAGCACCACCCAGGCGGGTGTCCTGAGGGTGGGTGGGACCAACACTCAGCAGTGTTTGATGTACTATAAGCACACAGGTAATGCAGCCATTGCCACCACCACCACCACCACCATCATCAACTATGGTCCTACTTTTGACAAGGAGAACTTATGTAACCTGTCCCAGGTCATCAAGTACTAAGTGATGGAGGTCTTTGTCACATCAAGGCCCAATGTTTCTTCTCTCACATTTGACGTTGGGTGCCGGGACGCTGGGCAAGAAACATTCAACTTCTCTGAGTCTTGGTTGTCTTGTGTACAAAATGGGAATAACCTTGCTTTTCCTTCTCACTTCACAGGGCTGTGAGCTGGGCGAGGTGCAGTCATGCAGGCTGGTGTACTGAGGGACTCACACATGTGAGGCCCACCGTCATCCTCTGGCTTGCAGATAAATTCTTTGCAGGCAAGAACTGTGGTCTGCACAGCTATGCAGGCATGCCGTAAATAGTCAACAAACATGTGGGCTTCACCCCAGAGGGCTGCGGTGGGCAGGACCTGGCGGCACTGCCGTGAGGTTTCCTGCCACCCCCACAGTGGAGGCAGTAGGCACCTTGTTGGGGGTGGAGTCAGGAAGAAGGGGGAGGCCCCAGGCTTCACACCTGCCCACTTCCTCTGCTACCCAACCACATCAAAGTGGAGTAAACTGTTTAATTCATCTCCATGGCAACTGGCTCCCTAGGGCTCCCTAGGGCTCCCTGGGTGGAGGGACCAGCTTTTCAGGTCTCTTGTCATCTCCCTGTGTCCTTGCCAGGACTTCTCTCACAAGCTAAAATCACCCCAAACCCTACTGGCCAAGCAATGTGAAATCAATGTGGATCAGCCTCCGTCCTCACAAACTTCTCTGAGAGGGAGATACCATCATCATCCTCCCATTTTATAGATGAGGAAACTGAGGCTCCCATAAGTAAAACATCTTGCCAAGAGCCCCAGAGCCCCAGCCTCTCCTCCGAGAGCTCCTTCCCAGCCTGCATTCTAGCCCCTCACCCCAGTTCCCTCAGTGCCCCCCTCAGCTGGGCTCATTTGGGGTGGGGGCATTCAGCAATAAGGCAAAACTATAATCAACATGCCAAAATCAGACTCCAGCACTTTCTGACAAGCCCACTTAAGGCTCATGTAGGTGAGGGTAATTTTGTTTAACTCACTATTTGCTGTGGATGAGGGCTCAGGTTCTGTGAAGTCAGAGGTTCATTTGTGGATGTGGGATGAGTGATTTTTATTCCCCACGAAAAATGACCTCAAAGGTTATAGTTTGATTCCCCTATATGATATCAACTGACTTGAATCTAGTTTTGCAACCTTATTCTAGCTTCTGAGGAACTGATGTCCGTTCCTCAGAGCCTCCTCTGCACCAGCTCTCCCACCTGGCTGGCGCCCGCGGGGGAGAGCTGCCACACCCGCGACTCGGACTCTGTGCGCTTGGATGAGAGGTGTGTTCATTGTTTGAAATCGACTCTCTGACTCGAGGGAGAGTTAATGGTTTCTCGTTTCAATTCTGCTTTCCCGGGAAGGGGAGAATTTCATGGTACGGGCAGCCTGGCCTGAGTGTCCCTCTCCAGACAGTTAAAGAGGAGACCCCCAAGCCCAGACTTTATGTACAAAAAATTGTGTACTTATTCTTATACATTTAAATTTCAGTCACCTTCAAAGTACTCTCCATTTGATGCAATACACCCATTAAGACATTTTTTCCACCGTTCAAAACAATATTTGACCTCCTCAAATTTGATGCCTTTTAATGCTTCTGCCATTTTTTTTGGTTCACCTCTTCCACATGGGCAAAACATTGCCTGTGAGGACTTGATTCACCCAGGAAACAAAAACGTCACTCGAGTCAAGATCAGGTGAATAGGGGTGGTGGGGGCATGGGAGTCATGCCGTTTTGGGTCAAAAACTCCTGAACACTTAGCGCTGTGTGGCCAGGTGCACTCATAAATTACCCATCATAAAATGGGCAAACAAGTTAAATCTTAAAAAAAAATCACTGAAGGCAAACGCAGCCTCTCTCAACACCACCAGATAGTGCACTGGTCCAGATAGTTTCCTAGAACATTCACGTAGCCAGAGAAGTCTGTACTGCAAGGGGCCTGCCCTTCAGAAGATAATTCCAGGTTTTCTTGGGTCCCTTCTCATATTTGCCTTCTTCTACATCACCATATCTGAAGCCTCACATGGTCCCTGAAGCCATGTCCAGGGGAAGGCCCTCTGCAGTGAGGGACAAGAGTTCCAAGTGTCCTCTCTGCTCTGAGTCCAACTCCAGTTGCTGCTCTGCCTGGCTCTTGTCCCCCAGGCTTAGAACCCCACATCCCTGAGTCTGGGCCTCACCACAGCCCACCCCTCCGCTCCACACCTGTTCGCAGGGTTTCCCCAAACAGAGTTCCTCCTGCTCAGCTGCCACAGAAACATCTCCAGGCAGAGTGCGCATGCAGCGCAGGAGAGCCAGCTGGTTCCACTTGAAACTGGGACGCAGGCTCCCCACACGCAGGTGACAGCCTGCCCCCAGCCCGGCATATCTCCCTTCTCCATTTCAAAGTAAGGAAGAGTAATTGAAATGTCTGGTATAGACCGAAGGCCCTGCCCGGCATTTGCATTTAAATCTCTTCTGTCTAAATTATAAACAGGAAGAAGACTGCATTCTTATTAAAGGAATTCTGGTCAACCTAGAAGTGATCTAGATCCCCTTGTTTTGGGGGACAGCGGGGAGGATGATTTGATCCACTTGATTTGGGGGGACAGGGAGAATGAGATTAATCTTAAGCTCATTTGCTCACTTAGGGTGCCTTGAAAAGTTAGATTGGCAGGTTCTCGATTCACCATGTGCACAAGCACCTTTCCTAGTTTGACACCTGCTCTTCAGGGGCTTTCTGATTTCTTAATCCTTCCACCCAAGCCTCTCCCATGCAGTGAGGCCCATGTAATCAGTAGGCATGTCTCCACTCTGCTCCACTGTAGCACACACAGCTGACTGGCTCGGGGCAGACGGATCAGATGGTTGGTTGGGGAAGGAAGGCATGAACCCTCGAAGCATGAATGCTCGAAGGCATTTACAGACAGAGCTTCAGCCCTGAGCTTTCTAGGGTTCATGAATTGTTGGGGAATCAGACTTGCTACTTCTGTGTATGCTTCATGTGTACAAGGAGAAGTAAACACTGTCAGTACTAAACAGGGCCTGGTGTACACATGGATTTAAAAGGAAAAAAATGGGATTGCAACATGCATATGACTTGGGGCCTGCTTTTTTAAAAACTCAAGTTACTCAACATTTTTTGATCTCAGTAATTATATTTCTGTTACTTTTAATAATAGACTAGCATTTTGCCAAACAATTTGCTACAATATATTCAACCTAATTCAGTCAGTATTTAGGTTTTTTGAAATTGGTTATTAGAAAGAGCGCATTGATGAACATCCCTGTAGGAAAACCTTTGCATACCCATAATTGCTCATATTTCTAAGAATGGAACTGCTGGGTGAAAGAATATTCTTTTTAATGTTTTAGAGAATGTAGCCTCCTTTTCCTGAACAATACTGGTACTTGTTTTTTTTTCTTTGCCAATTTGATAGGGGAAAATGATGTCTCACTGTTAAGTTTTGCATTTTCTGTATTACTAGTGAGGGCAAATGTTTTGGGGGTATTCCTTGGCTGTTTGATTCTTTTTTGTTAAAGATTTTATTTATTTATCTTCAGAAGGGAAAGGAAGGAGAAAGAAGGAGTGAAATATCAATGTATGTTGCCTGTTGTGTGCCCCCTGCTGGGAACTGGCCTGCAACCCAGGCATGTGCCCTGACTGGGAATCGAACCACGATCGTGTGGTTCGCAGGCCCGAGCTCAATCCAGAGCTACACCAGCCAGGGCTGTTTGAGTCTTTTTGATGTACTTAAATCATGTTCTTATTTTCATTGGCGTATTTGTTTATTTTATTTTTTATCCTCACCAGAGACATTTTTTTCATTGCTTTTCTTAGAGAGAGGAAGGGAGGAAGAGACAGATAGAAACATCAACTGGTTGCCTTCTTGTACGTGCCCTGACCAGGGATCAAACCTGCAACTTGGGTATATGCCCTGACTGGGAATTGAACCCTCAATCTTTTGGTCCACCAGACGACCTCCAACCAACTGAGCCACATTGGCCAGGACTATTTGCTTAGTTTTAATCAACTCAAAAAAAACTCTTTATGGGTTTGAATACTATTAATTTTTATTGAAAATATTTTTCTTAGTCATTTACCCTTCACTTAGAGTGGGATTTGCCATATGAAAAGCTTTAAATTTTATGCTCTCTTATCTGTTCGCCTTTTCTCTTATAATTTTTGCCTTGCAGGCGTACTCTGTCTCTATTCTAGGGTCCTGTAACCTATTTTTCTTCTGTTACTTTTATGCTCTTGTTTTCTACACTTACACCTTTAATCCTACTGTAAGTTATTTTATAACACAACTTTGTTTTTTGGAGATAAAATTCTAACTCATTTTTATGACCTCTCAATTATCCTGATACCGTTTACTAAATAATCAATTTTTCATGACTTGTTTGAGGATGCCACTTTGTTATATAATAATTTTTAAAATATTTGATTTATTTCTAGCTATTATATTTTATCCCATTGATTTATATATTCTTTTACCAATAGTGGATAATTTTAATAACTATATATAGCCTTAGAATACCTTCAAAGACCTAGTAAGGAAACAGCCTTACGCATTCTTCTTTAAGAATACAAAAATATATAATAAATGCATAGATAAATACTATCATAGAGTGCTGCTTCTTTCAGATAGGCTTTATCTATTTTGTTAAATTTTAAAAGATGCTGTAGTTCTTTTGATCACGGTAACATTTATTTTCATAAGACCTGATATTATTATAATATTGATTCAATCTAGCAACATGTCTTAAATTATTTATCCTCAGTTAAATTTGTTTTCTCTATTTAGGTTAGTCCCATTTAATTTGTTCATTTTGTATTTTTAGTTGCTACTGTAAATTGTTTTTTTCATATGTCTTGCTGGCGAAGGCCCTTATTTGACTCAGCGACTCACTCACAGACCCGACGGTCTCTGTGTGACGCTCTAAGTCTCAACAAACAAGCAGTGGTTCCATTTCTACACATTAAAATCTCATTTTCTCTGGAAAAGGAAATATCCTTTATTTTTTGCATAGGCAAAATATTTATAAGCATGAAGAGGAAGTTATTGACTTAAATGGAAATGCCTCTAGTATTTCACTGTGGGCTGTTGCCTTATTAAGAACTCCATATATTAATAGTTTCCACATATCAGAGGGGTTTTAAATATCAGAAATGGATGCGGAATTTTATTGAATGTTTTAGAGGCACCTTTTCAGTTACTTATTGACTTTAGGCTACTGAGGTGATTGATGAATTGCCCTCATATCAGGGTACCTGTCAGTAAATCATACTTGACTCTGTTTTCTCTTGTTCTATGATAGTTTTCTTCGATCTCTTTTTCATAGGTATCATAGCACCTACAATTTCTCAAGAATTCCTACTTGCAGACCCCACACATGAAAAGCGAATGCCAGGCCCTTGTCCACCCTTGTCAAGGTGCCCATTAACCATCAACCTGTCCACTCCTAACGGCAGCCACCCTCCATGGCCAGAACTCAATCTACCCCCACACACATTTCCCTGCGCTCCTGAGGCAACGAGAACAAACGAGGGTAGCCTCAGAGACCACTTGGATAACCAGAGCAGGGGCTCCAGCCACACAGTGGGGTCTCCTTGCCCTGAACCCCTGCTCAGCTTCCCCTAAGAATTCCTCCTTCACTGACAGCCTGTGTCCCTGCATCCAGGCATCCGGCGTTGGTGCACATACAGTACACGCAGCACTGGGAAGAGGGGGCGCCAGCATTTGACACATGGGCAGAGACAAGTTGAAGGATGACAGGTGAGGAGGCTCATACCCGAAGAACGGTTTCAGAAGACCTCCTGACTGCATGACCCCTGGTCCACGTGCAGCTGACTCAGCACCTACCTGGGGCCTTGAGTTCAGCATCGATGAAGGTGAGCAGCTCCTGGCTGATGCTGCAGTAAGGGACAGGCCAGGTCAGGAATCGGTGGTAGGTTTCGGCTGCTTTCAGAAGGAGATCTGAGTCTGGTGGGAAGTGTGGGGTCTGGAGTGGAGAGAAAGTGGCAAGCAGAGAAGTCTGGGTGAGAGAAAGATCACTGCTATTCACAATAGAACCTGCCACTTTTCTGGAATGTTCCATAAAGGGCACCCATTTCCTGGCAGCAGTATGTCCAAGGACAAGGTCAGGAAGAACAGGGAATAACCCACAGGGGATGTGTGACACACGGGCAAGATGGAGCCGAGGGACGTCTCTACTAGAAGAGCCTTGTGCTCACTAAGGGTAACCTGGTCCCTAAGGGCAGCTCCCTGAGGAGCGGGAGGTCATCTGAAACTGTGCTGTTGCTGCCTCTTGTGGGGAGTGGTCTTCGATGCCTAAACCACATTTACCCTTACTGCGGGGAAATGTTATTCTTCGAAGTGACTCAGTGTGCATGGGCTTACTTGCTGCCACGGGTCTGGAGAACATGCAGTCATGACATCGAGTAAAACTGGCCAATGGGGTACAAAAAGAGATGGACATAAATCTCCTTAACAGGGCCTCTCTCACAGCTTGCGCACGGGCTGTGGCAGCAGCTCCTCCGTGGGTGCCCAGACACGCCAGGCACGATGGCCTCCGCATGGAGTCACCGGGACCTCTCAAGATGGCCAGTCTGAAGCCATCAGAAGGTGGACAGGCATCTCAAGTGTCACCCCTGGAAAGTTTCCCTCTCAGTGTTTATCCAGAGTTGGGAGGGCTGCACCTGCCCTGGGTAAGTTGTTCTTCTGTCTCCTCCCCCGACTGCCCCAGCCGGCCCAGCCTGGAACTTACGCAGAGGACAGTGGAGCAGAAGAGCAGGGCCAGCGGGGGCAGCAGGTCGTAGGTCCCCTTCTCTTGGACCTGCGGAGATGACAGGAGAGGGGGGTGAGGCTCCTTCACGGGGTGCAGAACAGAACAGCGCTTTCTTGTTCTGTTCTTTCCTAAGTGAAAAGCAATGTAACCACAAGACGAAAATCTGGAAAATAGATGTTAGAAAAAAACCCACTCACAGTGCCCCACTTCCAAACTCAACCACAGCTAACGTTTCGACACGCTTCTCCTTACACCATCTCGGGGTGCGTGCTCCCTCTGCAGAGCTATAACCACGGTGTGCGTATTTGTACTCACAATGTCTTTTACCTACAATGTTATAAAAGAATTTGTTCTGTTACTCGGTCTCTAAGTCCACCTTTTGCTCCCCTCCTGGTTGTACATTTACCCATTATTTATATTATAAATATGTCTTCCAGTCTGTTGTTTGTCTTTTAAAATTATGAACTTCTTGGATGTCTATAAATTATAGTTGCTATTTTTTTCTTTCATGGATTTCTGCTTTGTTGTGCAAGGATTGTGCGAATACTCTTATTACATATTTTCTTTGAAGCTTTAAGTTTCAGTCTTTAATACACCTCTAATTCCATCTGCTATATGGTATGAATTAGGATTCTCACTCTGTTTTTTTCAAATGTTTAATCAATTTCCCCTAAACCATTTAATAAATATTACTGATGTAATTTTATTATATACTAAATTGTGTTAATACCTTTGGATAATACCTATTATTTTTATTAGCTGCATAATATTCCTTCTGGTAGGCTTCCATAATTTATTAGTTTCATTTTAGATATTTGAGATTATTTCTTGCTACTTACTGTAATTACTTTTGCAATAAAAACCTTTGAGAAATTTTTTTCTATGATTTGTATGACTTATCTAAGATAGAGCTCAAGAAGTGGAATCAATCAATCAAGATTATTGACATATTTATGATCTTTGTAACATATTGTCCAAGTGCCTTCCATAGGATTTCACCATTTATGATATCTTCCATGTAAGAAAGTATCAGTTTCATTACATTCTTCTCTGCATTGCTCACAATTTTTTGCTAATTTGCTAGGCAAAGTGTGTCTCAGTATGGTTTAAATTTGCATTTATTTTATTACCACTGGGGCAACATCTTTCCATATATGTTTACAAGCTCTAGTTATTCTTTGGTGCATTGTCTCTTTGGCAGAGCTCACTCCCCACCCCGTGTCCCTACCTGTACACACGCGATTAGAATTCTTGGGTCTCCCAGCGCACCCCAGAACTCAGGGGCTGGAGACACAGGGAGAACCTCCACCTCTGCTGTGCCTCTGACCTCGAGGGGCTCACACTCAAAGTCCTCCCTTCCTTTATCCCGAGGAGACCGTGCGTCTGCTCCACTCTCTCTGCGGCGGTGGTTCAGCTCCCTAAAGGCACTGGCAAGGGTGGCGCTAGAACTGGGGTCTCGGGCGTCTTGATAAACCAACACTTTCTTCCTGGAGGTAAAGGGTCAGCTAACTGAGAAAGTCAAATATTTCCCAACTCAGTTACAAGAGGCCAGAATCCTCCTTAAGGACTCACAGCTGTTCTGGAAGCCCAGCCTCACTCAGCAATAAGCGCATTGTTCCTCTCGGACGTAAAAGCCTATTTACTGAACTGTTAGAGGAGGTCTCAGTTTACCTCTCTAATCAGTTTTCTCTGTTGTGTCTTTGTTTTTATGGATCTTTTTGAGGAAAGAAATTCAGTAAGTCTTCACTCTGTCCTTTCTGGTCAATATGTTAACTTATAAGCAATGTCTGTCTTAAAAAGCAGCTTCCAGGACGCTGGCTGACGTACCACGTGTTCTCAATGAGAGGGCCACATGCCCTCCCAGAAACCTGAAATTTGCAAGCACAGCTGAAACAGAGAGCTCGCGGGGGCCCAGGCGCCCCAGAACTGGCACTCTGCGAGGACCTCTCTTGACTCGGTGAGGCCGGTCCCAGCTCTGCCCTCACCTCTCGGGTTTTCTGCAGGATCTGTTCCAGGAGGATGAGGAAGTGACCCGGGTCCCGGCTGACCAGCTCCTGTAGGCTCCAGCAGTTCAGACACAGCCCGGCTGCAAAGGGGGAGGCCAGTGGTCAGTCTGGGGGTGGGGAGCGGTGGGGGCCCCTGGGGCTGCCCTGGAGCGTCCCTTTGTGAAGGAAGAGTCTCAGAAAATTCTGGATCAACACTCAACCCTATCATGCCCCATTAAGAAGCAATGACAAGTTTCTTATTCCTAGAAGCTCAAGAGACACTAAGAGGGGCTGGGATCCCCTTCAAAGGCCAATGAACTGCCATGATTCTGGTCCCGGTGTCTCTGGAGGGCACCCTGGCCTGGGTTCCCATAGTAGGTGCCGGAACCTCCGAGATGCAGGCAAGCGGGCAGAGGCAGAGACTGCTGGGAGATCAAGGAGAAGAGCCAGGGCGACCTCGCCCCAAGCCAACACAAAGCTGAGGCTGTGGCAACTGTGGGACTTCGTGGGACTTCACAGGACTTCCCGGGCCTGCCTGGGATGGAGCCCAGGAAGGGGAAGCTACGTTCACTCACATTTTGAAAGCTACAATGAGTGTTTTGTCATTCTGACTTCCCCCATCTTTCTTATTTTGTCAGTGCCTTTTTCTCTGAAGTCAGCAAGGGCAAACCCCTAAAAACTAAACGGGTGGTCACAGAGACCTATGAGTGTGTGTGAGTGTAAGTGTGTCTGTGTGTAGTGGGAATGACAGCGGTAGGGGCAGAAGTGGCCCGATCATGAGTGTTGTGGAGCCCCAAGGCCCCTGCTGCGCGTGGGGGCCTCCCAAAGTCCAGGCAGCCCCTCCCCGTGTGTCTCATGTGGTCACAGGTTTTTGCAAAATTGTGAAAGTCAGATACTTTGCATCAGTTTATCTAATGATGGCCCTCTCAATTCTATAAGCTTAAGCTCCATTGAAATCTGGGTAGAAGGCAAGAAGAGAAATGCTACCACTTACTGACTGCCTACTATGTGCTCGGCCTTCACATACACCACCTTCACTGAGTCCCCCGTCCTCCCTTCAGGAAGCTGGTTCCTGTTATTATTATTCCCTTTCTACAGACAAGGCAGGTGAGGTCCTGAGGGGTTCAGTGATTCACACGAGTTTACACAGCCACTGAGACAGACTGTTAGTCCAGAGCTGTTTAATGCCAAAGGCCGAGGAAAGCCTCTCAGAGGAGGTGACTTTTGAGCTGAGGCCTGGATGAAAAAGAGCCAGCTGTGCATGATTCCAAGGGAAGAATTCCAGGCAGCAAGTGCAAAGGTCCTGAGGTAGAAAGGAACCAGGTATGTTCAAGGAGTAGTAGGTATCTCTCTCGTGAGGAGGTTAGGGAGGCTAATGAGATATGGGATAGGAAAAATCTTTATAAGCATAAGGAATTACTGCAACTAGTCACCAGCCTTCAGTCACCTTCTTTCCTCAGTGCTGGGCAAGCATGGACCATGGAGACCCCCTGCCCAGAGCTCTGCTAAGATTGTCCCTTACTCTCTGGGGAACAGGACAAGGGGGCTGTGAAAGGGACTAGAAGCCAAGTAAACAGAATTCTAGAGAGAGCTGTCTGTGAATTCACAGCTGCTCTTTTGGAATCAGCCACTGTGGTATTTCTAAGCAGATTCGATAACTACTATGCTTCTAGCATATGCTAAGGAAGTGAGATACAGACCTGAGAAGGACGAGGAAGACAGCACGGGAGAAAGGAGAAGCTGCTGCCTACCGAGGGCCTGCTCTCCACCAGCTACTGAGCCAGGCACCTGCTCAGGTGAGGTCCAGTCAAGGACTTTAGGTCCTGTGCTCAAGTCACATAGAGTTGGAACCAGAATCTGCCAGCTTCCAAGGCTTGTCCAGTGCTCCTTGCAGCCCTTGAGGCTTCCTTGGGCTTTAAGAGCACTGCACTGTTCTCTCAGACCTACCTGACCAAGAGGTGGAGCGACGGTTGAGGTTGAGTCCATGCAAGCAGCGCTCCAGGGCATGCTGAATGCGGTCCTCTGTGCACGTCGTAGCCCCTGGCTGCATCCTGAGTCATCGCCTGCATGGGAGACGGACTTTGGTCAGTCTGGAGGCCCCCAGGTATGAAGAGCACATGGCCCAGAGGGCAGACGGCACATACAGTGGGCACTCACAGCCCAGTGCTCTCAGCTTTGCTATTGCTTGGGTGCTGTGGGCACATCACGAGGGGCTTACCGCTGCCTCCAGCGCTGGAATGGCCCCTGGAGGTGCTGCTCTGGGTGGCAGGAGGGCACCTGCAGCCCAATAGCACGATGCTACAGGAAGCAAGGGGTCAGAGACAGGAGTGGAGAGGTGCCTGTCCCCTGGCAGTGGTGAGTGTCTCCAAGAGCCTGGGGAGTGCCCAGGACATGGCCAGACCCCCAGTAGGCCAGGCCAGGAGGACTTCAAGGGAAAACTCAGAATCGCTCCAGGGGCTTTTTCTGAATTTCTAGGCCTGCATCCCCCAGCCCCCAAGGATGGGCAGGACGCCTGTTCTGCAGAGAAGAGCACAGAGAAGCCCCTCTCAGCACAGGGCACTCCAATGCCAAGGCCTGGTGGGGGTTGCCCCACACGCCTCACCCCCACTCCCACCCTGCCACACCCTCCGCTTGGGTGTCTGGGCCACAGGCTCCTGTTCCTTTTCTGCCCTCCCCTCCACTCTGGCCATTTTCTTTGCTTTCTCTGAGGCTTGGCAGTGTTACCAGCTACCCAACGACCCCCTGTGGCCTCCTCCCTGTCCTACCTCAGACAGACCAGGGATGCCCAGCTCAGGCTGGAGGGCCACTGAGGAGGGGACTTAAGAACGGGTTCTAGCACCAGACAGGGAACTGGGGGAAATGCCAGTGAGCTTCCAGAAGGGCCAGCCCAGCATCTGGTTACGCCCCTCCTCGGGGAGAACGGCAGGTGGCTCAGGCAGGCCTCTGGGCCAGCAGACTAGGACCCACATCTTGACCGTGCTATTTGCTAGCCATGTGACTTGGGACAATTTTTTTTAACTTTACTGAACCTCCAGTTCACCTATCTGTAAAACGGGAGAACGAGGGTACTGTCGTGGGCTGGGGGAGAATGTGCTGGGCAAGCTTCCGAGACACGGAAGCTATCACAACAGTCTCGGCCACAACCACTCTTTCCCTTGGGAATTTTGCCACATTCGCTTTTCCAGGCAGACGCCATGGTGGGCCAGTCAGGCCGGGAGACAGAGGGAAGCTCGGTGGCACTGGGGACAGACCAGGAAACCACAAGCAGAAACACCAAGCTCAGAGCCAAGCCATGCAAACGACATGCAAAGAGCTATGGAATCCGAGCCTGGACCCAGCAGCTGGCCAGGTGTCCAGCTCATGGAGGCCTGGGGAGGCAAGTCCTCCTGCTCCCCCAACCTGGAAGGAACCACACATCCAGGGGAACTGCCCTTTGTGATTTTCCCAGCATCATGTCACTTCAGGGATGTTCCTGGGCAGGTGCAAGGGTCTGCATGCATGTGTTCTTTCATATATTTAATGACCACCTACTATGTGTCAGGTAGTAGGAACAGCATTGAATGAAGCGGGCTGGCTCCTGCGTAGGAGACGGAGACACTGGAAAATGATTTAACAGACCAGAAAGGAGGCCATCACAGGTGGTCACGTGGTGAAGACTGGCTGGTGTTGGGAGGGGCCAAATGGGGAGCCCACTCTAGGTTGCTGGAGGTCAGCAAAGCCTCTCAGAAGGCACATTTAAGATGAATGAGGCAGTTGGGAGAAAAGTCGGGGGTGGGGGAGGAAGGGAATGGTCCAGAAAAAGAAGAGCGTGTGGAAAGGTCTAGATGAAGAAATGAGCCTGCCAAGGACTGAGACCCTGGAGCACAGGCCAGCCCTCCTGGCCCCACACCTTCCAGCTACTCAGGTGGCAGACGGAATTTAAAAAAAAATCTCTCACTGGTTATTCAGGACCATGCACCTTGGGTGTTTTCCTCAGTGGTACCTCAGTGTCTGAAGATGTCCTTGGGCCCTTCCAGAGTACCTTTCATGGCCGCCTTTGCCCTTGAGTCTGCCGGCTCCTCCCAGGGAGTCCAGGCAGCGAGTCCACGCACCTGGGCCAGGTGGGCAGGTTTCAGGCTTTCGGGGGCCCTCCTCCACCCAGACTGTGCTGCTTCTGGCATGGAGGTGTGTCCCTGGGAATGGTCGCTCCTTACAGGGCTCACCCTCTGCCCCCCTGCAGTGGCGGCCCAAATACAAGAACCTCTCAAGCCTGGTCCTACCCAGGCTAACAGAGCTGCTGGAGGAGCTGGGACACCAGGCGCCTCAGAAGGGCGAGTGTGGGACGTAAGGGCTAGCTGGCCCAGATGCCCTCCGCAGGTCTTCAACTCCACAGGCCTTCTTCCCTTAGATGCGTTTTATTTCCTTCCCTCAGGGCAGGTTTTTGGAGGGAGTTTGGAGATCAGCCCCTGCAAGTCCCTCATTTTACAGATGGGGAGGCAGAGACCCAGAGAGGAAGAGGGGCTGCCTGGGGACAGAGCCATTCTAGGGGGGTCAACACAGGTATCTCCAGACAAGGGTATCGAGTAGGACTTCCGTCTTCCCAAACCAGGGTCAAGGCCCAACTTTGAGGACAAACAGTGCCTGACAACCTGTATGCTGAAGCTCAGGAGTCACAGTGAGTGTCAGGGACGGGGGCCAGCAACCACACTGGGGGGCTGGCCAGGCGTCGGTCCAGAGCCAGCATGGCTGCCCGCCCGCCCCGCCCTGTCAGTACAAGAACACGGGGCAGAGAGGAAGGTTGTCAGCCAGCACAGAGGGGCCTTAAGAGGATCCGGTATTCTGACTCCCAGGTGCTGGTGCTGCCTTTCCACTCTCAGTTCACTCCCCGTGAGGCCAGCACGCCTCCCCCCATGCTCCCCCCGAGGAGGGGCAGAGGGGCAGCTGGCAAGCCCACTGCTGGCCAAGGCAAAGATGTGAGCGCCGTGTGCATACGTGGAGGTGCGGAGGTGGCAGATACCAGGAACAAAAGCTGGACTTGAGTTGCTTTGTTGATACTTCACCCTGGGGGGGTTGCCAGCAGGGTAAGGGGAGCTTAGCAGTAGAGGCCTGAAGGCTGGACCACCTTTGGAGGTGGGGGCAGGATGAAGAGCTGGAAAATCTGTGGTACAGACGTTAAACCACGGACCTAAGGTTACACAGCTAGGAGGTGGCAAAGCCGGGAGAGGAACCCAGGAGGCCTGGCTCTGACTGCTCCCACTCCATCAAATGCA
Organism: Sturnira hondurensis; assembly: GCF_014824575.4. Lineage (NCBI taxonomy): Eukaryota > Metazoa > Chordata > Mammalia > Chiroptera > Phyllostomidae > Sturnira > Sturnira hondurensis. Next base: position 3,813,452 of record NW_028092466.1, on the reverse strand, counting down.
GTTACCAGAAGAAAAATATAACCCATCCATGCTCCTACCACACAAGTGAAGCCTCAGTTAACTATGACATGATCTTGCTTTAAGTGACCCACACTCCCAGTGGCTGGGAATCCTGAGGCCACCATGTCTGTCTACACTGCTGTCACCCTCCAAACTGAGCACCAGGGCTCACAGCAGCGGCATTCTTGGCTGGCCTGGGCAGTGATCACAGTGGCCCACGGGGCCTCGGACTAGAGACACTGGAGACCTCTGGGTCTTTCCAGGGGAACTGGGTTTTAAGGGCGCCCTCTGCCCAGCCCTGCTGCAGTGGCCAAGTCCACTGTGTCATGAGGTAAAAACGAGTCACCCTGCTCTGTGGTGTCACTATAATGGATACCAACACAAGACGCAAATGAACTGCCTCAGCCAAGACCCCTTCGGCCTCACCGCCACCCTCAGAGGCTGGCACACAGCACTCTGCACGAGGTGAAAGGCTGCTCCCGCATCCCTGCCATGCCTGCTGGCCTGCACTTCTCTCCTTCTCCGCCTGGGCGCCTGAGACCTTCCCATTTCCTGGCCTCAGTGTCCCTGGCTGTTCACAGGAGGGCACCAAGGCCGTCTCCATGGATGGGCACCGGCAGAGCTCCCGGCATGCCAGCCTCCCTGGTGTCAGAGGCCAGCTAGAGCTTGCCCCCAGATTCTCTCAAAGGCAGGACCTGCCCAAGGCGCAGGGGGCCGAGTCGGGATGCCCAATAAAGTTGCCCCGGGGGTTAACCCAGCTCACTGCCTGGTCCTCTGGCACTCTCATTTCCGTCTTATGAGTCAGTCATCAGCTGTTTCGTGTGACTTGTCAGCAGAACCCCAGTGGCTTTGGGGCAGAGATGAAGGGGGAAGAAAGTGGCATCACTTTCTCCAGAGGGATAATGCCTTTTTTCAAAGGACCAGCAAGCAAGGCCTGGCTCCCCCTGGCCCTCCATTCGCGTCCCTGCTCTCCGCCCTGCCAAAAGGAGCTCCCGTTGTGAAGTTCCCACTGAAGTTCCCATCCAGTGGCGGCCAGAATGGGAGTGCCCCCACATTTGCCGTGGGGCAGTGCTGAAACACCCAGCAACGGCCCTGGCCCCCACCTCCAAGTTCCTCTTCTGAGCCAGTCAGGAAAGTCTTTACTGGGGACCCTGAGCAGGACAGGGCCATGCAAACCAGGGGTCGTCTTTTCTAAAGTGCCAGTCAGAGGGCCGGTATGTGCCTGGGCCCAGCTTCCTAAGGCAGCCTGCGTGTCTTTCCTCGGGGAATGTCTCCAACAGTGGAGGGCCCCCGACTCTCAGGGAGGGAAGCATGGTCCTCCGGGCTCTGGTGGGCACCCGGTTCTGCTCCCCTGTGGTTCTGAACAGACCCGTGCTCTGAAGCCGTCGTCCCACAGGTGGGCACAGGACAGAGACGCGAAGGCCTGTGTGACCCCCGTCTGCTTCAGTCCCGATCACTCCTCCCTCTCCCCCTTCCTTCTGTCCCCTGGGGCTTGACATCCCTTCCTGCGCCCACTCCTCCCGCATAACTGCTGAGGGCAGAATCTCTTGTGAGACCTGATTAAAGAAATTCTCATTTCCAACACCAGAAGTACATACCAGAATCTAAAGACTGGGGTGAGAAAGGGGTGGAAGGGGGGCAGAGGGCTGGCAGTAGGTGGGGAGGAGTGATGCCTCCCTCAGGGGGCCTCTACGCACTGTTCAGACTCGCGGGACCACAGCCGTGCTCTGCGTGCCCCAAATGAAATAACTAAGGCGAACGGAACAGGACGTGGGGGCAGGGCAAACGATGGAATACAACAATGACAAATTCACCTACCTGTGTTATAAATAACATACCACGCTGGAAGGGATGGGAAGTGCAAGAACTAACCTGAGTAACTTTGGAAACTATCCTTTTGACTGGATACTATAAGGCTAAAGAAAATAAAACTATACACAAATACTGTTTTCATAGGGATGTGGGCTACACAAAAATCCTCAAACTTCTTTATGTGTGTGCTAGGATGAAATGAAACAACAAATCTATCACAGATGATGAGAGGCAGTTTCTCACTGTTGGAGAAAGAAGTCACAAATAAGGAAAAAGGGGAAACCTAGAATGAACCAATCTTATGGTATTAGACTGGAACTGAAGAAATGAGTATGAACTCATGATTTTTAATGTCTATACAGACAGATATATATGGAAGTAAAAATGTGCACATGCTTTGATTAACATGCATGCACGTGTTTTCTAGCTCTGTCTGCTGAGAGAGCCTAGAAGCAACAATGTCTCAGTACCAACGAGCACACCTAGTGCCCAGACCCTGGTGTGTAAGTACCACTCTCTAATCAAAGGAGCCAGGGCTCCTTAGAGAGATGGCTATTCTAGCCCTGGGGCAGGAACTGTACGAGACAAACCTGGAGCACCCTGTTGTGCCAGAAAATAAGTCAATATTTGCAAAAGAATGAGGATTGTCAAACAAAATAAATAACGAAAGTCTACATTATTCTTATAAATAATAAAAAAAATAAAATAAGCAGAGGAGAGGGAACAGGTCTCCTTACAAAGGAAGTCCAATTAATAAATGTGGGAGGGATGAGAGAAATACAAAATCACCATTAGGCAAACACCACAGAAATAGTTTTGCAGGCAAGAGCCGCCAATGAATGCTAAAATGTACAGGTGAAAATCTGAGCAGAAACAGGATACTTGCATAATCTCAGAGTACTTCCCCCCAAACAATGGATCAATTACAAAGGGAAAGTAATAATTTCAGAGTAGAGAAACCCAGCACCACCTAAGCATCACGATCAAAGTCAATATCACCACTAAGAAGACCGGTCAACATCACGATGCATCCCCTGATACGATGCTCTACGAGGGACAGGACATCACTTCTGTGGGATGCTCCCCAAAACACATAATCACAGTCTGAGCATAAGAAAAGATCATTTGAAACCCAATTGAAAGACATTCTATAAAATGACTGACTGGTACTCATCACAGTGTCAAGGCCACAAAACATAAGGGAAGACTGAGCAACTGTCACAGATCAGAAGAGACTGAAGAGACATAAAAAGTAGTGTTTTCTATTCTACAAACACACACATACACACGCCAGCCTGTGAGACCAGGAGGGCACCTTAGACACCAGCTAGTGCCGCTCTCCTACGTGGCAGAGAAAAAATCGGAGACTCTGCGCAGTGCAGTGACTTGCTTGGGTGGGAAAGTGGCAAATCTCCAGGGAGAAACTGAGCCTCCAGATGGGGGGTCATGGCCCCTGACTTAGGTGGGGGCCGGCCTCAGCCTCCCCTTCGTGAGCGGCCTCCACTTCTCAAGGTGCATTTTAGGGTCCTTTCACTAACTTCTTCTGGAGTTTTGGGGCTGTTCAGGTATTTAAATTCCTCACGTGTCCATTTTGTGAATCTGGGGTTTTGACAATATCATTCATTTTAATTAAGATACATTTCATTTGAGATATAAAATTTTATTAGCAAAGATCTGAACCTAGAATTCCTCTATAACTGTTAAAATTATACCTGAGTCAGTGATTTTAGCCCTTCTTTTAATCCTAATGTTGTATAATATTATGTTTTCTTTAATACAGGTCTGATTTGTATATTTTTACACTACATCACAACTCTTTATTTTTGACATTTATAGAAAATGTGATAACCATGGTAACAGCAATTGTTTGCTTTGGACAGTGGCTCTACCTTTGATTTGATTCTATTGCTTGCAGGTTTTTTTGCTTTTTTGGCATCATATCCCTATTTACTAGTTGTTTATAGTGATTCACTTCTTGCCCAGCTGGGGTATTTCTAGTAACAGGATGAGTATGCGGCTTAGGTACTTTCTGAGACCACATGTCTTATGTCATGCACTGAGGCTCACTATAAATTATAGCTTTGACAAATATAATATTGGCATAATTCACTTTTTTCACCCTGAAAATGTTCATGGAAACTCAAAATAATCAACTGAAAAAAATGGCTATAACAAAAAACAGAATTAGGTAAAGGAGTTGGGTACAAATTAAAATAGAAATTGATGCTGTTCAATTATACAAATAAAACCCCCCAGAAATTGTGTTAGAGGAAGACCCCATACATAATAGCAACAAAAAAGAACAAAAGAAGGGAAAATAAACTTAAAAATGTACAAAATTTGAATGAAAGAAGACTGTTGAGGGACATAAAAGCAGGCAGACATAAAATGTTGTTCCATTTCCATAAATGGAAATGCGTATCTTGTTGTTGCAGAGACATAATTCAACATCATAAAGAATTAACTCAAAAATGGATCACAAAGTAGTATAAAGAGCTTAACTGTAAAACTCTTAAAAATAGGTGAAAAGCTTCATCACATTAGATTTGTCAATGGCACTAAAAGCACAGGCAACAGAAGAAAAATAGATAGACTGACTACATCAAAATTTAAACCTGTGTAGCAAAAAGAAACAACAGAGTGAAAAGGAAACCTACAGAGTAGGAGAAATATGTGCAAATCATATATCTGATAAGGAGTTAATAACCAGGATATATAAAGAACTCCTATAAACTCAACAACAAGAAAACAACCTAATTTTAAAATGGACAAAAAGCCCTGGCTGGTATAGTGCAGTGGATTGAGCACGGGCCTGTGAACCAAAGGGTCGCCAGTTTGATTCCCAGTCAGGACACATGCCTGGGTTGCAGGCGAGGTCTCCAGCTGGGAGTGTGTGAGAGGCAACCACACATTGATGTTTTTCTCCCTCTTTCTCCTTTCCTTCCCTTCTCTCTAAAAATAAATAAATAAAATCTAAAAAAAATGGACAAAGACCCTGGCTGCTGTGGCTCAGTGGACTGGATGCTGGCCTGAGAACCAAAGGGTCACAGGTTTGATGTCCAATCAGGGCACATGACTGGGTTGTGGGTCAGGTCCTGGTAGGGAGCGTGTGAGAGGAAACCACACATCGATGTTTCTCTCCCTCTCTTTCTCCCTTCCTTCCCCTTTCTAAAAATAAATAAATAAAATTAAAAAAATTAAAATGAACAAAGGACTTGGCCAAAATGCTCAGTTGTTCATATGGAAAAAGACTTAGGTTATTACTAAGCAGGTTATTACTGTTACAATAGCTTTATTAACTCAAAAGAATGTCACATTGCAATTGCTTAGTGATCACAGTCACTCCATGACATAATCACAGTTTTCACAATACCCGCAGTCCAGGGAGAGTCCGCCATTTATTTGCCCACGTTCCTGGGGTAATAGTTCCTACAGCCTGAGCTGGAAACACATCCAAAGTTGGCCTGACTCCCAAAGCCCACGTTCTTTTCCGTGACATGTTCATAGGAAATCATTCCTGCCATTTTCTAGACGCTGAGGATGCGGTTTCGCCTCTGCATTTTAATTTCCAGCGAAGATGTCTTCGCACAAAAAGAGCCTGGATTCTCATTGTCAGTGATTCATTCTCCATGGGTTAGGGTTACTCACTTCCTCTGTTCCAGCTTCTTTTTCAAGATGTAAGATTCCTGAGCAGACATTTACTTAACAAATGAGTCTATTACTGCAGTGACAGTGGGCAGTGGGCAGAGGAGGGACTCCAGGGCCAGGGGAGGGAGGAAGTATGACAAGGGAGGTGGAGATGGCATGGGGTGGGGAAAGGAGGAGCAGGACGAGGGAGAAGTGTGCAAAACAGGGGAACCACTAAGGGAGCACAGATAAGCCTTCACCTACTTCCCGACTTGGCCCACACTCTTCTCTACCAAGGAAGGGGCCCGGGAACGCTCAGGAAAACAAGGCTGTGGTTAAGACTACGAAGAAATGATATGAGGAACAGATGAGGGAAGGGGGAAGATGCTGTGTACACAGCGCTGGCTCTACGCCAGACGCTGTGCTCAGGGCTTGAAGCACATGATCTCATTGATTCTGAAGATCCCCATAAAACTCTGAGCACACAAGGATGAGGAAAGCGTAGCTCCTCATAGCTTAAAAGACTTTCCCAAGGTTGCACAATGAGCAAGTGGCCTGGGCAGAATGTGAACCTAAGACTGACTATCTGATTCCCTTCCACCCAGGTAACCATCTGGAAGAGGACTGCAAAGAAAGCAGGGTGCATGGACTTGCCTTCACGTATCCTAACTATAATGATTGTAGCCAATGCTAATGAAGGGCTTGCTATGTGCCAGGCACTGTCCTAGGTGTTTCCTATGAACTAACTCATTGAATCTATATTAAGCAGAGATGCTCTTATTCCCATCTTAAAGATGAGGAGACTGAGGCACAGTGATCTCCTAGCTGGTATGTGATGTATGTCCTGTCTTGGCCTGTCCCAGGCAACTTAGCTTCTCTATGTCCATTAAAGGAATCCATAAGTGACACACTGAAATGACTGCAATGGTGAGGAACCAGAGAAAGACTAAGAATTTCCTAAGGTACAAACTCCAGGCAGCCACCAAACTCGGTGAGCCCCTAGCTACACCATGGGCACCTGGCCCTGGAGACTGTTGAATCTGCCTCCTTTCAAATGCAGAGCCTGTTTCGTTTGCCAGCAAATGCTCTCAGAGTAACAGGCAGAGGGAGACAAATGTACATGTAGAAACTCAAGAAAGGCCAATTACAAACATTGGGTTGGCCAAAAAATTCATGTAGTTTTATCTGTAAAATAAAAGACATATTTTTCGTTTTCACCAATAACTTTATTGATTTGGATATTTTGAGTATGTTGGCTAACTCCTATGTAGTAGATTGTTGATGGCTCTCAATTCATGTCTTGATCTGATCGCTATCAACTTCAACTTGACCTGCATCTTCCAGTGAGAAGTCTTCAGCATGAAAGCGTGCAAACCACTTTTAACATGTTCGATCAGTCACAGCACCTTCTCCATATATTACACTAATCTTTTTTTGCATTTCAGTTGTGTTTTTACCTTTCTTGAAATGATGAAGCATAATATGCTGAAAATGTTGCTTATTTTCTTCCATCTTCAATATTAACATGGTTACACAAAAATTCACCAATTTTGATTTTTTGAAAATGCACACAGTCACAATACAATCTAACAAAATTGTTTCTCATGAAGTTAAAGACAACTAAGCATGAGTAGAGCCATCCCGCAGAAAAAACCAAATGAACTTTTTGGCCAGCTCAATACATTGGCAGCTTTCTGGTTTTTCTGAATGTGGAAGAGACTGGTTGTTGCAAGTTGCATTCATTACAGGCCGCACACTTTCTGCAAAATCATATTCAGTTTGCGAGACAGGCATGAACATTTCCTAGTTTGTGGCAAAGATTTTATGGAGCACTGGGATTTCCAGCTGCTTCACCAGTGGCAAAACCTGGGCGCAGACTGGTCTAATCCATCACCTCTTCGTCCGCCACCTTTTCTTCCCTCCCAGAGTGAAAACCAGTTAGCATTGCACTGCCTCTTTGTCACCCAACAACAAGTAACTGCTCTCAGACACAGGCATATCCATCTTCTTTTGACTCCTTTTCTCTTTAAACTCTCGCTCATTTAAATAAGAGAAATCTCTCTCTTCTATATCCCATTCATGAATATGATTTATCAGTGCAAGGAACTTCTCTAAGAAGAAAAGAAACCATCAATATTTGTGGACAAGAACCAAAATCAGATGCTCCTCCTGATACTTGGCCAGGTGTGATTTTTTTACAACTTTTTATAAAACAGACACTGATTTCAAGAGCTCCATTTAGCCCCGCCTAGAACTCTCTGGGGGCTCTTTGCTTGGGCATTAGGACAGCAGGCACTGGTGCAGTGTCTCCAACTTCTTGCCAAATACACCCATGACAACCAGAACAAAGGAAGACATGCACACCCCCCAAACCGAAAACCAGTACTGAGGGGTCAGAGTCAAGGACTGACATTATGTCTAAACCAGAGGGAAGTGGATTAGGAAATCTAGACTTCAGTTTTGGCCAAAATCTCTGTAGGAGGTGGGCAGCTGGCTTTGCATCATGGCTGACTAAAGTTGGCATTTAACTGGGTGGGCAACATTTCCACATATTTGATCTTCTGTCTTTTTCTTCCATGAAGATTGGTGGGTCACACCCTCTGAGATGGGGACATTCGGGAAGAGGACAATATGAGAGGGGAGAACAAAAGTCCTGCTTTGTGTGAGTTACATCTCATTTTGACCCCAATAAAGAGGTCTGAACAGCACCTCTAAATCTGGGAGGTCAGTCTAGGGTTCATTGAGACTAGGGACTCTGAAAAGAAAGTGTGGTGCCCAGGGCTCAGCCCTGGGGCATCCAGTGTGAAGAGGTGGCACGTGAAGAATCAACAAAAGGACACTGAGAAGCTACAACTCACAAAGGAAGAGGAGAACATGATGTCACAGAAACTCAAGACAAGAGTGCTTCGAGGAGGGAGTGTGGAATGCAGCTGCAAGGTCCATAGAATGAGGGCAGAGAGTGGCCGCTGGACTCAGTGATATGGAGGTTTTGGTGACCTGGGAGGAATAAGTGGAGGGTGACAGACCCAGTAGAATAGGCAGAGGAGACAAAGGCAGGTGGGAGAGAGGCAACTCCTTTGAGTTTTGCTGAGAAGTGGGTTTAATGAGATACTCCAGTATCCTTTTGCTAAGTTCCTTTTTTTCTTTACGTAACACAAGCTCATTTTTCATAATCATGACCAGAAGGACCCTAAGATGTTTCCAACTGTTTTTTAAAGAGCTGTATCTACATGTAAAAACACAACTCTCTAGGACCACCCGCCATGTTAACACCGGTCATCTCTGACAGACAAGATCAGAAATGATTTTTATTTTTCTACAAACATTTCAATAATACATGTTGTTTTCATCACACAAATTATAGGCGTTAAGTATATAAAAAATGGACAACAGTTCTGGGAAAGTGGAGTAAATGTACTTTTCCCTATTCCTTTGCTAAGTACAAAACCTGAACATTGCATTTTAAAAAAACAACAACAACTAGCATAAAAGACTCTGAGAGGTGGGAGAAGACAGACCAGATAGGCACCTTGGGAACAGGAAGTGATATGGTGGTGAAGTCCCTGGGTTGTATTTTAGTTTTGCCTTGTATATCCTAGTCTTGGAGCTAAAGAGTCAGCAAGCTGGAAACACCAATGGGTGCAGACAAAAATAAACAAAAAACAAAACAACAACAAAAAACCCAAACAAACAAACAAACAAAAATAAAAGCCTGCTCTCTCTAGCTAAAGGACCAGGAAAAGGGTAGCTTAGTAAGGCAGAAAACTTTAAGACAGTAGTCTCTCTACTCCAGCTAAACACTGCAGAAGAAACCATGGTACCACCTTCACTAACAGAGGCCAAGGTGGGGAGCTTGACTTCACTCTGGCCAGGCTGTGCATAGTGAGGTTAGAGAACCCTCACCATGGGTGGTATCTGAGAAAGCCAAGTAGGGGGCCAAGCTTTTCATATCCACTGAAGGAGCCCCCTTCAGCCCTCCGTTATCAGTGAAGACCGCTGAGGAGCCTGGAGTTTGTGGCCCCACTGGACAGTCAAGAGCAGAGCCCTCACTCTGGGTAGTATCAGAGGAAGCCTAGCCAGGGAGTCAAGGCTTTTGCCACTATCCAGGGGTAATGAGATCATTCCCTCCATTTCATGGAGTCAACAGACAATAATAAGGCCCCTCTGTCCGCCCAGCCAGGCAGGTACCAGTGGAGGCCTGATGGAAGCCAGGATTCCCAGAGCACCATCCAGATTTCAGCAGAAGCCGAGAATGGGACGGGGACTTCTACTGACAGTGATAAGGTGGTGTCCCTGTCCCCACTCTCCCTTTCAGGGGCATGTTAGAGAAATCCAGCTAAAATAAAAGGTCTAAGTAGACCCAGAGCCTCGTAACTTCATACCACCCAAAATGTCTAGGTTTATTTATTTCTTTTTTCCTAGATTTTTAAAATTTATTTATCTTTAGAGGGGAAAGGAAGGAGAGAGAGAGAGAGAAATATCAATGTATGGTTGCCTCTGGTGTGTCCCCTGCCAGGAACTGGCCCCGCAACCCAGGCATGTGCCCTGACTGGGAATCGAACCGCAATCATGTGGTTCGCAGGCCCACGCTCAATCCACTGAGCTACACCAGCCAGGGCATGTCTAGGTTTAAATAGAGGATAACTCATCATACCAAGACCAAGGGAGATCTCAAACTGAGTAAAAACGGCAGGCAGTAGATGCCAACACCAACTGATGTTAGCAGATGGTAAAATTATCTGACAAAGATTTTGAAGCAGCCATCTTTAAAAATGCTCCAATAAACAATTATAAACAAATGAAAACTAGAAGGGTCTCAGCAAAGAATTCGAAGAGATAAATAAGTACCAGATGGAAATTTTAGAACTAAAAACTACAATAAATGAAATAAAAATATCAGTGGATGGGATCAACAGCAGACTGGAGGGGACAGAGGGAATAACCAATGAACTTGAATATAAAACAATAACTTTATCCAGTCTGAACAACAGAGAGAAAGTAAACTGAAGAACAATGAACAGAGCTCAGGGATCTGTGGGACCACAGCAAAAGGTCTAATGTTCATGTCATCCCGATACCTGTGGGAGAGGGCAGAGAGGAAAAAGAAATCAGAGAAACAATGGCCAAAAAATTGGCAAATCTAGCAAAATATATAAAACTATGGACTCAAGAAGCCATGTGAATTCTAAACAGGCTAAAGTCAAGAAATACACACAAAGATACATTATTAGCCAAACTTCTGAAAACTCAAGACAAAGAAAAAGATCTTGAAAGCAGCAAGAAAGAAACAAGACCTTCCCTTAGAGGAAAAACAATTCAAATGATAGTGGCTTTCTCATCAGAAGTCACAAAGGCCAAAGGGAACGGAATGACACATTTCAGGAGCTGAAAGAACAGAACTGTAAAACCCGAAGTCCTATAACCAAGGGGAATGAAGACATTCTCAGATGAAGGAAAACTAAGAGAATTTGTCATCAGCATAACTTAACTTAAAAGAATGGCTAAAGGAAATTGGAAATAAGATTATAAAAGAAAAATATCTTGAAACATCAGGAATGAAGAAAGAACATGGCAAGCAAAAATCTGGGTGAATACAATAGACTTCCCTTATCTTGAGGTTTCTAAATCATGTTTGATGGTTGAATCAAAAAATTATAACATTGTCTGACATGGTTCTAAATGTATGCAGAGTAAATATTTAAGACAGTTATATATGGAAAAGGTGATGGGCCTAGAGGGAGGTAAGGCTTCCACACTTCATTAGAACTGGTAAAACTATGACATCATTAGACTATTAAGTTATGTATATATAATGCAATACATAGAGCAACCACTAAAAACACTGCACAAAGTGATACACAAAGTGATAAAAACATTATTGATAAAAAACATTATTGATAAAACGAATTCTAAAAAACATTCAAGTAATCCATAGGAGGGCAGAAAATCCAGGAACAACAACAAAAGCAGAAGGGGAAAAAACCCAGGAAACTAATAATAAAATAGCAGACTAGAGCTCCAAATGATCAATAATTACATTAAACTTATTGGGTTGAGTATACCAATTAAAAGACAGAGATTGGTAGCAGATTACAAAGCATGACCCAACTATTTGCTGTCTACAATGGACTCACTTCCATATATAGTGAGTGATACGGGCAAGTTGAAAGTAATAAAAGCACACAGCTATATCACGTTCATGTTAATCAAAAGAAAGCATAAGTGGCTATATTACATTAGACAGAGCCAACTTCAAAGCAAAGAAAATTACTGGAGACAGAGAGGGACATTATGTAATGACAAAAAGATCCATCCATCAAGAAGACACAGTAATCCTAAATGTGATTTTACCAATCAACATAGTTGCAAAATACACGAAGAAAAGCCGATAAAACAAAACAGAGAAATAGACAAATCCATAATCAGAGTTGAAGACCTCAACATCCCTCTCCCAACAATTGTTAGAAAATGAGCAAGAACACAAAAGAACTCTAATACTATCTAACACCTAATCAATATTTCTAGAACACTTTGCCCAATGACAGTACAATACATATTCTTTTCAAGTACCGTGGAACATACACCAGGATAGATCATATCCTGAGCCATAAAACCAATCTCAACACATTTAAAAGAATTAAAATCAGCCCTGGCTGGTGTGGCTGAGTGGATTGAGTACTGGCCTATGAACCAAAGGGTGGCTTGTTTGATTCCCAGTCAGGGCTCATGCCTGGGTTGCAGGCCTGGTCCTCAGCAGGGGGCATGAAAGAGGCAACCATACATTGATGTTTCTCTCCCTCTCTTTCTCCTTTCCTTCCCTTCTCTCTAAAAATAAATAAGTAAAAATCTTTAAAATCTCAGTAAAAGGGACTTCTGGCCAAGATGGAGGTGTAGGTAGACACCGTGCCTCCTCGCACAACCAAAAGAAGGACAACAACAATGTAAAAACAAAAAGCAACCAGAACTGAAAGAAAATCAAACTGTATGGAAGTCTGACAACCAAGGAGTTAAAGAAGAAACATTCATCCAGACCAGTAGGAGGGGCAGAGTCAGGCTGCTGGGCAGGACTCACAGCAAAGCAGCGGCTGGCAGACCCAACGAGGCGGTGGATTGTGGAAGGGAGTGTAGCACCCAAGGTAACTAACAGAGAGGGTGGTCCCACATTCGTGCGCAGATAAACCAGGAGAAACAACTGGGGAGCAGGACAGACCTCACAACCCAGGGTTCCAGTGTGGGAAAATAAAACCTCAATCCACTGACTGAAAACACTGGTGGGGGTTGAGGCAGCAGCAGGAGAAACTCGCAGCCTCATAGGAGAGCTCGTTGGAGAGACCCACAGGGTCCTAGAATGTGCACAAGCCCACCCACCCGGGAATCATCATCAGAAGGGCCCAATTTGTTTGTGGGAAGTGGGGGAAGTGACTGAAATCTGGCAGAGAGCAGAGCAAGGGCATTGTTCCCTCTCTGACCCCTTCCCCACATACAGCATCACAACACAGTGACATGGGTTGCCCCGCCCTGGTGAACACCTAAGGCTCTGCCCCTTACTACAGAACAGGCTCTCTGAGGGAAAAAAAAATGGCCCAAATAAAAGAACAGATCAAAGCTTCAGAAAAAATACAACTAAACAATGAAGAGACAGCCAACCTATCAGATGCACAGTTCAAAACATTGGTAATCAGGATGCTCACAAAATCGGTTGATTTGGTTGCAAATTAGATTAAAAAAATGAAGGCTATGCTAAGTGAAATAAAGGAAAATGTACAGGGAACCAATAGTGATGGAAAGGAAACTGGTGCTCAGATAAACAATTTGGAGCAGAAGGAAGAAATAAACAACCAACCAGAACAGAATGAAAAAACAAGAATTCAAAAAAATGAGGAGAGGCTTAGGAACCTCCAGGACATCTTTAAACATTTCAACATCCGAATTACAGGGTTACCAGAAGGAGAAGAGGAAGAACAACAAGTGGAAAAGTTATTTGAACCAATAATAAAGGAGAATTTCCCCAATCTGGCAAAGGAAATAGACTTCCGGGAAGTCCAGGAAGCTCAGAGAGTCCCAAAGAAGTTGGACTCAAGGAGGAACACACCAAAGCACATCATAATTACATTACCCAAGATTAAAATTAAGAAGAGAATCCTAAAAGCAGCTAGAGATAAGGAGACAGTTAACTACAAAGAAGTTCTTATCAGACTGTCAGCTGATTTCTCAAAAGAGACCTTACAGGCAAGAAGGGGCTGGAAAGAAGTATTCCAAGTCATGAAAGGCAAGGACCTATATCCAAAATTGCTCTATCCAGCCAAGTTTTCATTTAGAATGGAAGGGCATATAAAGTGCTTCTCAGATAAGGTCGAGTTCAAGGAGTTCATCATCACCAAGCCCTTATTATATGAAATGTTAAAGGGATTTATCTAAGAAAAAGAAGATAAAAAATATGAACAGTAAAATGACAACAAACTCACAATCATTAACCACACCTAAAACAAAAACAAAAGCAAACTAAGCAAACAACTACAACAGGAACAGAACCACAGAAATGGAGATCACAAGGAAGGGTTATGAACAGGGGAGTGGGAGGGGGAGAGAGGAGGAAAAGGTACAGGGAATAAGAAGCATAATTGGTAGGTACAAAATAGACAGGGGGGGTAAGAATAGTATAGGAAATGTAGAAGCCAAGGAACTTGTATATACGACCCATGGACATGAACTAAAGGTGGGGAATGTGGGTGGGAGGAGTGCGCAGGGTAGAGGGGAGTGAAGGGGGAAAAATGGGACAACTGTAACAATCAATAATCAATAAAATATGTTAAAAAATAAAAATTAAAATTAAAAAAAGAAAAAACTCAGTAAAAGAATTAAAATCAGCTGTAGCCAGGTGGTTCAGTTAACTGGAGCATTGCCCTGTATACCAGAAGGTCAAGGGTATGATTTCAGGTCAGGGTCCATCTAATTGATGTTTGTTTTTCTCTCTCCCTTCCCCTTTCTCTAAGATCATGAACATATTTAAAAATTGTTAAAATAAATAAAATAAGTAAAATTGTTGAAATCATAGAGTGTGTTCTATAACTACTATGGAATCAAATTAGAAAGCGATAACAGAAAAATAACAGGGAAATCTCCAAACACTTAGAAACTAAGCTAAATAATGGGTCAGAGTAGAAGTCTCAAGGGAAATCCAAAAATACAATGAACAGATTGAAAATAAATATACAACATATCAAAATTTGTGGGACACAGCTAAAGCCTATGAGGGGAATTTACAGCATAAACACATGCATTAGAAATGCCAGATGGCCCAGCAATTTCACTCCTGGGCATTTATCTCAGAGAACTGAAAAACTATGTTCCCATGAGCACCTGTGCATGGATGTTTATAGCGATTGGCTTCATCCGGGAATAGCCCCAAACTGGAAACAACCTGATGTCCTTTAGTGGGTGAGCGCATCTCTGCACCATGGAATACTAGTCAGCAATACCAAGGAAACAATTATTAAAACACACAACATCCAGAAAATTATGCTGAATCAAAAAGCCAACCCCGAAAGATGACCTACTATATGATTCCACTTATAAAAGATTTTTGAAATGACAAAATTATAGAATGGCCACAGACTGGGAGAAAATATTTGCTCTGTGTGTGTGTGTGTATCTGACAAACAACTTGTATCCCAGAAATGGACAAATAAGAACAGCCACTTCACAAAAAATATCCAATGTCAATAAACACATAAAAATATGCTCATCATTCCTGGTCATCAGGAAAATGCGGGAGCGAGGCCACAGTGAAATTACACTGCGCTAGAACTGCTAAAATTAATAAAATGAGCAACACCAAGCTGGTGAGGATGTGGAGCAACTATACATCACTGGGAGAAGCATAAAATTGTGCGACCTCTTTGAAAATCAGGTTGACATTGTCATAAAGTTAGCAAATACCTACCACTGCGACCCAATAATTCCACTTCTTTACCCCAAATAGAAGAAAATACATGTCGACAAAAAGTCTTGTGCAAAAGTGTTCACAGCAGCCCTATTCATCATAGCCTCAGTCTGGAAGCAACCCGACCCCCCAGCAGCAGAATGGATAAACATGCCCAGTATATTCATATAATACACTGCTACTAAGCAATGCAAAGAATAAAAAAGAACCAACCACTAATATGTGTACTAACAAGTATGACTATCAAAAACATTGTGTGAAAAAAGCTGGACACAGAAAGATAGAAATCCTATGTGTTCATTTACAGAACATTCCAGAACAGGCCAAACTGATCCATGATGAAATCTATCAAAGTGGCGGCTGTCTCTGGAAGGCACCCCGAGAGCTGACCCCGCATGGGTAGTAGGGAACTTTCTGGGACGACGGAAAAACTCTACATCTTGATGGGGGTACGGGTTTCGGGGTGCACACATTTTCCATAACTCATCGACTGTACAACAAAACCTGTGCCTTTCCCTGTATGTAAACCATAGCTCAATAAAAAAGTTTAAAACAGTATATATCTTTAAAGTTTTCTCCTCCTTGGTTTGGCCTTTTACCCTTCCAGTCCTTTTAATGCCTTTACACACCCACATACATACCCACACACACGCATTTTCTTCTTACATACATGGGACTGCAGCGCAGGCATGGTTCTGTGCAGAGTTGTCTCCCCAAAAGTACATCTAATGGTCATTCCCTCCCTGCCCCTCAAAGCTTCTGGTTCTCCAATGCCTCGGGACAAAGCCGGACCCCTAACCTTGCCTCCACTGCCCCGAGAGGTCTGGGCCCTCCTTCCCTGACCAGTGCCACCCCCGCTTTACCTTTACCTCCCTCACAAACCTCTTCCAGGCGCCCCCCCCNCCCCCCCCCCCCCCCCCCGCCGGGAAGTTTCCGCCATCTGCCCCTGCTTTTGATGTGGCTCCTAAGATGCATTTTCCCAACTTCCACTTCAAGGTCACATTTTCAGGGAAGGCCTCCTGACGGACCCCTCCCCCTCACTGGGTAGCGTGCCCACCCCACCCCCCTGCTTCCCCTGTGCCTGTGTGGTAACTGGCTTCTCTACCAGACAGTGGCTCCTCCACCGTGCAAACAGCTCCTTCGACAGCTGCGCCTGGCCTGGGGCCTTCCAGGTCCCCTGGGACAGTTACGTAAATGTGTGAACGTGCCCTGCAAACCAAAAGCCCCACCCAAATATGTGGCCATGATGTTATGACCATGAAAGCCATAGGGGAGATTCCTCAGGCCTTGAGGGGAAATCACGTCTATCATAACTTCCCAGTGAGTCAGTCCTCGGAGGCGTCGACCAGGCCGAGTCATTTTTAGCCGCCCATGGTCGGGGCAGAGGTGGGGGCAGGCTGGCTCTGCCAAAGGCCGAAGGATGGATCCTGGCCAGAACCCAGGCTTTCTAGGAGCTGTTGCTGGGGTCACAGAGTACAAACATGGGACAATGTATGGTGTTATTAATTTATTGCTTCCTGTCCATTGTTCCCTTCCCTCACTCTGTCCCCATGCTAATAAGGCAATCACCTTGGGGAAGGTTTGTGGCAGGAAAGGAAAAACCTCTGAGCTCCTGGACAGCTCCAGGCAGGAGGGATGGGACTCAGAGCAGGTTTCAGCTGATATAAGGAGATAAATAAATAATTATTTCTTTTCTTTTCTTTTTATTAGCTTTAATTCTTAGAGCAGTTTCAGGTTTTACTCCCTCCCACACCCCTCCCACCCACAGTTTCCACTCTTATTAATATCGTCCATTAGTGAGGTATATTTGTTACAACTGATGAACCGTTGTTGATATAACAGTATGAATTAAAGCCCAGAGTTTTACTTTGTTGTACAGTTTGATGGGTTTTGCCAAATACAAAATGTCATGTACCACCACGACAATATCACACAGAACAGTTTCACTGCCCCCAAAATCCCCTGCGCGCTGTCTCTTCATCTCTCCCCCCTCTCCCACTGCTGGCAACCACATCGTCTTCCTGTCTCCACAGTTTTGCCTTTTCCAGGATATCGCACGGTTGGCACTATCCATTATGTAGAATTTTCAGACTGATTTTTTTTCACTTAGTAATACGCATTTGAGGCTCTTCCACACCTTTTCATGGCTCATTTTTTTCTACCACTAAATACTATTCTAATGTATGAATGTTCCGTGTTTTGGTCATCCATTCACCTACTGAAGGAAGTCTTGGCTGCTTCCCATTTCTGGCCATTAAACAGTCATGTGCAGGTTTTTGTGTGGAAGTAAATTTTTAATTCATTTGGGTAAATGCCTAGAAGCATGGTTGCCGGACCATTTGGCAAGACTTCTGGGCTTTCTAAGAAACTGGTAAACAGCCTCTGAAGGGGCTGCACCATTTGCGCGCCTGCTGGCACCACCCCACTTCCTCGGCAACAGTTGGCATTGTCAGTGTTTCGGAGTTTTGCCGTTCGAAGAGATATTTAGAGGCATCTCATTTTTTTAACTTCCAACTCCCTAATGACATATGATGTTGAGCATCTTTTTATACACGTATTTGTCATCTGTGTATCTTCTTTGGTGAGTGATTCAGATCTTACTGTTCAGTTTACAAGTGCACATTTCTGTGGTTTTCGGCTCATTGTGTTGCGCAGACATAACTGAGATCTATGTAAATCTAGAATATTCCTATCAACACGAAAAGAAACCTCATACCTATTAGCAGTCACTCCCTGTTCCTCTTCCCCCTATCGTCTGGTAACTACTAATCTACTCTCTCTATCTATGAATTTGCTTTTTTTGTATCTTTCATATAAATGTAATCATACAAAATGTGGTCTTTGGCACCTGGCTTTCTTTTACTTGCATGTTTTCCAGGTTCATCCACATTGTAGCATGTAACAGGTACTTTTTATGACTAAATAATATTCCACTATATGGGCATACCATTGCTGTTTCTTAAATACTTCAATTTATGGACCAAGATTCATATTGGATACCTGGGGGCTACTTGCTCCCAGCCCAAAACCAAAGGAAAGGACAAGAGGCATTACCCTACGGGTAGTTTTTCCTTCTGCATAAGGAACAGTGAATAATGAGCCTAAACTGGAGTTTCTTGTGTAATAAAAAGGAATTCTGCTCGAGTCTCGTGGGCTTAAATAACCCCCTGCCACACCACCAGCTACTACCCATGAAGTTCCGACTTCCTGCCGGGCATCAGAGCAGTTAGGCAGGCACATGTGCATGGAGCGATCCCCACTCTCACGTGAGGGCGCTTGGCTCTGAGGGGTGAAGCCACGACCTCAGGGTCTGCCGCAGCAGCACGAACTCAGGCCTGCCAAGTAATGAAGCCCCCCTTAATTGTCCCAGGAGCCAAAATTCCTCACCTTTTTATGTCCTAGACCCATTTGGCAACTTGGAGAAATTTACAAATCCCTCTTTAGAATAATGTTTTAAATGTATGAAATAAAATACACTGGACTACAAAGGAAATGAATTACACTGAAATACAATGATGAATATTTTAAATAATCCAATTTGTGAAATGGTGATATATGTTCCTCCCATCAACACACCAAATATCGAAATCCGGCAGTGGGTCTAATCACTGCTACCACTTTGAAATAGTAGAAAGCATAAATGGCATTTGAGGTACCTGCCCAACTGCAAAGTAATAGGAAAAGATCTGCATGAGAAAACATCTGGCCTGAGGCACAGGTGTCAGTAATGTGATGGAGTTGGTTGCCCACATTCATAATGGAAAGAAACACTAAAGTTCAATTAGAGGTGAGTGCAAATAAGATGTCACACGTTGTCCATCCAGCCCACAGGCCCTTGGGTTGGAGTCTCTGCTCCCCAGAGGAATGGAAACGTGGGCCAGGCAGAAGGGAGACCCTGCTCCTCCCGGGGCCTGTTGGTGCCTCTGGATGTCCACCACCCTTAGCAGGCCGGTGTGAGGAGGGGTCACCTTCCTGTCCACTAGCTCTGCCTAGCCTGGAATTCCTCAGTCCGGGGCTTTTCTGGGAAGCTCCCTAAACAGTGTTTCAGTTTCTCGGGCTGGTCTCCACTGTCTGACTTATACATCCTATCTGTCTCCGGACAGTTTAATGCCTTTTTCAACACCCGCCTGTGAGGTTTGGGGAGTTTCTCATCTCTCATATCAAACTTCTTATATGACTTCAGAAGGGCAGCCCCTAAGGTGGTTCCCCTGCAGGAGGGGGAGGCCCCAGCTGAAGGCGTGGTACAGACACACCGAGTGAAGACCCAGGGCACAGCCCAGCGAAGGGGGCCCTGGGGACACAGCAGCTTCCTGTGCAGAGAGCCACAGGCCTTCTCACCTCATGAGGGCCGGGCTCGGGCATGGAGAACAGCAGGTTAGGCCACGCAACCTCTGCGGACCTCAGTTTCGTCACGCATAAATTGGGAAATGGGCCTCTCCAAGGTGGTGTGATGGGGTAAGGAGTAAACAGCAAGAAGGCTTGACTGCACCCCTACACTTGCTCGGAGTTCACCCTGGATGAGAGCCAGGAAAAACTCGCCAAGTGACATCAGGAAGCAGCAGCGCTTTCTGGCTCTTCACTAAAGGCCCAATGGGCAACATGACCACAGCTCCCCCTGTGCACCTCCTTCGCTCCTGCTTCCTGCGTTTTGGAGCCCCAGCCAGGGAGGGGCACCCGGGGGCAGAGGCAGCGCATGGACCCAGGCCTCCGCACCCCTTTCTCATTCCTCCTTTTTAATCAAGGCATCTATCTGATCTGGGGCCCTTGGGAAGTCCCCAGCCTCTCAGTCTCAGTGTCTCCATAGAGAAAGTGACTTCCGAGGGTCCCTCCTGCTCCAATTGGACCCAGGAGGGATGGGGGGAGGAAGGATTCCCCTTACAGACACAGCATCCCCATTTGTCAGCCCCAGGGCAGCTGCCCCAGCTGCAGCAGGTCCTAGTGCATAGAGACCACTCTGCTTCCGGTCTACCCATGGTGATTAGACAGCTGGGAGGAGTGCCAGGGTAGGGGAGAGAAGGACAGGTGCAGGGAGGGAAGCCAGACTCCACAGAAGCACCTGCTTCAAGTTACACAGGTCACCGAGACGTGGCACCTATTTTCACGATTCTCTAGACCTGCCCTGTCCCCATGGCAGCGACTGGGGTGGGGGAGATGGTGGCCGAGACCAGAGGGACAAAGAACAGAGGATGCACGGGAGGAGGCTTGAAAAGCAGGGCTGGGCAGAAACACACTTGTAACAACCCGAGGCTGAGATAGATGAAAGGGGCTGAAAAACAAAAACAAAAAAGTCAAAATGTACAACGGCAGCCCCAATGTTTCCTGTTTTTCTAACAAATCACCAATGATTTCCAAGAAAAGCAAGCCGTGCTGTGCTCGGTCCTGGGCACAGCCGCAGAATTTGCACATCTGGCCTGTGCTTCGAGAGGGTGGCAGGACTGGGCACAGGATGTGGCAGGGCCACCGAAAGGTCTGCAGCCCGAGGAGGTGCGGGGGCACGGGCCAGGAGCTCCTCGGGGATCCAGCCGCCCACCTGCGCCTCAGTTTCCTCAGGTCCCTGAAAAGCAGGAGGGTCTTCCCACCAAGCTTAGAGGACACTTTCAGAGGATTCCCGTGGTCAGGCTTCCCCAGACCTGTCTGAATTCTCTGAGAATTTCCAGCCAGCAGGCTGTGGGGGGCTCCAGGGAAGCCAGGCTGGGCCAGGTGTCCTGAGAGACTGGGAAGAGACCACCCAAGGAGAACAAAGCACCCTCAGAAGTGGGCACCCAGCCACCATCCCTCCCCTCCCTGTCTCAGCTTCTCTTCCTCTTGCTGTGGAGGGTCTCACAGGGTCCTGGGCTTTTTCAAAAACCCCTGAAGTAACAGACAGACCCCAGAGCTGGGGCTAAAAATCAGTGTTCTCAGCCCAGGACTCCCCCACCCCTTCCCACCAGGCCACCTGCTCCTCCCTCAGCCTCCCCAGGAGCGCTCTCTGTCCCTGCCTCCTCAACTCCCCTCCAGGAATACACAGCTGCCCCCTGGGGAGCCCCTCCCAGCCATCCTAGGCCCTTTTCTCTCCTCTGTTTGTGACCAGAGTCTCCTCTGTAATGCCTCTCCCCTCTTCTGCTGCCTCATCACCACCTTCTCTGCCTTACCCAATGGGGCTGGGGGCAATTCAGCTCTATATACAAACCTGCAAGCCAGCATGACCAGACCCCTCTAAGCCCCACCAGCACAAGCCCTATCCCCAGGCTAGGGCCCATAGGCAGGCTGTGGGTGGGCATTGTGGATAGAAGGAAGGGAGACAGAGAGCCCAGCCTCACCTGCCTGGGGCCTCATTCCTGGTCTACCCTAGTGGGCAGAGCAGACCCTCAGGCCAACACCACACATACATATTTTGCTGAACCATCTGAAAGTAAGTTGCAGGTTGCAGACATCTTAACAAGTCACTCCTAAATACTAGATTTAACCATATGAAACACAAGCAGATATCAGCAAGTTCATAAGGTTCAACCTGACACTTGAGTGTGTGTCCCTTGAGAACGAGGACAGTCTCCACACTGAGGATACCATTATCACACGGAGCAAGAGAATGACAATTACACACCATCTGCTGTGCCCTTGGGACCCAGGCCATACAGGGGACAAGCAGTGGGAGGAAGGAGGCTGCTGGTCCCAGCAACTCACTTACACTGGGAGTTCACTCTGGACAGGTGCAAAGCAGACACCTGAAAACCCACAACAACCCATGACAACACACAACGAGAATCTCTCCCCCAGGGAAGTAGGAGGTATATTATGGGGTTGGATTTTCCAAAGGTAGTCACAACATCACCCATCCTATAGTCTCTCCGATAACATGGCCTTGCCACTTCCCCATCAAGAGTGGAATCTAATTCCCCTCCCCATAAATTTGGGTGGGCTTGTAACTGCTTCAGCCAGAGAGAGTGGAGGTGACACTGTGTGGCTTTCCAATCTAGATCATTAAGACAATGCAGCTCCTGCCTCATTTGCTAGTCCACTTTTGCGTGGAGCTCTGAGCTGTCCTGCAAGTAAACTGACTGGCCATGTAGAGGCTGCCATCAGGTGCAGAAGCCCAAGCCACATGGAGAAGCCATTGTAGGCATTCTGGCTGCAGTTCCAGTCCCCAGTTGTTCAAGTCTTCCCAGCTGAGGCCCCGACATTGCTGAGCACAGACAAGCCATCCCCACTGTGCTCTCCTCAAATTCCTGACTCACAGAATCCATGCGCACACTAAAGTAATCACAGTCTTCTACCCTATATTTTGAGTAGTTGATTGCACAGCAATAGTATCTGGAACACACATATCTGGCAGAGGGCCCACACCTTGACAGAGACCAGGCCACATGGCCGGAAGCCACGTGTTCAGAAGAGCTCAGATGGAACAGCCCTAGAGAAAGCCACACAGAGATGGGTGCCACCCACCAGGCAGCTAAGATAATCCTGGCGCTTCAGAGGTGCAAGGGCCCTTAGTGGTTGTCCAACTTAAATTCACTGATTCAAATAAAAAGTTGTCTTATGCCCTGGCTGGTGTGGCTCAGTGGGTTAAGTGCTGGCCTGCAAACCAAAGGGTTGCTGGTTCGATTCTCAGTCAGGGCACATGCCTGGGCTGTGGGCCAGGAGCCCAGCAGGGGACACAAAGGCAACCGATGGATGTTTCTCTCGCACATTAATGTTTTTCTCCCTCCCTTCCCTTTTCTCTAAAAATAAATAAATAAATAATATAAATAAGTAAGTAAATAAATGAAATAAACAAACAAAAAGTTGTCTTACTAAGTGAATATGACTACAAGATACTTTGCTGGATGGTGCGGTAGATCTCAAGATGACTAATACACTGTCCTTTGTTTCAGATATTAAGCCTTCCTGATGCCAGCATGGAAAGTGCCACATTCTAAGGACTAGAGTGACCACAGCAACACACCAGGCATGCTCCTGCCTCAGGACCTTTGCACCTACTGTTCCCTCTGCCTGGAGCGCTCTTCTCCCAGATGCCACTCAGCTCACTCCCTCACGTCTGTCTAGCTTTTACATTATATTCTCAACAAGGACTTCTGGCAAACCCCACCTCTGAAACACCCTGCTTTCTTTTCCCACCACTCTAATCACCAACTGACACACAAAACATGTTACTTATTATTTATTGTGCTTATTGTCTGTCTCTTTCCTCCAGGCCCATTAGACTGTAAATTCCACAAGGGCTTCGAAGAGTGCCTGACACGTATTTGCTGGATGAACAAATGAATGTGGAAGCAATAAGTAAATGAAACAGAGGTCTGAAAGAAGGTAAAAGAGAAGACAAGCACATGGGGTCCCATGCATGTGGCTTAAATGAGATATAAATGCTGTTGTCTCACATGAATCACAAAGCTGACCCACAGCAAGGTCTGGGGATGCAGCAATTCACCCTGACAGTACCTGGAAATCTCACTGGGTTAAAACCAGGTTGTCTGACAAACCCTTGCTCCTCTGATCATCTCACCTCTTGGAAGGTTGGGGAAGCACAGAGAAAAACTGTCCCATCTTGTGTCTTTGATTCTGACCAACAATAGGGAAGGTTTGTAAAATAGGAGTGAGGGGAAGACAGGGTGAAAATGACCACATCACCTCAAAGTTTGGACTAACCATGGAAGAAGTTGCTAGATCAGACCCACATCTTAGACTTCTAAGAATGCAGAATCAGACAGGATGGCTTAACAGGAAAAGAAAACTTGGAAAATTAAATTCTGAAGGCACAGTCCCATGAGAATGCAGGTGGACCAGTGTGAATTTCGGGGGCATACACAAAAGGTGGGAGTGAGGCTCCCAAATAAGAATGGACACAAAAGAGCAAGAGTGAGTAGGCGCGAAAGGAAGCCTTGAGAAAAACACTGAAGACATGAGTAAAGGCCCCCAGAGTTATTTCCGAGCCGAACCTGGGGATTAGGCTAACCACGCAGGACAGGGCAGGTGGGCAGTGGTCCCCCAAGAGAGCACAGAACTGCTCCACTGCCATTCATCCATCTTCTTCCTTAAGGAGGACAGCTGTCTTTCTGGAAAGCATGGATCAAAGACAGTTTGTTTAGCCAACGGCAGATAGATATGCAGGGTCTTTATCGGAGGGCCTTTACTCTTGGGGGGTGGGGACAAAAATCTCAAGGAGCTCACGGCCAGAGATCTCCATACCAAGCGTTAGGAGCTGCAAGAAATACAAAAAAGACAACCTGATAGAAAAATGGGCAAAAGACATGATAGACCCTTTATAAAAGAGGATATCCAAATGGCCAATAAACATGAAATGGTGCCCAATTTCATTAGTTGTAAGAGAAATGCAAATTCAAATCATGATGCAGTACCACCAGACACCCACCAGGACAGCACAAATGAAAAAGATGGAAAACCCTGCCTGTGAACATATGGAGCCTCAGGGCTGCAGGTGAGAGTATACACTGGTACAGCCACTTCCCAAACAGAAAACCGTGTAGCCATAGCCACTAAAGCACAAGCCATTGTGACACAGCAATTCCACTCCTAGGAATGTACTCGAAGGACATGAGCCAGAACATTCACAGCAGCACTATTCAAAATGACCTTCAAACCAGACACTGCCCAATGGGCGAGCTATCCCAGTGGAGGTTAGTGTGGGACAAATGCAATAGGAACTTGGAGGAGGGAGGAGGGCAATCAGAACAGCTCCTCCAAGAAAGTTGCTCCTGCGATAACTCTTCAGGAAGAAGAAGCTGCCCTGGGATTCGGGTATGATGGTGGAAAAATAGACAGAGGGAAGAGGTGTGAGCCAGCATGGTTCCTTTAGGGGACAGCCAGGCAATCAGCCCCACTGCAGAATGAAGCAGGACATGGGCCCGCTGGGAGATGAAGCTCATCTCTGTATGAGCTGAGATGGCAGATTGCACATGGTTTTGTGTGCCGAGCTAAGTGCTTAAGGGTTTGCTCACAGGCCGTGTGGAGCCATTGCCAAATTTTCAATTGGTACATCCATTGTCTAAGTGGAAATGACAGAGCCTTGGATATAGAATACTATAGCCACAGAAGGTGAGGAGGAGACCAGGGGAAAAGGGCCCGACATGGAGGGCTCTGAAGTCAAATAGGGGGTTGGCAGAAAATGAATTGAGGATTGCAGATGAGGAGAAATGCATCTTAGAGTCATAAAGAAACCTGAAATTTGTAGAAGGGAACTGCTACTAATAAGTTTTGAAACACCAGAGAAAATGAAAGATGTACAAGAAAGACAGAATGAGACAGACAGAAAAAGAGAGAGACCCAAAGACAGACACTAGAAAAGGCTAGCCCAGTTTTGAAGAACATAAAAAGGGTAGGATCTTGGAAACTCAGTCTCTGAGCCCGCTGGCCCCCACAGCCTTCTCCGCGTCTAATGAAGCAGCAGTTCCTGAGCCCTCAGCCTAGGATCTGGAGATGACCAGGCACGACAACAGATTCATTAACAAAGCAGGTAAAACACAAATGTGCCGCCAAAAGAGCGTATCTGGAATTTGGCGTGTCCTGCTCTAGTCTCATGACCATGTAGAAAAATGCGAACCAAAACGACAGCAGACAGATGGACTCCCCACTGCCTTGAAACCTCACCCAAAGGGGGTTGAGAATCTTTACCTACAGGGACAGCTCTCCCAAAATGCCAGAGAACTCTGCTTTTGGATCATTAGGATATGCCATCTAAAAAAACTGTGGCAAAATATAAATAAGATAGAATTTACCATTTTCACCATTTCTATGTACAGTTCTGCGGCATTTAGTACGTTCGCACTGTTGCGCAACTGTCACCACCATCATCTTCCCAAAGGGGACTCTGTGCCCACCAGACACTAACTCCCCTTCCCGCCTCCTCCCAGCCCTTTGTAACCGTCATTCCACTTTCTGTCTCCATGAATTTGACTTATAGATACCTAACACAAGTGGAATCACAGAGTATTTGTCTTTTTATATCTGGCTTATTTCACTTAGTATAATGTCTTCAAGTTTCTTCTATGTCGTAGAAGCATGTGTCAGAATTTCCTTCCTTTCTAAGGCTAAATAATATTATTCTGTTGCATGTGTACTACCACATTTTGTTTACCCATTCCTCCACAGATGGATATGAGGGTTAACTGCATCTTTAGGCATAGCGTGCCGTTTTTTTAACGAATGGTTTTCAAAAGGACTTAGAACATATGCCTACTGTATGGAAAAAGGATGAAGAACATTTATATGAGAGTGAAGATTCACAAAGATCTCAAACTAGTGGAGTTCAGATATGGATGAGACTCATAACTGTCCTTCTCTACCCATTCTCCCTTCTTCTGTAGTACTACAATTTGGGGGAATTTTAGATTACATCTCCCAGATTCTCTTGTAACTAAATGTGGTCATATAACTATACTCTGGCCAATTGAACATGAATAAACATTGACAACTGCAATTTCCAAATGCTTTTAAATGGAAGAGGTATGCCTTCTTCTTCCTTCCTCCTCCCCCCGCCGGCAGGAAGGCAGATGCAGTGCAACTGCATCTGCTGCAGATGCAGCAGCCATCCTGGGCCATGAGATGANGGGGAATTTTAGATTACATCTCCCAGATTCTCTTGTAACTAAATGTGGTCATATAACTATACTCTGGCCAATTGAACATGAATAAACATTGACAACTGCAATTTCCAAATGCTTTTAAATGGAAGAGGTATGCCTTCTTCTTCCTTCCTCCTCCCCCCGCCGGCAGGAAGGCAGATGCAGCAGCCATCCTGGGCCATGAGATGAAAGCCACGTGTTGAGGCAGGAGGAGCAACAAGACATACGGAGTGCACGTTCCCAGCCCATGAAGATGACATGTATAATCTGGGTCACTTATTCTCAGATGACTAAGTCACTACTATTTTGGGTCGCACCACTATAACATCAAACCAATATACAAACTAGTATTTCAGTCAACACTGAACTAACCTAAGAAGTAAAATAATGTTTTTGTTTGTCTGTTACTATGTCATCCAGATACAGCTAGGGGGATTTTCCCCAAATTTGTGGAGTACATTTTATAATCTGACCTTAAATAGAGACCACATGGCATACCCAAAATTCCCTTGTAAGGGGACAGCTCGCAAAAGCTGAAGTCATCCTCCAGAGAAACAGCATATAGTTTCCACATGACGTGCCCACCTCTGTGTATCCAACTCTGGGGCAGCAACAGCAGAGGCTAAGATATTTAATGGTCAGACCTTCTTTGGAAAAAACTGGGTTGGCCAGCTAGTGCTGAAGGCATTCAGGTTGAGTAAGTACTATTGGTAAATGAATTAGAGACAGTCTCCTACTGGACAATAAAAAGGTTCCATGAAAATAAAGTATGGGCATTAAAAAACTTTCCCTCCTTAAATAAGATAAAACAGTTTGGTGAAAAATGACGTTCCCAAGGCAAAACTGTAGAGACAATAAAAAAAATCAATGATTGTCAGGTAGAGGGAGAGGGAGAGATGAATAGGCAAAGCACAGAGGAATTTTAGGCCAGTCTACACACTCTGTACTATTATAATGATGGGTATACACCATGACCCCCTTATAGAATATACAACACCAAGAGTGAACTCTAAGGTAAATTACGGACTTTGAGTGATTATGATGTGTCAGTGTAGGTTTGTCCTTGGTAAAAAGCGTTCCATCCTGGTGAGCAATGTTGATAATGGGGAAGGCTATGCATGAGTAGGGGCAGGGGATCTATGGGAAATCTCTGTACTTTCCTCATGAATTTGTTGTAACCCTAAATTTCCTCTCAAGAAAATTTTTTAAAAATTTAAATATAATAATGATATTTCTACCTCTATCTACTGAGCAGGTCTTAGAAATGATGCAACCAATGAGAAGTAATCCCTCATCTTTGAAAACAGGACTCTCTGAGAGGACGGAGTTCTGGACCCAAGGTGGAAGTGAACTGCAGCCCCAACCCAATCAATCCCTTTGGGGTTCCCTCTACAGGAGCCGTGGTGAAAGCCCAGTAGAGTTCAGAAGGGGCATTCTCAGCCATGTCCATCTCAGGAGAATGTTGGACCATAAGAGTGCCTTGCCTTGGATGGCCAGGGGTGGGAGAACAAGAGGAACGGTACCTCTTTCTTTACCCATTGCATCCAATATGGGCTTACTTCTACCAACTCCCACAAGTCCCCGTCATCTTGTTTTCCTAGCTGACTCAAGTATCTTCTAGAACAACCTCCTCTCCAGGCCCCTGAACAGTTCGTATGCCTTGGACCTAAGCTCCTTAGCCTCACTAGTTCAGAAATGCATTTTTTTGATGCTACACGAGGCTAGTTCCTACTCAAACTCACTTCCCATCCGCCTTCTCAAGCCTACCTCTCAAGCTAACCTTTATCTCTTCAAGTAGATTTTTATGATCAGTTTCTTTAAAGGGCCCTGCTCTTATTTTATTGATAGCAAACCTCCCTGCACAAACCAATATTATTGTGCTGTGACCCATGGGCTAACGTGTGGATGTCACAGGAGGCCTTTGCACCTCTGCCCTGCAGCTGGGCAGCTCTTGTTCCACATCCTTTCTCTAATGAGTTCAGAAAACGACCTCATGTCATTAGAAGTCAAGTGGAGAGGGTGAGCCACATCACTGGGTCACCCACTCTTGGATCACACTCACCAGAAAGGGAGTATGTAGGATTCCTGTCTTAAGGGCCAAGAGAGCCTAGGCACCTTTCCAGGCCTTTCTACTGACTTGCATAGAAGCCAGAGATGGCAAGGGACCCTGGACATGAGCCTGTGGTGGTGCCATAGCAGTGGTTCCAGGCCAGTGGGTGGGCGCCCTGGGGCCTCTACTGACCTCTGAGGAAGTAGGGAGGTAAGTGTCAGTTGGGCACAGGAAGGGACATCACTCTGTGTTGGTGGAACTCTGCCTCAGAATGGGGGGTTCTCTCTCCTGAGGAGACCTTTCCACTACTCTCTCCCTCCCTTTCTCTGAAAGCCCTCTTCCCTCTCCAGAGCACAATGGAGAGAACCATTTTAATTCCTCTTAAAAAAAAAAAAAAAAGCACCATGCACCCTGCTGGAGAGCAATAGGAGAGAGAGGCTTTCCGCTCTAAATGGTCCCACCTCAGGGCCACACTGGCACACAAGTTTGCAAGCTGGGAAGGGCAATATTAAAATTAATAATAATTATCAGTAATACTTTATTTTCTCCCAATTTAAACCTGAATTCTACATCTTTCTTGACTTCCTCTAGGGTCCACTGGCCAGGTTCCCCCTGGGGACGTTTGGAGACTCCCCAGAAGTCCTTCAAGCCTTTCTCTCCCCTACTCCCCCTGAAAACACAGCTCCTGATTGCCCCACAGCCTGCTGGGCAGTCAGGACAGGAAGCCCCTCTGCCTTGTAAACATGGTGTTGCAAACAGTCACTTCCCCAGGCTCCCATAAAGCAGAGGTCACAGCCTGGGAGTGGCTTGCCTGGGGACAGTTCCCCAGGTCTCCCACTGGTCAGACTTAGAGAACAGCTCATCTTAAATCTGACTGACCTGCAGGGGTGGGAAGAAGAGTTCCAAGGAGTGGAGGCTCAGGTTCTGCAGTCTGCCAGGGGCTCACAGGGACTGAAGCAGCTCAGAGGAGGACACCTGCTTTGCCCATACTGGAGAGCAAAGACATATGGTTTTGGCCCTTAGGATGCCCATAGAAGGCCCTTTGGAGGTACCTGCAAGGTGCAGTCCTTGAGGGGGAGGATGACTGAACCCCACTGAGATCACAGATGGGGGACAGCCCAGCCGCCAGATCAGCAGCTATCCTAGGCGGAGGCACAGGTCTCCTAGGAACAGGCTGCGGACCAGCAGTCTTCCACACACCCAACACTGGCAATTCCAGGCACTGGGAGGTGAGTGCTGAACAAGGTAGTCGGGAAGTTTTCCCATCAGGGGAAAAATGGGAGAGGTCAGAACACACATTAGGTCTTAGGAGAAGGAATCAGGCAATCTGGCTGGAGGACAGGGCGAGAATTCATGGAGAAGACTCAACGAGCAGCACTCACCTCTGAAACTTGAATAGAAGATGAAGGACTTTGGACTTTCCCTATGAAGTGGGATGGCATTGGATGTTTCCAAACATGATGAAGGAGTTTTCGTAAGAAAAATCTCCTGGTGAAGCAAGAAAGAGACTGTGGCCCATAAGGCACCATGAGAGGCATGCAGTGACAAAAGCTGAATTAGATAGCAGAGAGAACGATGGGGAAGTGAGAGAAGCAAGAGCCCCAGGGAAAGGAAGCGCCATCGAAACTGAGGGAAGGAGACTTGACTTGGGGTGGTGAGCACACAATACACAGATGACGTATTATGAAATTGTACCCCTGAGACCTGTATAATGTTACTTACTGATGTTACTGCACTAAATTTATTCTTTTTAAAAACTGGCTGTATAGTGGCTATAGTAGAGAGCAGGAAGATGGAGGGAAGACTCAGAGATGACTCTAAGCTTTCAAAACCGGGAGAAAAACAGGAAAGTCTGCAGAGGAAGCCTGTTTTGTGGATGAAGAGCTGGGCTTTGGACACGCATGGAAGATGATCTGGACTGGGAGGAAAGGGCTGGGGTGAGGGACACAGCTCACTGGGGATGGCAAGAACTGGAGTCGAAGTGGGAAGTATAAAGGCTCCAGGTGAACGTGTTGGGCATCAAATGCTATAGAAACTTCAGAGATGCAGGTTGGGAGGAGGCTGTTGGACTTTGCCATTACAAAGCCACCAGGGACCTTAGAAGAAGCCACCCAATAGAGAAGCATTGGAAGCACAGGGCAGTAGAAGGCATGGTGCCACTCCAGTCTGAGGACGGGTTTGTTGTCTCCTGGAGTCCTGCCATGAGGTGGGCCCTGAGAGAGAAGCAGGTCCCCTCTCTGCTCAGCCCCTCAGAGAAGCTCCCTCTCTTGAAGAGCAGACTTTGAAAACTGAGCAGTGGATGTCAGAGCAGTAGAGCCCATTAGATCCAGGAGGGAACAGGCTCAAGAGGACAAGGAGGTAGGCAGGGGCAGCTTGGACTAGAGGTCACATCTCCTATTCCCATTCTGTAGTCTGGACATCCCACCACAGCCCTTTGTTTTCTCTAAAGCACAATAGCAGGCCAAGGGAAGCTCTCTGAGCTTTTAGCTTTCTCTAGGTGTCACTGTAGAAGTGAATGCAAAACGCAAAAGCCTATGAAACATTGGCTTGAAAACCCCATGAACAAGAGGCCATTAATTCCCAGCTTAACCTACAGGTTGGGTAGGTTGGCCCTGAGAAGCTACCTTGTTCAGCCACAGAGGAAGGTGATTCCGAAGTGGAGATTAATTAGTTTATTTCATCAGGTGTCAGAAGGAGCCAAGAACAAGAGACCCCAAGAACAGCCTGTGCTCCATAACAGCATAGGATGTGGGCAAGGGTCCCCGTGTTCAGTGATGGCGCCAGGGTCTTTCTCCACAGGTACCTACAATTTTCCTAACCACCGAGGTACCCCTGCTCTGGGGGAACAGGCTGTGACACTATGGGATTTGTGAGGGAACTTCCCAGCTTTGGGATTTGTTTATTCAAGGTCAGTGAACTTAAATTCAAATTTCGTTCTCAGAACAACCAATTTTTATACAACCAGTCAGGCACAGCTGGTATGATTTGGAGAACTAGATACCAGACTCTTAAAAATGGAGTGATCTTGGTCTTCATTCTCACAGCTATTATTTCCACACATGACATGTATTTTCCCTGAATACTTCCCCCTACAGGGAACTCACGACCACAAGGCCACCTATTTCACTGTTGCTCTGCTCTGGATTTCTCCAAGACCTTCTTTGCAGCCAGCTGACATCTATTTCTTCACAATTTCTCTCCCTTAGTCCCTTTCCTTCTGAAGAGAGACCTGTACAGAACAGGTCTAGCCCTTTTCCAAAGGATGGCGCCCTTCAGACATCTGAAGAGAGAGAGAGTACTTCTCCTCATGTCCTCTTCTTGGAGGGAAACACCTCTACTTCTTTAATCATTTGGTGCTGTGGCACCAGCATCTTGGTTCCCTTCCTCTGGGTGTGAAGTGGTTTATCAGCATCCCCACCAAGTGCAGCACGGGCAGCTGACCTGCACTCCACATGGCTCTAAGCAGCTCGGCGAGGAAATGGACCACGAGTCAAAGATGGCTCTCAGGTGCCGGTTCCAGAGCACTGAGGTGATGGGGTGTGCCTGGGAGAACTGAGGAGGCCAGGAGAGAAGAGGGAGTCTGCGGGAGTAGGAAACCCAGAACCTGGCAGCAGAGGACCTAAAGACCAGAGCTATTCTCCCAACTTTAAAGAAATGGATCACTCCCCTGCAAGGGTTCAGGAGAAAAATAAACGTCTCCAAACCACTTTGCAAAGCCAGAGCATCGAAACCTGGTAACAGGAGGACAGGAGAGGAAAACAGAGGCTGGCCTTACTTGTGAGTCTTGAGGTAAAAACCCTACAAAGACCCACAGCAGATCAAATCCAATTGTATTAAAAAATAAAACACCGTGATCAAATGGAGTTTGTTCCAGAAGTGCAAGAAGGGTTCAAAATAAGGAAGGTGAAATACTGTGTCACATAAATATAATCTCAAGGTGAAAGAATACAAAAATTTCGTAGTAGATGCCTAGAGAAGTATTTGACAAACTTAACTTCCGTTCTTGCTTTTTAAAATCCTTAGACATGAAGAATTGAAGTGAACATGCTTCACACATGGATCCTGACTTCAAGGCACCAGCTCTCAGGAGCTGTGACCACATCAGAGAAACAAAGCCCCAAGCCAATGCCAGACCCTGGGAACCTGGGGGCGGGGCGGGGGAGGGGGAGTCAAATAACTCTGGCAAAGGAACAGCAGGGGCTGCCTCTGCCTCCTAGATGGTCTCTATCAATGTGAATAGCCGCAAACACACATTTCTCTGACCCTCATTCCTAGCCTTAAGTCTAGTTCTCTGGTTTGGGTGGTGGGGGTGGAGGGGATGGTGGGGAGGTGGGTGGGTGAGGAGGTGAGGACAGAGGGTTTCTTGTAAGGACACCAGCAGCAAAAGCAATGCTCTTTAGTTAACTTGGGAATGGGCTGAACTCAAGACTTGATGAGAAATTCAGAAAGCGTCCACGTGCACCACGGTGGCTCAGTGAGTGGTCAGGGAACTCAGTGCCTGCAGCTGCCTGGAGATCTCCAGTGAATCACCAGGGGCCTCCTCTGCAGGCTGCAGCTTCCCATTACCCACCATCACTCCCCGCCTGCCTCTGACTCAACAGCTGGGGCTTACTCAAAGAGACCCGTGCAGAGAGTCCTGTTTTCTGGGGGTTATTAAACTGGGTTACTGGGTGGACACAAGGTCTCAGAAGACCTTTACCCTCAAAGTTTTACCCAAAACTTTGAGACACACTCTCACACACCTGCGTGTGCTTTTTGGAGACAGAGGAAGAAGATGTGTCACTTTTATTAGTTTTTCAAAGGGGCCCATTATCTAGAGAGAGTTTGCAATTCACCTTTAGGAGCTGTTAAGTATATCTGTGATCTAATAAACCCAGAAAATGCAAAGAGAAGGCAGGTCGCCT
This sequence comes from Sturnira hondurensis, assembly GCF_014824575.4. NCBI lineage: Eukaryota > Metazoa > Chordata > Mammalia > Chiroptera > Phyllostomidae > Sturnira > Sturnira hondurensis. Next base: position 3,779,561 of record NW_028092466.1, on the reverse strand, counting down.
CAGCCAGGCTGCATGGAAGCAGCTGTGTGATTTACCTGACAAGAGTCAGAACCACCAAGCCATTCAGGAGCAAACGCTCAGACCCCAAACCCAGAGATACATCTGCAAAGACTTCGTGGTTCTGGGGCAACAACTTTGGATTAAGAAGAAGGACATGGGGACCGAACAGGCGACTTCATCGGTGGTACAGAAAAGCAGCGTTTCTCAACCCTGAGAGAAGAGCAGCTCCAGGGGTGAACATGAGGAAGGCCCAGCAAACGAGGCGATAGTTTTCTGAGCATGGGGCGCCCCTGGCTGTTGATGGCCAGCATGAGCACGCGCGTCCAGGGAGACTCCTGCTCGGAGCCACTGGTGGCGGCACTGGTGAAGACCCATAAAAGAAAAAGGGAGACACCCTGTAATACTGTTACAGGGCTAAGCCAGACTTTGGGGTTTGAGGGTGGCTGGGAGGAAGGGGCAGCAGGGGATGTGCCTCCCGGTCCATGCCAGACACTGGGTGAGGTTTCGTACTTGCCAGCAGTCATCTCCTCTGATTCTCACAGGACAGGAAGTCTGCATAAACCGAGATGTTAAAGGGGTACCTCAGATGACGTACCCAAAGAACACTTAGCACATGTCTGCTCGATGTTAGGTTTTATTATTATTATTAGTGTTACTATTCTCTTTATTTCATACCTCAAGTCTCCACTCAAATATGGCTTCTCTAGGGAAGACTTTCCTTAACACCCAAACTATATTGGTCTTCCTTTACATAATCTCACAGGAGCTCATAATTCTTAAGATTGTAATTGGGCGATATATGTGTCTGGTATCTTGTCTGATGGACAGTAATTTCCATGAGGACATTACATGTCTTGCTGGGGACCTGAGGCCGGCACACAGAAGGGGCTCCGTGTTGAAATGCTGAACCAGTGTGCAAGATGCCAGAGGTTAGGAAGGGGTCACAGAAAGCAACTGGTGCCTCACTGCCATACAGATGGGCAAACTGACATCCAGAGGGACATACAGACTTACTCACCCACGGTCACACGGCTAGGAGAGAAGGACTCAAACAGAAACAAAAATCCCTAACACCATGGAAGGCAGAGGCCTGGAAGCCACCCTCAGCCCTCAGACCCAAGACCTGCTCCCCACAAGGAAACCACACAGGCTTATTTGCCTAGATCAACAACTGCAGCAAGAAGACTCTCGAGGACATGAAAATGAAAAGCACACCACTCCCTCCTGCCCCCACCCTCCTGCCCCCCACACTGTCCTGTGTTCAGGCAGCTTCCACTGTTAATGTGTGTGGACTTCTTGCCCATGAGACCCTAGAGAGTTTCATGGTGACAGTTTAACAGCCACACTGAGCATCAGGTGGCTCTGGTGAGCAAGCCACCAAGTCACTGGCCAGACCCTACAGAGCAGGGCGGTCAGTGCTCTGGTAGGAGGCCATAACAGGCATGGCAAGGACAGAAGGGGGGGCATTTGGTGCTGTGGAGTGAGGAAGGGGTTGGGGAAGACTCCAAAGATGATGATGTTTGAGCTGGGCATCCAAGGATGAATTCATGGTCTACCAGGCAGGTCGAGGAAGTGAAGGGCAATGGAGGGAGAAGGAATAGCATGAGCAAAGGCCCATAGTTTTGTCTGTGCTTCAGAGGACAAAGTACGTGGGTGCCTTGCTAGTCGTGCTGGGGGTATCAGCCTTCTCCAGAGGGCAGTGCCAACTCCACAGGGTTTGCAGTTGAAAAGCAACTTGCTCCAGTTGGTTGTCTTACATCACTATGGCAGCCGGAGAGTGGCTGGACTGGGAGTGGGGGGAAGCTGGAGGCAGGAATCTCCCACTGAAGCTGAACTCTAAAGCCCAAAGCCTAGTACCCAAATTGGTAACTCAGTAGGCTCAAGAAGGACCCAGTGTCTGCTTTATGCCACCAACGTCACCCACTTCTTCCAATTCATTGCCCTCACCCTTCTATTGGGTGCACCTTGCTGCAGCAATATCTCACTTATCCAGAAGTCCTGAACTGATGACCCCAACTGTCCAGAACCTAGCTGCTAGCCTGGAAGGAGACAGAAAAGACCATGGACAACCATGTTTATGCCCCAAATGTCATGCCCTACAGGGTATGCACATCACATCCAAGGGCACATGCAGGGTGCCACTCAAGCTTAATTATCTCTGGTAAGAGTAGATGCCAGCCAGAGTCAGCCCAGCTGCACCACTCTCTAACCATGTGGCCTTGGCCCTCAGTGTCCTCATGAATAAAATGGGGGCAACAGTTGTGGCTACTTCAGAGTGTGGCTGTGAAGAGTAAAGAATATGAAATACTGGGAGAAAGGCAGAAAATGTATCCTGAACAGACCCAAGATACAAAAGGGAAAGGCAGGTGGAACCATACGATATTTTCAAGAACTTATTAAACCAGGCACAATGTGCTACATTTATAAATGCAAGCAATATGTTTTACAAAGATTACCTTTAAAACTCGACATGTTGAAAAGTTTTGGTGTTTAGAAGGTGGAACTACTGGAAAATTTAATGTATGCAGATTTACCTACAGAAATGACAATTCTTTGTGTACCTGCGTACATCTAAAGTGTCCCTCAAAATCTGTAAAACATTGTATTTAACAGAACCTAAAATGCCATCGACTGTAAGACGCATCATTATTTTGTGTGCTAGTAAGAAAGAAACATTGCTATCTATTACAATGGTAAGATGCCATAGATGATAAGATGAATCTTGATTTCAGAGTTGTTAAAATGTGAAAGTATGTCCACCTTCAAGTCAATGGAAATCTGAATACGCAGTATGTTTGCTGTGTCTCTTCTACCTCTTGGGCAGAAGTAAGATATAATCTTTCCTTCACCTAGTACCCTACCTTCATCTATGCCAGACACTCAAAAATTGACCATAAAACGTCTCCTTGGGTCTCCCGCTGATCACTCTATCTTGCCCCTCCAGCAGCTTCCTCTCTCAAGAAGCAGAGACGTTTTCAGCCAAATGTCCTCAGATGCATAGGGTGCCACGGAGCCCACAGCTCAGCCCCTTGGGTGAGCCACCTTGAACCAAGGCCAAGTTTGCCCAGCTTGAGCTCAACTGAACTCAACCTGGGGCCTCTAGCTCTAGGTTGCCCAGGCAAAAAAAGCCTACTGGCTGTCCTCTCTTCCCAGCTCTCAGTCAGTAGGCCCCTGATCAACCACTGCCCTGGGAGTGTGTGGTGGCCTCTGACAGCTGGCCAGCGCAGCCTTCACTGTGGAGCCTTCTCGTCATTACCACTCCAGTAACCCCAAATGCACTTGTGCCCAGTACTGCCTAGTATTTTTGGAAGAAACAAAAGGAGGGAGAGACAATGAGTAGGCAGCGGAGGCAGGGGTGGCCACCTCCATTGGAGTTTGGTGAGAGAAGATATTAATCACACCCCTACCCCAAGCTAGAGATAAGGGGGAAGAATTTCTTAAAACCCCAATGAGGCCTAGCACACAAAGGCCCCAAGCCTTCCTCCCCCACAGTCCTGTGCAGTTGCTGTTAGAGCCCATTTTACAGACAGGGAAATGGACTGGGAGAGGGAGCCGTAAGATGCTCAAGGTCGCACAGCTGGGCCTAGCTAGAACTCAGGTGTTTTTCACAGTCACAGAGAGTCCCCAAGTAATGGTTCCAGCATCATCATTTAAGGAGCGTATTCCAATTTTAGAATACTATGGACTCCAGGCCCTTCTCCTGGAGAGCTGCAGTGTAGTGTGGGGACCTGGAGAAGGTGTTTTAGCAAGCTCTGGAAACTTGTTCCTTTCCAGGTGGTCCAAGACCAGGAGGAAAGAAAGTGTGAATGGAAAGAATCGGCGCCCATGGGGGGAGGGGAGAGAAGAGCAATCCAGAAGGCCCCTTTGAGGCGGACCTGGCCTACTTTTTGTCCTCATTGTGCCTAAACCCACCCCTCCTCTCTGCACAGGGGCTTGTTAACTCACCAGATACCACATCCTGCTGCTTTCATCTCTCTTTCCTTTTCCCTCTGAATAATCTCCTTCCTCCTACGGACCTGAACTTCTTGCTTATTTACCCCAGGACTGGGATGGGCCAGCCTGCATGCGCAGGCGCAAACTTCAGAGTCACGCAAGGTACATCCAGGTTGTAAACACAAATCCACACTCTGACAGTGCTAAATGTGCACCTGTATAGAAAAGCAGCCACTGTCTGGGGGCCCATGCTTGCGAGCAGGGGCAGGCTGTGGCAGGCACTCTCACGACTCCCAGGTCCTGATGGCAAAGGACCGCCGAGGCCAATGCTCCACGAGAGAGTTCCCGGGTGGAGAAGTGAGACCCCTGGTCTCCAATACACGCAGCGGCCTGGGTAGACATCAGGAAGCCTCGGACACACTTGGACCGCACAAAGGCAGGCGATTCAGCAGTGGCCACCCAGACAACGACAGACGGTCCCTGGAACGCCCCTTCTGTCTCCGAGGTTATTGGAAACACTGGTGTGAGGACCCTGTGCCCTGGCATCGGCTCCTGTCCACGGAGCCGTAGGAGAGCAGGACCAGTTCAGCCTTCCCGCTGCGGCCGCTGCTCTCAGAGCCCACTGCTCCCCGACTGTCACCCGCCCGCTCCAGCTCCGCCTAAGTCCCACCTAGTGTCCTCGGCGCCTCCGTGCCTCGGCCGCTGGGCTACATACCTGCAGTCCCCGCCGGGCTCCAAGCCCCTCTCCAGTGACGACTCCCTGCGATTCGGAGTATGGTCCGAACCACCTTACCGGGCTGGAATCGCGAGGCTGGTCCCAGCATCTGCCCAGGATCCGCTCCTACGGTGGGCCGGGGGCGGGGCCACACCACGGAGGCGGGGTTTGCTCTGGGGCGGGGTCTGGGAGAGGCAGGCCGCCCAGCGGGCCTCTCACGCCACCTGGTGGCCGGGCAGTGTGTGCGAGATACTGTTACAGTCCGGGTATCCTCCGAGTACCGCGCACAGCTTCAGAGAAGTAACCCTCAGCTCTGAGCCCAGCTGCCCTCGGAAGGAACTGGCCCTGACAGGTGGGCGGCCACGGTTGGAAGGGTGCCAGTACCAACCACCAGCGACTCCCAGGAATAATGTGCGGTTCCAGCAGGGGAGCGGAAGCGCGGTTTTGGCCCCGGCAGGAGAGGTAGGCGGAGCGGGAGAGAGGCTTGGGGTGGGGGCTTCGGGGAAGGAGGAGAAAGGGGAAGCTCCTAAGAGCTGCTTCCGTCTCTCATTGCGACCCAGTGCCCCACTTCCTTTTACTACTTCTATTTTCTTTCGGGGCTCTTAACACTTAAAATGCACGACTTATGTGCAGACAGGCGCCTTCACCCTCACCTCAGTCTGCAGAAACCTTCCTTGGAGTACCAGCCAATCCAGACTTTCAGCACTGCTGTCCCAGCCTCTGGCCTGACTTCCCCACCTAACCTCTCCCAGTGGCTGTCACTTCATCCATTTCTCAGCCCCTGGTCGGGGAGAGGGGTCTTCTCCAGAGTCAAGGCCCTCTTTTTGTCTCCCCTTTCTCCTCACAGACAACGCAGCGGATGTTGTTTACCAAGAGCTGGGTCACAGAATCCTGGAATCAAAGCACATCCCTGTGTCTCAGTTCCCTCATTTACAAAATGGGGATGAAGAAAGTTGGCTGCCGTGCAAGCAGCTCTCGCAATGAAAGAATAGCACTGCATTTCAGAGCCAACAAACGGCAAGGCTGAAATTTTCACTTCCACTATTGAATAAGACTCTGTGTCACAATATCTGTTAGAGGCGTTCAAAATCCGCCACAAGGTTGTACGTTATTGTTGGTCAAAAGCCACAGCCCTACCTGAGGCTTTGAGAGATGTGAACACCAATGACTTTTCTTGTCCCTGGCTCCCTAAATACCAAGAAAAAGCAACTTCCTCAAAGGCACAAAAACAGAAAGTACCCTTGGGTGAATGCAGAGGACTGGTTCCAGCCTGTCTGGCAAGAGGTAGTAAGGGGCTCAGAACCACCTAATACTCTCCTCATTCACCACTGAGCACCGCCCCCCCCCCACCGACCTCGCACCACCATTTTACAAATAAGGAACCAGAGCCACGAAAGACCGTGAGAGGACATGCCTAAGGTCAGACGATTTCGTGAGAGTGGGTGAAGGCTCTAGTCTCCCTGGCCCCTACCTTTTCACCATGAGAAGAAGAGGGGCAGAAGGAGGTAGCCCAGAGGTGTCCGAAGTAGAAGGAAGGAGGAGAAGTGCTCTGGAAGGAGGGATAGAGTAGTAAGCGTGACACAGCTGAACTGGACTGACATATGGGATGATGAGATCACTTTGTAAGCTAAAGAGAATGCTAGGGAGGTTATGGCATCTGTGACTTCCTCCCTGTCCTTGGTATTTCTAAAACTGAAGATGGAGGAAAGCTGAAGCAGAGTTGCCCCTAGAGGTCACTCCCTTTGAGGGAGCTGAATATCCCGTGAAGCTCACTTAGGCCCATCCTGCATCCCCTCAGAGGTGGGCATTCTCTTCTCCACCAGCAGGAGTGACCCACAGTTGAACTTTCATGTTATCCCTCCCTCCACCCTCGCCCTCCCACCCCCACATAGCTCCACCTGTTTCTCCTTGTCCCACAAGGCAGACCACCAACCAGGAGATCTGATCAACACCTGACACCTGTTGGCCAAAACTTAGAACTACAGCCACCGGGGCACCTTCGACTCCCACTTCCCCAAAGAAGGGGCTGGTGCCTCAATGCGCCTGTCACTCATGTGACACCTGATTTTGTATCGCTTTGTACAGCTCTGTTGTTACTTCTTTTAAAAATATGTCTATTTGCTATCTCTCTCCTGCCTTTTGCTGCCTTACGTTTTCAAACACAAGTTACGTCTCCACTTCCTCATCTTACATTTATTTTAATGCTCTGAAAATATGATGAAGGAAACCTCAAATGCCAAATCCAATGGCCTCATTTCCTTACCTCACTGTAGCATTTGATACTACCTTTCCTTGAGAATTACCCACCTTGACTTCTTCTCTGGCTAATATTTCTGTTTTCATTTTCTGGCTTCATTTTCTTCATCATTTCTTAAATATTAGAATATATGGGGTTTTATTGGAGGCTGCTTCTCTTATACCTGGACACTCCGGTCCCTTCCCATCACACGGATCCCTTCCAAATCTATAGCCCAGGCTTCTTTCCTGAGCTCAAGATCTAGCATTCCAAGTGCTGACTGCACATCCAAGTCTGGAGAGCCCAAAGGCAGCTTAGCCACTCCGTGTCCTGAAATGAGCTTCTCATGTTTCCCTAAACGTCTCCTCTTGCCTTCCCTATCTCAGTGAACATCTTCACACTCTGCCAGCTTCAAAACTAGAAACCTCACTATACAGATAACACACCCAGAGTATGTAAAGAACCCCTACAGCTCGAACATAAACAGACACTCTAATTTTAAAATGGACAAAAGTCTTGAACAAATGGTTTATAAAAGAAAACTTACAAAGAGCCGATAAGTGCATGAAAAGGTGTTCAACATCATTAATCATTGGGGAAACTTAAATTAAAACCACGAAGTATCACTTTACAGCCATCAGAATAGCTAAAATTAAAGTCGACAACACCAGACGTTGTTAAGGATGTGGAGCTACTAGGACTCATGCACATTGCTCATAGCAGGATGACATGATGTCGCTACTTTGGAAAACCGATTGGCAGCATCTAATAAAATTGAATATACACCTTCCTCTGGCCCAGTAGTTCCACTTTTAGAAATATATCCAAGTTAATGAATGTATGTGTTCACACAGAAACATATATGTGAATGATTATACCAGCTTTATTTATAATAGCCCAACACTAGAAACAACCCAAATATCTATTAATAGTGAAACAGATAAAAACAACTGTGGTACACAGGGTGGGGCAAAAAGTGGTTTGCAGTTGTAAGTACACAAAACAGCATTTATTATTGTATTATTATCATTTACTATTATTTCCCATATGGACAACTGTAAATCTACTTTAACAATTTTTTAACTGATTGATTTGAGAGAGAAAGAGAGAAACATCACTTTGTTGTTTTACTTATTTATGCATTCATTGGTTGATTCTTGTATGTGCCCTGACTGGGGATTGAACCTGCAACACTGGTGTATCAGGACAATGCTCTGACCAACTGAGCTACCTGGTCATGGCTGTAAACCTTCTTTGGCCCCACCCTGTATTATACAAGAGAATGCTACTCAGCAATAAAAAGGAATAAGTTACTGATACATGTATCAACATAGATGGACTTCACAAACATTTTGTTGAGACAAAGAAGCAAGACGCAAAAGAAATTATACTGCATGGTTTCATTTATATGAAGTTCCAGAGCAGTTTAATCTATAGCGACAATGTCAGTATGGTGGCTGTCTTGGGGCAGGGAGTAGTTTGTCTGGAAAGGGGACACGAGTGAACTTTCTGGGGAGGTAGGTAAGCTTTTATCTTGATCTGGGTAGTGGTCACACACAGTGTGTACATTTGAAAAAGTTATTGAGATGTTCACTTAAGAGTTTCATTTTCCACTCTTTGTAAATATCATCTCAGTGCATAAAACATATGGGAAGGAATGTTCGTGCTGCGCTTGTGTACCTTCGTGTCCTTCCTCACTCTGATCCCTCCACTGACAATGCCTTTCTCCATTTATTTCCAGGACTAATTACTGTGCATCCATGGTGACCAGCAGGACCCCCTCAACTGTTACTGCTAGAAAAACACAGATTCTCTCTGGAAACATGAACAAACACAGGGGTTAAAAAAGGAAAACACAAGAAGATTCAGAATTTCAAAAACAGGCATATGATCAGAGAAAATTAGTATTCTTTAAAACTAAATTTCCATAAATTGAGAATTTTTTAAGGAAATATTTCTCCCATGTGTTTTCAATGATGCTTGGGAAGATACCACATTTATAAAGGTAGCGGACTAAATTACTATTTTTTATTTTATTTTTTCCATCACCATTTATCCCAGCATACCCTCTTCCACTTCCACTCACTCAACTGAATTATTTTTTAAAAATACAAGCTAAGATTAGGAAACAGTTTTGAATTGCTGAATTTTAAGATCAGTAGAGAAAGTAAACAGCACATTGGGAATTGAAGAAAGCTAAATATGTGGATTAAAAGCTTGAAAATTCAGCTCTAATTTAGAGAAGAAAAGATAAAGGATTAAAACTGTGAGAGAAAAGATGAACTGTGACCTTAGAGTACAGAGATGTAACGTATCATAATAATTCCACAGGGAGAGAGGGAAAAATTAAACTGTGTGCCAGAAGAAATTTTTTCCGAACTGGAGAAAGATTTGCATCCTTTACTCAAAATCATAACTTTTCTGATAAAATATAAATTACCAAAAATAACTTTTAAAAAGACACAGTGTCTGAAATTTATAACTTAGCAAAGAAATTCTCTCTTGAGACACTCCAGGCCTTGACAGGTACATGGGTGACTGCTATCCAACTTTAAAGGACAACACTGTGCTATGCTTTTAAAATTAATACTGCAGTATGCCCTGGCTGGTGTGGCTCAGTGGATTGAGCACTGGCCTGCGTACCAAAGGGTCACTGGTTTGATTCCAGGTCAGATCGCACACCTGGGTTGCAGGCCAGGTCCCTTGTTGGGATGCAAGAGGCAACTGATCAGTGTTTCTCTCTCACATATTGATGTTTCTCTCCCTCCCTTCCTCCTTCTTTTTTTTTGTTTGTAATTTATGTTTTACTTAAGAATTCTGCCAACTTTCATTATTTCACAAAAATGGAACAAAGAATAAAGGTAAGCATAGCCCTTTTGACTTCACTTACTGACAAGTTGCTGACTACTGGATAGACGATCTCTATTGTGATGACACTCCTTATTCACTAGAGCAGAGATTTTTCATAGAGTTACATTCTGAACATGTGAGCTATTATACATAATTACAAAAGCGGGTCAACTCCAGTCTCATCAGTAGGAGCAAATAGCAGGGGCCACTGTGGCGCAGCCATACGCGTTTAAAGTTCTGTCCATCACAGGTCTGTATTCCAGTGAGACCTTCCCAGTCTGGATATCAACACAGGAAAGGGTGTGCTTCCTCCAGTGCTGCTCAGATGGCTTCTTCTGCTGCCCCTGAGTGGGCTTCGAATAGTCATACTCATCAATCTGCACCAGATGCAGGGAAAGGGAGAACCATGACGTGCTAGCCACCAGCCTCCATAGTTACTGGTAAGCCTCCCTCTGTCTCTAACGATAAATAAATGAAATCTTTTTAAAAATTATCGCCCTGGCTGGTGTAGCTCAATGGATTGAGTGCAGGCCTGCGAACCACAAGATCGCGGTTTGATTCCCAGTCAGGGCACATGCCTGGGTTGCAGGCCAGTTCCTGGCAGGGGACACACCAGAGGTGTGTCAATTACATTGACATACAATATCAATGTATCAACCATACATTGATATTTCTCTCTCTCTCTCCTTCCCTTCCCCTCTAAAAATAAATAAATAAAATATTAAACAAAATTCTAAAAATTATAAAGTTTCCTTACCAGAGAGGTGGGTGGGAATGGTGTGGAAAGAATGGGGGAGCAGGAACAGGGATAGAAGGGGTGGGACAAATAGCAATTCTTTGAGTATGCTTTTTCTGACTTTCCGGACCATGATCATGTTTCTGAGAAATAAGTCATCAAAGTCAGTCAGGATGCAATGAAAACACAAAATGGAAAGCAAACAGTAGTAAATGAACTTAACCCTTTACAAATGAATGGCATAACTATACTGAGGAGGGTGGAGACATAAGTACTAAATTAGGAAACTATTTTGACTACATACTGTAAAGCTAAAGACAAAAAGAACTATACACATACATGGTACTCTAGTTAGTAAATCTTTCTCATGGAGCTGGGAATCAGCAGTTCTTAAACCCTGTTATGTGTATGCTAAGACTGAACAGATAAGTAAATAAATATGCTGTAAATAATGAGAGTCAGGTTTCTCACTGTTGGTGAAAAAAATTGCAAATAAGGAAAAGTACTCTCTGCCTCTTCCCCTCCCTCTCTCCCTCCCTCTCTCTCAAATCATTAAAAACATTTTTTTTAAAGAAAATGATGAATCTAGAACATCTTGTGGAACTAGAAAGAAATGAAGCACTCCAAAAGTGATTGAGGGTTGTCAAAAATCACAGGAACCAGTTTGAATGAACTCTCAATGGCCAAATCCAGAAAAATTTGGGCAATGCAATAAATAACAATACTTATGAATTATAGCCTGTAGAATAAAATAAATATCCATGAGCCCACACTGATATAAAAATTGAATAAATAAGTGGAAGAGAAGAGGCAACCCTTAATGGTAGAATTCTAATAAGTAAATGTAGAAGGGATGATGGAACTTGAAAATCACCTGGTAAACATCATAGTAATTATTTTTTTATTTCTTAAATATATTTTATTGGTTATGCTATTACAGTTGTCCCATTTCCCTCCCTTTATTCCCCTGCACCTCCCCTCCCCCTTGAGTTCACATCCATGGGTTATACATACAGGTTCTTTGGCTTCTACATTTCCTATACTATTCTTAACCTCCTTCTGTCTATTTTCTACCTACCCTTTATGTTACTTATTCCCTGTACCTTTTCCCCCTTTCTCTCCCCCACCCCCTTGGGTAAACTTCCATGTGACCTCCATTTCTGTGATTCTGTTCCTGTTTGCTTAGTTTGTTTTTCTTTTTGTTATATTTTAGGTTAGTTTGTTGATGGGTGTGACTTTGGTGTCATTTTACTGTTCATAGTTTTTTATTTTCTTCAATGTCTTAGATAAGCCCCTTTAACATTTCATGTAATAAGAGCTTGGTGATGATGAAATTCTTTAACTTGACCTTATCTGGGAAGCACTTAATCTGCCCTTCCATTCTAAATGAGGGCTTTGCTGGATAGAGTAATCTTGGATGTAGGTCCTTGCCTTCATGACTTCAAATACTTCTTTCCAGCCCCTTCTTGCCTGTAAGGTTTCTTTCAAGAAATAAGCTGAGAGCCTAATGGAAACTCTTTTTTGTTTGTTTCTTTTTTGTTTTTTAATTTTTATTTAACTCTTGTTCAAGTACAGTTTTCTGTCTTGTATTCCCAGCCCTGCCCCCCACCCCCAGTTGGAAACTCTTGTAGATAACTCTCTCCTTTTCTCTTTCTGCTTTAAAAATTCTCTCCTTATCTTTAATTTTGGGTAATGTAATTATGATGTGCCTTGGTGCATGCTTCCTTGGATCCAACTTTTGGGGGACTTTCTGGGCTTCCTGGACTTCCTGGAAGTCTATTTCCTTTGCCAGATTGGGGAAGTTCTCCTTCATTACTTTTTCAAATAAGTTTTCAACTTCTTGCTCTTGTTCTTCTCCTTCTGGCACCCCTAGGATTCAGATGGTGGAACACTTAAAATTGTCCTGGAGGTTCCTAAGCTTCTCCTAACTTTTTGAATTCTTGTTTCTTCATTCTGTTCTGGTTGAATGTTTATTTCTTCCTAATGTTCCAAATTGTTGATTTGAGTCACTGTTTGTTTCCTGTAAATTTTCCTTTATTTCACTTTGCATAGCCTTCACTTTGTCCTCTATTTTGTGGCCATACTCAACCATTTCTGTAAACATCCTAATGACCAGTGTTTTTGAACTCTGCATCTGATAGGTTGGCTAACACTTCATCACTTAGTTGTATTTTTTCTGGAACTTTGATCTGTTCTTTCATTGGGCCATTTTTTTTTTTGGTCTTGGCACACCTGTTACCTAGTAAGGGGTGGACCCTTAGGTATTTACCAGAGTGGGGCTACCCACTTTATTGCATTGTGGTGGGTTATATGGGGGAGGAGTCTGAGAGGGAACAGTGCTGCTTGCTCAGCTCTCTGCTGGCTTTCAGTCACTTCTGCCACTCTCCATAAGCAAATTGGGCCTTTCTGTTGCTGATTCCTAGGTGGGTGGGTTTGTGTACGTTCTAGGATCCTGTGGGTCTCTCCAACAAAATCTCCTATGAGGCTGGGAGTTTCTCCTGCCACCTCAACTCCCACAGATTTTTTCAGTCAGATGTTTTGAGGCTTTATTTCCCCTGCACTGGAACCCTGGGTTGTGCAGTCTGACTCCCTTCCCAGATGTTCCTCCCAGTTTATCCACATGCAAATGTGGGACTGCCTGCTCTACCAGCAGCTGCCTGGCTGCAAGTCCTCACCACCTGCCTGCCTGTTTCCACCCCTCCTACCAGTTTGAATGCATGTTTCTTCTTTAACTCCTTGGTTGTCGGACTTGTGTACAGTTCAATTTTCTGTCAGTTCTGGTTGTTTTTTTGTTTTTAAATTTGTTGTTGTCATTCTTTTGGTTGTGCAAGGAGGCATAGTGTGTCTACCTACACTTCCATCTTGACCAGAAGTCCATAGTATTTATTTTTTCAGGCAAGAATTATCAATGAATGCTAGATATTGTAGGCAAAGGTATGGTGATGAGTGGGATATTTGCTTAGTCTTGAAGTAGCTCCTCCAAGATACTTACTAATTACAAAGGAAAAAAATAATAAATTTACAGTGGAGAACCCAGGTTAACTCTACCTTAACCAAGTGAAAAGGTTAACAGTATCATGAGACATAGCAATATTATTTATCTCTTTTGATTTGTTGAACCAAGAACAGCACATCATTTTTGTGGTGCTTTTGTCAAAAATGTTGTACTTCAATCTAATCAACAGAAAACATCAGGCTAACCAAACTGAGAGGGAGTGTGTAAGATCCTGAATGGTGTAAGTGTTGGGAAACACAGGGAAAGCCAGTAGGGCTGTCAGAGGTTGCCACACAACAATTCTGGATTGGATCCTGGGCAGAAAAAGGACACCAGTGGGGTAATTGGCCAAATTGAAATAAAGTCTGTAGATTCATTAATAGTATTGTATCAATACTATTTCCCAGTTTCAGTAATCATACTATGTTTAATGTACACTGCTAACATTCAGGAAATCTGGGTAAAAGCTTTATGGGAACCCTATGCAACTTTTTTTATAATTCCAACATTATTTCAAAATATAAACTTGAAAAAAAAACAAAAAATAAACACTGTAAATCTTACAAACTTTTGAAAAACTTCCGATTTCATTTTCCCTCTTACTAACACCTAAAAAAGAAAAAAGTAAAAAAGAAAGCTACAGACCACTCTTTTCTATGTTGCAAATATAAAAGCCTGAATTAAAACAAGCACAAATTGTATCCAGCCTTTAATTTAAAAAAATAATATACTGTGACAAAGTTGAGTTTGTTCAAGGAATGCCAACATCTGGATGGGCCCAGAGGGGTTCAGGCATATCCATGGCTCAGTTGGCCTGGTCGCCTGCTGGCAAGGGTGGTTGAAAGTCAGGGGCCTGCGATGAGGGCTTTATGAGTGGGCCCTGGGTTGCAAGATGAGGTGTAGTCTCCAGTGGAAGCTCCAGAAGGTCAACATAGGAGACTTAGGGTCTGACTGATCAGTCACCATTTTAAAATTTAGATGGGACGTTTTGGAAGGAGCTGATGAAAGTGAGGGTCAACCCTAACTGCCCCCCACCCTTCCCAAGCCAGTTCATTGATGTTTCTACTGGCAGGGGAGTGTGGCCACTGTCCCAGGTCAGCCTCACAAGTTGGCATCTGAACCTTATGGAGGAAAGAGCTTTACGGAGATTAAGAAGCAGTTTCCATTAGGGTCTTGGAGACGTGGGGTACAGAAGCAGAATAATGGGGGATTCCTTTAGTGGGGAGCACACAGTGAAGGAAGCTGGAGGACTGGAGCAGGGGGCAGAGACTCAAATATCCCCCAGAACCAAACGGATCAAACTCCGGGACAGAGCTGGTGGGATGGTATTGTACTCACCGAACCATATCATGACATTTGATGACAGCATTGTTTATACTCTGTGTCTCCCAAAACAAACCCTGTTGAAGTTTCAGTTCTTTTTTTCCCCAGCTCAGTAAGGTTTTCTTTCCCCACACAGCTTTCCCATATTCTTCTTATGATTTCTTCTCTGGAGGCATTTTACACTGTACTCTGTCCATAGACACAGTTTGTATAGCAAACATAAAGGAATAATTTTCACTTCCACCAAGAAATATGCCTTCTCTCCTTTCTCTTGAAGCATATATCCCTCTCATATTATTTTTCATGTTTGCTACAGACATGAGTACAAAAAATATTTCACTTTTACTTAATTTCAATATAAGAAAAACAATTGTACAAATACAAAAACCAACAACTGACCCCTGACCTTGATGTCTGGGAACAATAAAGTATGGAGACAATAAGGTTTGGAAAGGATGCAAATGAGGGGACCTCTGAAGGAGGCCCCCCTGGGGCCTGTCTTCAGCCCACTGTAGCCTTGGGAGAGTGCAGAAGTGGTGTGGCCAGATTTTACAATTTTTAAAGAAAACCAAACATTGGAATTCTTACTCTGAAATCTCCTGGTTTTTAAATGTTAGAAATTCAAAGCAGTATTTGAAAACTCCTTGCAGTCCAAACCAGACATGACCTGCAGACTCCAGTTTGTGGCATCTCTTCTATATTGCTCAGGTGGGAGCTACAGCATTAATGGGAGCTAATTTGTTCCCATTGGCTTGGGAGACAATTTATTCAAGGAGGGTCAATGTTAAAAGTTTATTAATGTTGTTCATCATATTAATAGGACACAGGAGAAAAACTGCATAATTATCCTAATAGGATGCACCCTGATTAAGACACTAAGGGACTAAGATGTCAAGATGATAAATGTGTAATCTCAAGCCAACAGTCAATATGATATGATACTCAGCGATGACCTGGAATGAAGAGCAAATATAGCCCTTCATAACAAAGACATTACTACAAAAACAAGGAGCAAAATAAGGATGTCATACTGTAAATTATTCTGAAATTTAAGGAAAAACAATAAGAAAATAAATGAGAGCTAAATTTGAGAAGGAAGAGTCAAACTTAAGATTTTTTGCAAAAGATGTGATTGTCTACCTGAGAAACACTAGCTAATGGACTGAGGAATGTTTAGAACTTGTAAGAGAATTTGTTATAATAGCTAGATGCAAAAATATGTGCAATTCAATAATTTTCTATATACCAGCAGTGACTAAACAGAAAACACAGCTCATTCACCCAGCAACAAAATACCAGGGAATAGGAAATTCAAGGGATGCAATATAACCAAAACATCTTGAAAAAGAAGAACAAAATTGGAGAACTTAAACTCCCTGATATTAAAACTTACCACAAAGCTACAGACAGACATACAATCAGTGGAGTAAAATTAAGAGTCCAGAAATAAACCTTCAAATTTACAATCAATCAAATGATTTTTTAAACAAGGGTGAATTGTTTATTAAAACAATTCAAAGGGGGAAAGAACTGTTGCTGAGATAATTTGATATCCATATAAAAAAGAATGAAGTTGCTTTACTAACTCACAACACACACAGAAATTAATTCAAACTTGATCAAGACCTAAATGTAAGAGTTAAAACTATAAAGCTCTTAGAAGAAAACATAGGTATAAATCTTTGTGACCTTGAATTAGGCAATGTTTTTTTTGATATAACATCAAAATCACAAACAACAAAGGAAAAAATAAATAAGATATGCATTATCAGAATTGAAAACCTTCATGCTTTAAGGACACCATCAAGAAATAAAAGACAACCCGCAGAATGGGATAAAATTTTTGCAAATCAAATATATGATAGAGGGTTTGAATCTAGACTATATAAAGAACTTCTTTAACTCAGTAATAAAAAGACATAAATAAATTGAAAAATGGACAAAAACATGAATAGGTATTTCTCCAAAGAGGATATACAAATGGTCAACAAGCATTTGAAAAAACCCTCAATGTCATTAGTCATCAGAGAGATGCAAATCAAAACCAGAATGAAATACCACTTCACATTCACTATAATCAGAGAGACAGGTGATAACAAGTGTTGACAGGAATGTAAAGAATTTGGAACCTTCATACGTACATTGCTGATGGGAATGTAGATGAAGCAGCTGCTTTGGAAAACAATCTGGCAGTTCCTCAAAAAGCTAAATATAGAGTAGCCATATGACCCAGCGATTCTACTCCTGGGTATATACCCAGGAGAAGTGAAAACATATTGTGCATACAAAAACTTATACACAGATATTCATAGCAGCATTATTCATAATAGCCAAAAGGTGGAAACAACACAAATGCCCATCAACTAATGAATGGACAAATAAAATGTGTTATATTCATACAATGGAATATTATTTGTCCATAAAGAGAAATGAGGTAGTGATACATGCTACAACTTGGATGAATCATGAAAACATGGTAAGTGAAAGAAGGCAGGTACAAAGGACCGCAAACTCTATGACTCCATTTACACAAAATGTCAGAATAGGCAAATACATAGAGGCAAAAAGTAGATTGGTGGTTCCCTAGTGCTGGGATGGTTGGAAGAAAGTTGGGAATGAATGCTAATGGATGTGGGATTTTTTTTGGGGGGGTGATATAATGTTAAAAAATTGACTATGAGAGTAATTGCACAACTCTGAACATACTAAAAACTATTTAATTATATACTTTACTTTTGGGTGTAATATATTTTGTTGATTATGCTATTACAGTTGTCCCAATTTTTCCCCCTTTACCCCCCTTCACCCAGTACCCACCTTCCTTTCAGCAACCCCCCCCCACTTAGTTCATGTCCATAGGTCATACATGTAAGTTTTTTGGCTACTCCAATTCTTACACTGTTCTTAACATCCCCTTGTCTATTTTGTACTTACAAATTTGTGCTTCTTAATTCCTCTACCTTTCCTCCATTCTCCCCCTTCCCACTGCCAACTGATAACCTTTCACAATCTCCATATCTATAATTCTGTTTCTGTTCTAGTTGTTTGCTTAGTTTCTTTTTTTTTGATTCAGTTGTTGGTTTATTGCTATTTTAATGTTCATAGTTTTGATCTTCTTTTTCTTAAATAAGTTCCTTTAACATTTCATATAATAATAGCTTGGCAATGATGAACTCCTCTAGCTTTACTTTATCTGGGAAGCACTTTATCTGCCCTTCAATTCTAAATTATAACTTTGCTGGATAGAGTAATCTTGGTTGTGGGTCCTTGCTTCTCATCACTTTGAATACTGTTTGCCAGCCCCTTCCAGCCTGCAAAATTTCTTTTGAGAAATAAGCTGACAGTCTTATGGGAACTCCTTTGTAGGCAACTATCTGCTTTTCTCTTGCTGCTTTTAAGATTCTCTCTTTATGTTTAACCTTTGGCATTTTAATTATGGTGTGTCTTAGTGTGGTCCTGTTTGGGTCCATCTTGTTTGGGACTCTATATTCCTGGACTTGTACATCTAGTTCCTTCATCAAATTAGGGAAGTTTTCTTTCATTCTTTTTTCAAGTAAGTTTTTAATTTCTTGTTCTTCCTCTTCTCCTCCAGCACCCCCATGACTCAGACATTGGCATGTTTGAAGATGTCCCAGAGGCTCCTTAGCCTATTTGCATTTTGGGGGGATTCTTTTTTCTTCTTGCTGTTCTGATTGAATGTTTTTCTTCTTTGTGTTAGAAATTGTTGATTTGATTCTCAGCTTTATCACTTCCACTGTTGTTTCCCTGTAGATTTTTCTTTATTTTACTTAGTGTAACCTTTATTTCTGTCTGGCTCTTTTTTATGTTGTTGAAGGAACTCAAGGAGCTCCTTGAGCATCCTGATAACCAGTGTTTTGAACTCTGCATCTGAGAGATTGCTTATCTCCATTTTACTTAGTTGTTTTTCTGGAGTTTTGTTCTTTCATTTGGGCCACATTTTTTTGCCTCCTTGTTTTGACAGCCTTCCTGTGTTTGTTTCTGTGTATTAGTAGAGCTGCTTTTATTCCCTCTTTTAGTAGGGGATATGGCCTATTGTAGAAAAGTGCACCTGTTAAGTTGTATAGGGAGGAGCCTTAGGTAATTGCCAGGGTGGGGCAACCCATGTTGCCACTCTGTGGCTCTGTGTCGGGGAGGGCTCAGCAAAGGGACAATGCTACTGCCTGGACTCTGGAGTTTTATCCAGGCGGAAACTGTCTCTCGGAACTTGTCCTGATGCCAGTCACTTCAATTTCTCCCTGTATGCCACTGGTGCCCTTCCAGCTGTTGCCCTGGTGCTGAATCCCAGAGGGAGCAAATCTGTGTAAGTCCTAAGTCCATTGCAGGCCCTTTAAGAGGAGACTTCTGAGAAGCCCACATTTTTTTCTGCTACCCCAACCTGCACTGGTTTTCCTAACCAGACATTATGGGGACTTACCTTCCCGGTGCTGGAACCCTGGGCTGCATGGTCTGGTGTGGGGCTGGGATTCCTCACTCCTGAGGTATCCCTCCTGATTTTTATCCACCACACATGAGTGTGAGACTGCCCATTCTTTGTCTCCATGCCTTTCCATGCCTCTCCATGCCTCTCCACAATTCTCTGCTTTCTTTGCTTCTCTACCCTTCATACCCATCTGTATGAATGTGGCTTCTTTAATTTCTTGGTTGATAGACTTCCACAGCTAGATTTTCTGATAATTCCGGGTGGTATTTGTTTTGTAGTCAAGTTGTAATTTTTGCTGTAGTTGTGCAAGGAGGCAAGCTGTGCCTCCATCTTGACTATAAGTTCTCCTAATGATATACTTTAAATGTGTGAATCATATAGTATGTGAATTACAACTCAATAAAGCTGTTATTAAAAAACTATAGGCTTTAGTGTTTGGGTTTTTTTTTTTTTTTTTTGAGTTCTGGCCAAGATGGAGGTGTAGGTAGAAACCCTTCCCTTCCACACACAACCAAAAGGAGTATAACAACCAATCCAAAATCAATAAACAACCAGAAGTGCCATCAAATCAAACTGCATGGAACTCTGAAAACCAAGGAATTAAAAAAACAGTCAACCTGACCAACCAGGCTAGTAAGACGGGCTGATAGAAAGAACCAGAGGCAAGGTGGCAGACCTCAAGGGCAGGGCTGGCTGAACAGGAAACTGAGACTTAGACCTGACTGTGGACTAAGGCTGGGGTTGTCACGGTGGGAGAAACTGCCAGCCTCACATGAGGGTTCATTGGAAAGTGGGGCTAGAGCTGAGCAGGCCAGCAGCATTGCTCCCTCTCTGACCCCTCCCCCACAGACAGCACCACAGTGCATCAAGGAGGGTTCCCCTGCCTTGGTGAATACCTACGGCCTGCCCCCTTACAACCTAACAGGTTGAGTTAAGACAAAGAAAGATGGCCCAAATGAAAGAACAGAGCAAAACTCCAGAAAGAGAGCTAAGTGATGAGGAGATAGCCAACCTATCTGATGGAGAGTTCAAAGCTCTGGTAATCAAAATGCTCACAGAACTGACTGAGCTTGGTTGAAAAATGAAAGAACAAATGAAAGATACCCAAAGTGAAACAAAGGAAAATATTCAGGGAACCAACAGCAACAGGAAGGAAACCAGGACTCAAAGCAACAATTTGGAACAAAAAGAAGAAATAAACATCTAACTGGAACAGAATGAAGAAACAAGAATTAAAAAAAGTGAAGAGAGATTTATGAACCTTCAGGACAACCTGAAATGTTCCAACAGCCAAATTATAGGGGTGCCAGAAGGAGAAGAACAACAGCAAGAAATTGAAAACTTATTTGAACAAATAACAAAGGAAAATTTCCCCAATCTGGAGAAGAAAATAGACTTCCAGGAAGCCCAGAAAATCCCAAAGAAGTTGGACCCAAAGAGAAAAACACCAAGGCACATCATCATTACATTACCCAAGATTAAAGATAAAAAGATCTTTATCTTTAATGCCTCCTTTGTAGGCATTTAAGGAAAGCTCTATCTAATCATTAACTGACTTCCATGGCCATACACAACAAATAATACAGACTTCACAAGATTAGTGCAGGAAAATTGCTAAACACACAGCAACAGCAGCAACAATAACCAGAAACAATAAATTCTGGGGTGTGAATTTGATCTCCAGATTTAAAATGTCCTGTTTTTTTGCCCTGGTTCATGTGGCTCAGTGGATTGAGCATTATTCCACAGAGCAAAAGGTCACTGGTTTGATTCCCAGTCAGAGCACACTCCTGGGTTGCAGGCCAGGTCCCCAGTAGGGGGGTGCATGAGAGGCAACCACACATTGATATTTCTCTCCCTCTTTTTCTCCCTCCCTTCCCCTCTGACTAAAAATAAATAAATAAAATCTTTTAAGAAAATGTTCTGTTCTCAACAGAAAATGATGACACTCAAACAGGAAAGAATGGGTCATTCACAGGAAATGAAAGTCAATAAAAACTGTCCCTGAGGAAGTCTAGGTATTGTACTTACTAGACAAAGACTGTAGGCTGGTTTATCAGCCATTATACATATATACAGTGAACTAAAAAAATATCTAAAGGTTTAAAAGAAACTATGAGAATTATGTCTCACCAAAACTTTTGAAAGATTTTATTTATTTATTTTTAGAGAGAGTAGAAGGGAGAGAAAAATAGAGAGTGAGAAGCATCGATGTATGAAACATTGCTTGGTTGCCTCTCTTATGCACCCCGGCTGGGATTGAACCCACAACCCAGGCATGTGCCCTGACCAGGAATCAAATCAGTGACCTTTGCTTTGTCAAATAATGCCCAACCCACTGAGCCACACTGGTCAGGGCACGTCTCACCAAGTATGATGAAGGTTCAAAGCAGTACCAAGAAAAATTCCAATAGAGTCGCAGCTGGAACTTGCTAAGGTGTTCTAAACTGATGGGGAACAGCAAAGGACTAAGAATATACCAGACACTCCTTAGGAAGAAGACTACATGGGTGGGCAGAGATTCTGGTGGGTTATTTTCTTGTAAGAGATAAAAATGTATTATAAAGTTGCGACTGTGTATTGTTGCAGGTTTAGATAAACATAAGTCGATGGAAACAGGTCTGCATGTACGCGGGAATGTGGTTTACGAGAGAGGCGGTGTTACAGATCAGTGGGGACACGGGGAGCACATTCAATAAAATGGTGCTGACACAAGTGATTATCCACACTGCCTTTTATTGCTAAATAATATTCCATTGTATGGATTTACCATAATTTAAACATTATCTTTGATGGACATTTGGGCTTCTTCCAGTTTGGGATTATTACAAATCAATCCGCTATGATCGTTCATGTACAAGCCTTTGCATGGACATATGCTTTCATTTCTTTTGGACAAATGCCTAGAAGGGAATGGTTGGATTATACGGTAGGTGTGTGTTTAACATTTTAGGAAACTGTTAAACTGTTTTCCAAACTGATTGTATTATTTACATTCCCACCAATATGTATGAGTTCCAATCGTTCCATATCCTTGCTAACATTTTGTGGACAAAAAAGGGGACTCTATAATTAATCTAACCAAAAGTAACCTCAGGCCTACAATTTCCCTAGTGAAAGGATGTCTTTGCCTTAAGCAAGCCCTGTCTATTGTTTCTGTGCATCTAAGTTAATGCGTCTTTGAAATGCTTTTTTTTTCAAACCCTTCAGGAGGGTAACCACCCTCTACATTCTTCCTCATTCCCTTCTTAATTCCAAATGCATAAAAGAGACTGCAAACTATCATTCTGGGAAGGATTTTTCTGTCTTTTGAGATTGTGTTCCCAGGTGTGCCCTCTGTTGGGCTCCAATAAACTCTAGGAAAGTCTTAGAAACATTTTCTACAATTTAGTATTATCTTTAAATTTTTTTGATCCATTCTGCTGTGTGTGTAGTGGTGTCTACTTGTGGATTCACTTTGCATTTCCTGAGTAGCTAATCAGATCAGACATCTTTTTTTATTTGCCACCTGCTTTTACGTAAGAATGTCTCAAACTGTAGAATATTTTTATTAGAGTTTGTTTGATCCAAACAGAGGATATGCCTGGAAGAAACATCTCAATAGACTGAGAAAAATGGTTCCCAGGATAACAGTTTGCATTTTTTAAATGCATTTGAAATCAAGGAGGGAGCAAGACTACATGAATGTATGAGGTAGGTAGGCAGGGAAATATCCATGATTGGATTACAACATAATTGTTTGCTCGCTTGAGGGTGGTTACCCTTCTGAGAGGTCTGGGGAAATAGGCATTTCAGAGGTGTGTTAACCTAAATGCACAGAAACAATGGACAAGGCTTGCCAATGGCCAAGGTGAGCCTTTTACTGAAAACATTATATGTCTAGGGTGTTACTACCAATTATGACCTACCCAGTTAGGAATTTACAGTTAGTTCACCCTGTGAGGTTACTTTCCCTAGAATCCCTCTCCTTTTCCCCACAGGTCTATGGTCCATTTTCACTTATTTTATAAGGAATGGATCCAAAGTTCTGGTTTTTAATTGTCGTTTTGCTGTTTTTACATATGGCTATCTAGTTGTTCTAGCAACATTGCCTCTGCCAAAAATCAATTGACTATTTGTGTGTGGGTATACTTCTTTTTCTTTTCATTTTCTTTTTTCTTGTTTATTGAACAATATTTGACATATAACTTGGTACAAGGTATATAGCGTGTTAATTTAATATATTTACATATATTTAATTTGTTTATTTTTAATTGTAGTTGGCATTCAATGTTATATTCATTTCAGGTTTATAGCATAGTGGTTGGTTATTAACATAACATATGAAGGGATCCCCTAATAAGTCTGGTACCCACCTTGCACTATACATAATTAGTACATTATTACTGACTATATTCCCTGTGCTGCACTCTAAATTCCCTTGACTATTTTGTAACTGCCCATTTGTACTTCTTAATCCCTTTGCTTTTTTTCACCTAGCTCCCCTACCCACCTCCCCTCAGGCAACCATCAGTTTATTCTCTGTATCTGTGAGTCTGTTTCTGCTTTGTTTGTTCATTTATTTTGTTTTTTATTTTCCACATATAAGTGAAATCATATGGTATTTGTCTTTCTCTGACTTATTTCACTTAGTGCAGTACCCTCCAAGCCCATCCATGCTGTTACAAATGACAAGATTTCATTCTTTTTATGGCTGAATAATATTCCATTGTATACATGTACTGCATCTTCTTTTATTCAGTGGTCTACTGATGAACACTTAGATTGCTTCCAAACCTTGGCTACTAGTAAATAATGCTGCAATGCACATAAGGATGCATATGTCATTCTGAATTAGTGTTTTGCACTTCTTCCACTAAGTACTCAGTAGTGGGGTTGCTGAGTCATATGGTAGTTCTATTTTTAATTCTTTGAGGAACCTCCAAACCGTTTTCCTTTGTGGCTGTGACAGTTGCAATCTCTGTAGGTCTATTTCTTGATTCTCTGTCTGTTTCATTGACCTACTTGTGTATTTTCATGCTAGTACCACTCTGTCTGGATTAGTATAGTTTGATAGTCTTGAAATCAAATAGTGTAAATGCTCCCACTTTAATGTTGTTTTCCTATTCTATGTTTACATTTTCAGATAAATTTTAGAATCATTTTGTCAGTTTAAACCAAAACAACTGTCTACTGGGATTTCACTTGGGATTTTTTTTAACCTATAGATCCATTTGGGCAGAATTCATATCTTACAAGTATTGAGTCTTTTGATCCAGCCACATGATATATCTTTCCATTAGAAGACATGGGTCTTCTTTAATTTCAGCAATATTTTGTAGTTTTCAGTATACAGGTCTTCAGTATTTTTACCAGAGTTATCTCTAGGTGCTTTGTATTTTCTTACACGATTGTAAAAAGTATTGATTTTTAGTTTCAATTTTTAATTATTTGCTGGTAGTCTATTGAGATATAATTGATTTTGCATGTTGACCTTAATATCCTGAAACATTGCTAAACTTGCTTATTGGTGGAGTAGCTTTTTATACATTCTTCATATACATTTCAACATAGACAATTATGCTCTCTGAAGATCAAAATTATTTTTCTTGTTTTCCTATCTTTTTCCTTCTGTGTTATAGCAGTCTGTTTTCTGTTGAACTGTGTTTGAGTTTACCAGGAGGGCTGTTAAATCCATACATTCTTAATTTCAAATACCATATTTCTTAGTATTGGAATGCCCACTTGATTCTTTTTCAGATCCAATTCTTCACTGAAGTTTTCCATCTTTTCATTCATTTTTTTCTGTCTTCCCCTCTGTTTCCTTTAACATACTTATAATAGTCATTTTAAAGTCATTGTCTGGCTACTCCAACATCTGGGTCACCTGTAAGTCTGCTGCTGCTGTCTGTTTTTTTCTCTTCATTATTGGTCATGTTTTCCTGCCTCCATACTTGTTCCATTAATTTCCATATTCTGGACAATGTTTATAAAGGAACGATGAACACTGGAGTCAATGTTATTTTCTTCCAGTGAGAGTTTATCTTTTTCTGGGTTAAGCTCATGGAGTGAGGGGTCGACCATCTCAGTCCAGTCAGAAACAAGCTAGTTCAGGAATAGAGCCCAGCTCCAGTCCCCCCTCAGTCCACTTTTGCTTTCAGTGTCTGCATGGTGAGACCGATGATGTATTTGTGATTTGCAACTCTCTCCAGCAGGACTTCAATTTCTCAGTACTATGAGACTACAGGAGACCTCGTGCTGCATTTACAGCCCAGCTCCCCAGCCTCCATGCTGCCCTAACACTCAGCAAATATCCCATGGGCAAATTCAATGTTCAGTTTGAGAACCATCCAATTCCAGGCCCTCATGCCAACCCATGCAGCCAGTGAAGGTACTGCTCATTTCTCTTTCTCCTATGAGAAACCTCCCACTGTGGCAAGCCAGATCCTCAGTCTTTGCTAAGATTCAACAAGTGTCCTTTGGAAGAAAAAGATTGTTGATCTTGGCTCACCTGAGAAACTGTCTTCTTTTCTGAAATTTTAGCTAATCTAATTTTCTTTTTTTTAAATTACTTTATTGTTGTTCAATTACAGTTGTATGCATTCCCCCCCCACTAGCTAATCTAATTTTCTTCACTTCCTCTGCTCTTTGATGTGTTTAAAAATATGATCTTTGTAATTTCTCCAGTTGTTTCTAATTGTTGTGGCAGAAGCTTACTGCTCCTTACTACATTCTACTTGGAACTAGAAGTCCCCATACAGATTAAACACTTAAAAGTGAAGATAAAACTTTCAAACTTTGAAAAGAAAACATATGAGCACATCTTTATGACCACGGGTTAAAGAAGGATTTCTTTAACGTGGTAGAAAGTCTTCATCATAAATAAGATTAAGGTATTTAAACCACCTTAAGGTTAATATTTATATTAATTAAAAGACACTATAAATAAAAGAAAAAGACAAACCTCAAGAAATATATATAAGATATATTTCCAACACATATAATTAGCACTTAATATCCTGAATGCTGTATTCATGTAAATCAATAAGTAAAAGAAAACATCTCAGTAGAAAGTGGGCAGAGGACATGAACATGCATTTCACAGGAAACAAGAACATAGCCAAGAGACAAATAAGACGCACAAGCTTACTAGTAGTAGGCAGGAAAATCACATGCACAGTGGGGAGAGTGACGAACTGTGGAAAGAAAGAGGGTAATCAGGGAGAAGCCCAAGGTAGGCATGGATGGGAATGAGAAGTACTTTATTTCTTGGTGGTAGTTAAAACATTTAATAATTATTTATTAAGCTGTGCACATATGCTGTTTTTTAAGTTCTTTAAAGGTAGACATCTTGTTTCATTATATCATCATACACAGTGTTATGCTCTTTTTAGACCTGGAAGCCATTTTCTCTCCCTAAGATAATTCTGCCTAGTTCTATGAGACTTAACTCTGCCTCACCGTGTTATCGTGTGTTTCTCTCCCAGGCAACCTCATCACTAGTATTTGCGGGCACCTGGGAGGAGCCCCACTGCCAGTCTTACGTGTTAACACCTGCAGGATTTGGAGACTCCGTTCTTAAAAAGATTTCATTTATATACGTTTAGAGAGAGGGGAGGGAAGAAGAAAGAGAGGGAGAGACATGTCGATTGGTTGCCCTGACTGGGAATCGAAGCACCGACCTTTCAGTCTGCAGGCCAGCCCTCAGTTCATGGGGCCACGCCAGCCAGGGCCTGAGTTCCAATTTCTGATGTCTCAACTCAAACCACTGCGTCAACTGTGTGTGGTCTAAGGAAAAACACTGCGTTCATCACTCCCTACCTACTCCGGTCTCCTTGACCCCGGCTGTCCAGAATCCCACACCCACACCATGGGCCAGCAGCCCCTACCTCTGTGACAGAAGAAGGGCTAATAGAACCAGCTTCGTATGAAGCAGGGATCTTTAACCATGTTTAGATTCCTTATAACCTTTAACCATGGATCCCTTTAGCAACCCAGTGGAGCCTATGAGTTCCATTTCAGAATAATTTTTAAATCCATAAAATAAAATACATACGACAAAAAGGAAAACAATTATACTGAATTACAGCTTTAACATACCATTAAAAAACTGAAAATCCAGTAACACATGTGCTTCTTTGTGAATGTGTTCAATAACACGATCCAGTGGCAGATCTGACAGCTGGCATAAGTTTGACATAGCGATAAATAAAAATGATATTGCAAGTTATCTGCCACAACTGTAATGTGGAATAAAAATTCCTGTTCATCGAGACAAAGTCACCAGTACTGTTTGCTGACACTACTATGATTTGTTGCGTGCAAATCAAAGGAAATGCTAAATTTCGGTTCGAGGCTGGTGAAAATTAAGGCGTGTGTGTTTTCCCCAGTTCACGGGCGGCGGGTGAAGAACCCCGAAGCGTGGGTGCAGACGTACTCCCCACCAGGGGGCGCGGGTACTTCGGAGAGAGGCGCTAGCTCCTCTCGCCGAGCGGGAGAAGCTGCCCAAGACGGAGTCTCCCGCCCTTTTCTCTGCCGGGCCTCGCACCCCACGCCGCCTCTTCCTCACCTCCGCCCCCCCCCCCTCACACACACCTGTTGACGGGAGGGGCGACTCTCGGCGAAACCCTCTGTTACTCACACCGCGGCTTCCCGGGTGGGCCATCTGCCGGCNGGGGGGGGGGGGGGGGGGGGGGGGGGCGCCCCTCAACGCGGCCCAGGGCCCGGCCCTTCCTGAGCCGTCACTGTCGTCCCGCCTGCGGGTCGGTCCGACCAGCAAGAACTCGCGGGAGTGTCTCAGGCCCCGGTTCCGGGCCGCCCGCCCGGGCCCTGCCCCTCGGGGCGGTTTCGGGGGAAATCTCAGGAGGGCCGCGAGCTGCCGGGAAAGTTCTCCGCTCGCACTAGAGCTCCCTGCCGTGGCGGCCTCCCTGGCCAGCGCCTCGCAGAACGCGAGTGGACACAACTTCCTCGGGGAGCGGAGACCGACCGCGTCGCCGCCACTCCCCAGCCACACCGCGGAGGGAAGCCTCCGCCCGCCCCGCCGCGCGCGAGGGCGCCGCCGGAGCCGGCTCTGAATTCCTCCGCCGGGCGGCGCGGTGGGGTGGCCGAGAAGCTCCGTAGAGACAACCCGGATTAGGAGCCCCGCCGCCTCCTGTACACGTGAGCTTAGGTGAGTTAGGTAACCCCTGTGCCTCCATTTTCTCGTCTCCAAAGTGGAGATGGTAATAGTCCCCACCTTATAAGGTCGTTATGTGGATTAAATGACATGTTACTTAGAAGCACCTACGAGAGTGTCCAGATCACATAAGTGTCAAATGAGGTTTTGCTATTCTTAATAATTGGCATGAATTTTATAAAATTAATAAATAAAATACTCCAGCTATTCCTTCTGTCCTTATTAACTCTACTTACGCAAATATCCATTCTAAAGTCTTCCTTTCTTTATGACTGTTTTTATCCAAGAAATTAGTCTTTCCCCCACTTTTCTTTTTATCCTCACCTGAGGACATTTTTCCCATTGCTTTAGAGAGAGGAAGGGAAAGAGAGAAACATGGATGTGAGAGAGAAGCATCATTTGGTTGCCACCTGTATGTACCCTGACCTGGGGTCACATATGCCTGGAGGGGGTCACAAACTCCTAGGTCGGGGATTGAACCCACAACCCAGGTATGTGCCCCAACTAGAAATCAAACCTGCAACCTTTTGGTTATAGGATGATGCTCCAACCAACTGAGCCACACCAGCCAGGGCTTTTCTTGCCCTGTCTTAAGAGTTTATTTCTTTCCCCCTCAAACTTGCCCCACCCCTCCCTTCTGTCTCTTCAGAGCAGTGGAACAAGCATAGGAGACAGAACCCAGACACCTGCATCTCATCCTACTTCTGTACTTCTCCATGAGCCTCAGCGAAACATCTTGGGTCCCTTTGGTTTAAAAGGTAGGTTTTACTATTATGCAGGTATGGTGAAGCCAACAGATCAGAAAACAACTGCTGCTGTTGAAAAGGCTGTTTGTTACAGTTCCCTCGCCCTGCAGGGCCACACAGGGAAGCACCAGGATCAGCCTTGAGACTCAGGAATGGAAGGAAACCATGGCAAGAGCCTCTATTGTGGTTTTGATGGGAAAGACAAGGTAAGGCGGGGTGAGCAGGCTCAGGATTGGCTAGTTTGAATCAGTTCAGCAGCTCTGAGGTAAAGGGGATGTCTCTAATTGTCTAATATGTAGCCCTGGGGTAATTAGGACTGGAGAAATAGTGGCTCAACCTGCCATAGCTTGAGTGTGGGCTCTGAATTGGTTGGTTTGCTTATCAAAGGCGTGCTCACAGGGGAGCTGTTTGCTATCTCTAAGAATTAGAGATAACCCTGGGAGGTCAGTCCCTCCAGAACCAGCAAGGCCCCAGATGCCCAAGCCTCAAAGGTACAGAAGATCAGAAAGCATAGTTGATTTGCCCTTCTACTGTGGAAACACATGTGCAACATATATATTTCTATTATGGCCACGACTTTTGACCTGACATAGATTAAGGATTCAGTCTCGGGTAGTGACATCACCAAGAGGACAAAGTAGGAGACCCCAGCCTCTGTCCTCTGACAAAGACCCACAATTAGACAGTCATCCCCAAATAAAAATAGCTCTGGGAGAGTTCAGTTCATTTAAAGAGCTTTAGGCCCTCCAGCTGTGTGTCTGCTTGCCAGCAGCCTGGCCCCATTCACCTGCCTCCCTACTGCCATCTGCACGCCCAAGGTGAGACCCCATGGTGCACACCTGCAGCCTGGGTTCCCACAACCACTGGCCTGCCTGCCGTTGGCCCTAGCCCTCACTGCCAGCCTTGGCCCCACCACTACGTGTGTTTGTGTCTAAAGCTGACCTCTGCCACCACACAAGCACCCACAGCAGGCCCCCACACCAGTGGCTCCAGAAACCACTGCTGCCTGCCTTGGTCCCTAACTGCTGGAACTGGAGACACCATTGAGGTGTCTGAGGACCCCAACAGCCTTTGCAGCCACTACAGGTGTCCCACAGCACTCGCCAAGAGCCATGTGGTTACTGGTGCTGTGGACCCGTGTCCAGAGCTGATGAGACACCTTGACCCCTCTGACCCAGAGCTGCCACATGCCCCTGCTCCTGGGGACCTGCACTGCTAGATCCAGGGCCACAGCACGCTCTAGCACTCTCCAACCACAGGTGCAGGTCTTTCCCTGCTGTGACATCTGGAAGGGGTGACATCTGAAAGTCTGTGACATCTGGAAGAGGTGACTGCTGCTTCAAATGTGGAGGCACCTATAAAAGGCTGCAGGGCCATGAAGAACCAGGGAAACATGACCCCATCAAAGGAACACAGTGCATGTCCAATAACTGGCCCCAAGGAAATGGAGACGTGTGAAGGACCCAGCAAAGAATTAAAAATAGTTTTCTAAAGATGCTCAGAGAGCAACAAAGGAACACATGAACTCATTAATGAAATCATGAAAACAATACAAAAACAAAATGAGAAGTTCAACAAAGAAGTTCAACAAAACATAAAAAAGAAGCAAACAAATATTGGAGCTGAAGAACGCAATGATGAACTAAAAAATTCAACAAACATACGCCAGCAGAGTAGGCCAAGTAGAAGAAAGAATCAGTTAATTAGAAGACAGATTAATTTAAATTATCCAGTCAGAGGAGAAAAAAAAGAAAAAGAATAGAAAGGAATCTGATAAGGGGTTAATAGTCAAAATATACAAGAACTCATACAACTCAACAGCAAACAAAATCAAACAAAATTTAAAAAAACCACAATCCAAACAATCAGATTTTAAAATGAGTAGAGGACTTAACTAGACATTTCTGCAAAGAAGATGTACAGATGGCAGCGGGTATTGGCACATGAAGAGACGCTGCACATCACTAATCATCAGGGAAATGCAAATCGAAACCACGGTGTGATACCACCTCACACCTGTTAGAAAGGTGGTCGTCAGGGGCTAAGGGGCGTGGGAAGTAGAGAGATGATGGTCAAAGGTAAAGACTTTCACTTATAAAATGAGTAAGCCCTGGGGGTGTAGCGTACAGTGTGGTGGCTATAGTTAACAACACTGTATTTGTGTACACGAGAGTCGTTATGAGAGCAGAGCTTTCATGTTCTCTGTAGCAAAAACAATAAGATGGTGATTTTTGTGAGGTGAAGCCCATGGAAACTAACCTTATTGTGGTAAAAAACATTTCAAACCTACTTATGTATCAAATCATCCCAGTGTACACCTTAAACTCACATAACATTATGTATCAATTATATCTTAATAGAGCTGGAGGAAATTTTTCTTCAAAAAAAGGATACAGTCTCCAGAGTAAGAGGACCTGGGTCCCAATGCTGGCTCTGTCATTTTGTAGCTGTGTGACAGTTATTTAACTTATCTGTGCCTTGGTTTCCTCCTTTGTAATACAGGGCTGATAGCACCTTACATCATAGCGCTGTGGGTATTGGAAGAACCAACATGGTAAAGCTATAAGGACACACAGGACACAAAGTGCGGGATCACTCAGTGTCAACGATCATGATTTCTTGACCATATCAAGCTGCCTTCTGACTCAGGGCCTTTGCCTCTGTGGTCACCGCTGCTGGAGGGGCTGTTCTCCACTCTCTTCTCCTGGACCACCCCTTGGCATCCCTCCATGTCAACCTAGATGTCACTTCCTCAGTGGGGCCAGTGTCCTAGCCTCCTGCCTTGCCTAGCCTTTGTTACATTCCTCACCGCAGTCCTGTATTCCTTGTCATGCTCACTGTCGTTGCAATCACATCTTGGTTGTTTTGTTGTTTACTAGATGTCTGTTTTTACCATCAGGCTGTGAGCCCTGTGAGAACAGGGACTGTGTCTACCCAGTTTGGCTGCATGCACAGTGCCTGGCATACAGGAGGCAGTCAGTAAGTGCCTGCACCCTGGGTAAGTCACACAGGCTCACAGCTGCAGGTGCACGGATGCCGCGCTGAGAAGCCATCTGGACTGCTGTCTGAAGAGCAGAAGTACACAGAGTCACAGGCTTCTGACCTTTTCATTTGATGG
Organism: Sturnira hondurensis; assembly: GCF_014824575.4. Taxonomy (NCBI): domain Eukaryota; kingdom Metazoa; phylum Chordata; class Mammalia; order Chiroptera; family Phyllostomidae; genus Sturnira; species Sturnira hondurensis. The sequence continues at coordinate 3,747,314 of NW_028092466.1, read as the reverse complement.
TGGGAAAGCTTCTGGGCCCTTCGACTGCCCTTTGTAGACCAAAGAGTCTGGGAAGGAATTCTTGAGGCATCAAAACCTGTGTTGTAGATGACCAGCTGGCCCTGAGACATCAATTGGCAGAAGTGATGGAATGTGCACAGAAACCTGCAGCTGGCCTGCTCAGGAAAGATCCCATCTTGGTTTGCTAAAGCAGCTGAATTCCAGGAATACCAGCGGGGAGATTGGGTCATGTCCTACCTGCCTCTCAAGACAAACAAGCTGACAGTTGGGGCGGGGTAGGAGGGAGGTACCATAACTGCTGAGAGAAAGGAAGGGCCAGATGCATGGACCGGAAAAAGCCCCATAGCAGGTGGAGGTGGACATAATTAATGGAGCCCAGCGAGCGAGCCTGTACATGCCAACTTGTCAAAACCTTGTCCCAAGGAGTCCTGGTCTCACTAGCCCCTCCCTGAGAAAGCAGAGTGAGAGTAGCTTGAGACTGACATGCCAAGCAAATGGACGGCAGGAAATATTCACAAACCAGGGGTTTGCTCAGAGGCCCCGGCCCCTCTGGCTAAAATCAGGATTATGTCTGTGCTGATTTACTTCCCATCTGGATTTTAGGAAGAGCCTCAAAGAGACCCCCAGGTTATGCCAAAGATTGGCAGGCTCGGCCTCCCCTCTCTGGACAAAGAGGTAACAGGAGACAGGGGAAGAGGCCCTATCCCACAGCCTCTTTCTCTCTGGAACCCCCTTGAGCCCCGACTCTAGTCCCAGAAGCACATGCCCTTTAAAGGTTGAGCCCTTCACAAACCAAGTGCCCACTTTGCTAGCAATGCACACAGCAATTTTGACCCTGGCCCAGAAATTCCCAACGAGTGGAGATGCGGTTGTTCTGCTCAAACTTTGTGATGTGGGGACTTAGACATCCACAGTGACTGGGGAGGCTGCTCTTCAGCAGCCAGGGGCCACAGGCGCCGGGCATCTGCAGTGCATGAGGGGACAGTCCTGCACAGCACAATGTCCCATGCAGCTTTTAAAAGTCCCACTGGACACTCACAGATGAAAAATCATCTGTGCCCAGAGTGTAACTTTAGTTTGTCTATGAATACAAAGGCTTGGTTTGGTTTTGTCTTGATGCATTGTTTTAACGTACCTTAACATTTCCAGGGAGGCAACTTGACCAAGAACTGCTGGCCACTTTGGAAAATCGTGTTGCTTTGTGCAACGCCACTCAGGATGTTTGGGCACCAGGATGGCACACCTCCATCAGACGTCATTCGTTGTGATCTTCTCAGCAATTCTACTTTTAGACAGAGGTATTCAGTTATACCATCTAATGTAGTTGTGCCCAGGCATTTGCATATTGAATGCATGTTTACTATATGTGACATAATTTTTTTATTTCTTCCTTATATTACCATCAGCCATTATATTGATGGGGGGAGAAAATTATGTGTGCCGGAAAACTATATTGTCTAGAAACTTCATTTCTGAGTGTCACGAAGTACTCATGGTAAAGACGAGGGTGCTGTGGGGAGACTCAGGTGGGTTTCACTGCCTTGGGCGGATGATGGAACACCAGCTGGATTGGAGAAAATTTTGTCCAGTGAGTGGCACTGAATAGAAAACTTTGCTGAATTATGGGTTATGTAGCCATATATAGCTCACAGACAGAACCACAACAACAGCTAGCAAATGATTTGCATCAATTTATCAAAGCCCAGAGTTCTCTGGGCAAGGGAGGTAGGGCCATTTATGTTGCCCCAGGTGTTGCGCCTCCGCCACCTAGTGGGACACAGGAAAGTAGCAGGTTTGTGAGAAGTTGGGCACTTTAATTTTCAGATCATTATCAATTAAGGAATAATATCATCAGGTAACGCTTATGGGGTGCCTACCACAGACTATCATTATATATATATTAACTCATTTAATTTTCACAATCCTTAGGATGTAGGCACTGTTGTCCCCATTTTGCATGTGAAGAAACTGAGGCACAGAGAAGATCAGTGTCTTGAGTATGTTTAAGGCAAGGCTGGGGTTTGAACCCCAGCATCTGGCTCCATATTTGCTATTCTTTTTCACAATTGCTATTCTCAGTCATTGTGTTTTGGCCTCGCAAGGCTCCTCTATTGGAAGACACTATTTTGAGAGTCAAAAACCATGCTGAGTTCGTAGGGCCACCTGCAGCCATGTCTTCCAGGGCAGAAGGAAGAACAAGTTCATACCTAAGTATCAGGACAAGGTGAGATGCAGAAAACCCTTTCCTTCTTATGAGTCATAGGAAGCCTTGTGCCCAAGTGGGAGGAGGGTGTTCCAGGCCCCTGGCAGATTTCAGGGGCCTGCAGCGGCTAACCCCTAGCTCTGCGGTGAGCTTCATGTGTGCGGAGCCCACATCGGCTTGTTCACTTCCCCAGCACAGGTACCTACCCCAGTGCCTGGCATGTACTGTGTGCTTGTATATATTTTTCCATGATATTTGCAGTGAGATAGCACTCACATACTGTACAGTTCATCCCTCTAACATATACAATACAATGGTTCTTTCCATATTCACAGAGTTGTCCAGCTATCATCACAATAAATTTTTATCACACCCAAAAGAAAACCCAGTCTCATAAGCACTCACTTCTCATTATCCCCAACCCCCAACCTCAGCCCCAGACAACCACTAATCTACTTTCGTCTCTTTGGATTTGCTTATTCTGGATATTTCATAATAAATGGAGCCATACACGATGTGGCCTTTGGTGAGAGCCTTCTTTCACTTAGCGTATTGTTTTCAAGCCACATCCATGTTGTAGCATTTATTAGTACTTCATTCCTTTTTATCGCTGAATTATACTGCATTATATTGCCGTGTTTTATTCATTCGTTCATCAGTTAATGGCCATTTGGGTTGTTCTCTCTTTTTAGCTACCATGAAGAATGCTACTACCAACATTTGTGTACAAGTGTTTGCATGGACTTACGCTGTCATTTCTCTGGGGTGTGTATACACCCAGGAGTGGAACTCCTGGCCATGTGGTAGCTGTACATTTCACCCTTCGAGGAGCTGCCAGACTGTTCTCCAGTGGCTGCACCGTGTTCCCATCCCCACCAGGAATGCATGAGGGTTCTAGTATCTCCACATCTCCACCAACGCCTGCTATCACCTGTCTTCATTGCAGCCCCCCTGGCTGGTGGGAAGTGGTATCCTCATGGTGGGGCCATTGCTTTCCCAAAATAGCATTTATTAGTACTTCATTCTTTTTTATGGATGAATTATACTGCATTATATTGCCACGTTTTATTCATTCGTAGGCTAGTAGGCCTAGTAGGCTCCCAGGCTGTTGGAACTGGAGGGGACACCAGCAACCATGCAGCTCAGTGTCTCGTGCTTCAGGGCAAGCATGGAAGGCAAAGAGGGAAGAGACTAACCCAAGCCCACAGCTGGCAAAAGAGGCAGTAACAGAATCTACATAGTTTTATCTTTTAAAAGGTAAAGAAAACTAAAGACAGATATCTAAACAAGAGGGATTATATTTTCTCTAAATCCAGAAGTTTGGACAACTATAAAAACCAGAAGACAATGAATCAGTAACGAATAACTCATAGCCACAGATAGTTCTGTTAATGGACCCCCCTGCACGACAGGCACAGAGCAAAGCAAGCACTTCCACTCCGCTGCCCTGGTGAAGGCCGACAAGATCCTGCCTTACAGAGCTGTGAGTGTAAATAAAGAGTTTTGGATCCCACACCCGATGGCATCCTAAGTCTAACTAGTGTCTGTGTAGAAGTTAACAGAGACATTCTTGGACATGCAAAGACTCAAATGCCCTTCCCCTAAGGATTACTCAAAGTAGCATTTCAGTGCTGTGAGAAATTAAAATAAATGAAGAATGAGACGTTTATATAAAAGGATGGTAAACAATGAAGACAGAAAAACGCAATTTGAAATATCAATACAAATATTTAAAATAATTTTTGAAAGAGAATACAGATGATATAAAATATTGATAAGCTGCAATCGTGGTTTATGCCGGCAACCGCCTGCAGCGGGCGAGCTGCGTGGAGGGTCCCGGGGCCGCTGTGTGCGGACTCCCGCCGGAGCCTGGAGGAGGCGCACGGGCGCAGGCTCGCCCTAGGCTCTTCCCGGGCTGACTGCCCCTTCTCGCCTGATGAATGTGGAGTTCCTTCACCTTTCCCTTGGGTCCTCTTAAACTTTTCTGTTTCAGGAATGTGAGTGGCACGTTTCCCTAGTTTTCGGTGGCGACAGTTCTCCATCGCATTTTCGTGGTGATTGGAGGAGGCTTGTCGCCAGCTATCTCGGATCAAGGGCTAGAGGACTAGTTTGACACAGTCGTGAGGTGCTTTCTGACTTGACAGTGGGGGACATAATCGCGTGTCTTCGGACAAGAGTTCTCAATCTTCCCAACATCAGCACCCTCCCCTTCCCTCCACCCCTAAGGCCAACCCAACGCTAGAGTGGTGGGATGGGTGGCTTTCTCTTGGGCATCCCGTGTGTTACCAATCCTGCCCTCCTGTGCTTTTGGCTCAACTCCGCTGGAGCGGGCGCGGCAGGATGCGAAGTGGGAGCGAGGAGTTGGGGTTCCGCCCAGGCGGCCTGGGAAGCAGGGTGGCCGCGGGGGTGAGGAGCCGCAAGAGCCGGGCCAGCCTGACACCACCTGGCGGAGTCTCGGGGAAGAGTCTTAAAGGCCGCGCTCCTCGGCACCCAGCGCACTCCAGCAGGAGCCGCAGAGAGCTTTCCTCCTTCTCCCACCGGGCGCCTCCGGAGGTAAGTGCGGTCCGCCGGCCGGAGTCTGGGCCCGGTGGGCGCAGCCCGGAGCGCACCCGCACTCCCCAAGCCCTGGCTCGGGCTGCTGTTGGAGGGCGGCGCCCAAGTTTTTTGAAGGCCTTGGAGGGCAGCTGGAGCGGCTCGGTGCCGGGCGCGGATGGTGCGGGTGGGCAAGAGCTGGGGCCGTCTGGAAGCGGCCTCATGGGCAGGGCTTCGGGGAAAGACACCCGCGAGGCGTCCTCCGGAGCCCCGACCCCGCGCGCTGAGCACTTGGCGCGCTCTGGCCACTGTCCCAGCGCGCCCCAGCCTGCTGGAGCCACCACCCGCTCCGCGCCTTCCTGCCCGCCCGGTACCTTTGCAGCCCTTTGGCTCCGCGGTCGTGCCCGGTCACACACACCGACTGGTCGCACTCGGCGGCCGGCCAAGGAAGCCGGCCCTGGCCCTGCCGCGCCCGCGCCCCGGGCCACCCCGCCCGGCCTCTCCGCTCTGCGCCCCTCGCCTTCCCCATCTCCAGCCGCTTTCTATTTTCACACCTCCCAGTGCCCTGGCCCCGGCGCCTGATTCAGTGCTTAGTAATTAATTTGGCGTTTCAGAATGGTCACCGGGCTGGATAATGGGCGCATTCATCCCCCGGGCTAATCTGAACAGAGGTGGGGAGAAAGGCTTTCACAGACAGAAAATGCCATTCGCTGAGCGCTCAAAGGGGCTGTCACTCCCAGAATAAATCGCCGCCGCGCCCGCCGGCTCCTCTGGCCATTTCCATGCAGCCCCGGCCGCGCCACGGACTCACCGGCCTCGGCCCCGGCTCCCGGGAATCGCTCACTCGAGTGCCTTCGGGAAAGTCGGGTGAGAACCAGACCCAGGCAGGGGCCAAGGGGAAACGGGAAGGCAAGGGGCTCGGGTTAAGGCCGCAGGGGACAAAACGCTTGATTAGAAAATCAAATCTAAACTAGAAGGAGGCACAGCTATTCAAGGGCTTGGGAAGTGTCTGTCCAAAACCCTAGGCTCTTCCAAAAGGGAAGGAAAAGGGAAGGAAAAGAGAAGGACCAGCGGGGCCCAGTGCTGTCGCCAGCAGCCACACAGCAAGTTAGCAAATCTCCTAAACTGCGCATGGAATCCAGTACACAAGTGCGGATCACTGAAGCAGAGCCCGCCGGTGCAGTTCTGACCCTCACCAGATGTTTAATTCGGGTTCCCTGCCGTATCAGCGCTTTCGCCAGCGGGGCAGGGGAGATGACCACGTGCCTGCAACTCTCCACTCCTGCCTGGGCCCAAAGGTGATGGCGGCTGTATCCTCTGACCTCCTTTTGACCCGGGGTCTCCCCTAGTGTTGGACACAAGCGGTCTACAGGCCGGTCTGCGGGCTCTGAAAGCCAGGGCCGTTCACGGGCGGATCCCCTGCCTTGGGGCAAAGCCGCTACAGCCCTACCCCGGAGCCTCCTGGTGAGCAGGGCCAGCTTGGCTCTGTCCAAGGGCAAGCTCCAGGCTCTTGATTTTTCTGCAGTAGGAGCTCTCGGTGCACCCATCTCATGGGGTCCCATGGGCCCCTCCCTTCTGGGGAAGAGACGAAGCTGTGGTTCTAAGCCAGAAGCTCAGCTTGGTTGAGAGGCTGGACTGACAAGGGAAACAGCTGGTCAGAGGGACATTCCTGGAATGGCCAGAAGGGTGTCCCAGAGTGTGCGGGGGATCGAATCCCATGCCAGGCAGTGACTTGAATGGAAGTCACACCTCCCTTGAGTGTCACTTTTCTTGTCTGCAAAGCAAGAATGAAATGAGATCACATCTGGCCACAAGTGCAGGGACCCTCAGTAGAAGGATCCCACACACCACCCACACGCCGAACCGCCAGCCCAGCCACACCCTTCTGGCATCTCTCCAAGTCCTCACCAACACCTCTCCCTGGGGCTTCAGTGACTCCCCCATTTTTTCCCTCAGGCTGCTTTCACCCACCTTTGCTGCACCTGGGTTTTGGTGTCCAGCTCTCCTGGAAACTAAGGTGATACTGACACCCTAAGGGACCTGCCAGTGCTATCCATCTTGTCAGAGAACTTGAACTAGAGTGGACTTCACAGCAGTGTGAATCTCAGACTCTGGGCAACAGCCCCTAGGCCTGGGAGGAGCTCAGAAATCTGCATTTTAAACAAACTTCCTGAAGCACTTGATGTAGGTGGTATAGGCACTATATTTAGGGAATCATGGCCCAGACTGGTCTTTCCCGCTGCAGTCTCTTCCCTCCCAGGACCACAGGCCCAGCCTCCTTTCTGGACTTGAATAGTCCTGACTATCTCCTATCCCTATTGGAGGCCTGTAGTGGGTGGAGTCTGCCAGGCAGGAGATGCCTCTGGATCCCCTGCATGTGCCGCCTGTGGAGGAGTGCTGTAGGTGAGCTGAGCACATGAGAAATGGTCTAAGTGGGCAGAAGACTCACTGGACATTGAGCCCCAAAGCTAGGGGCCTCCACTTACCAACACACATGGACAGCTGGACCTAACACTGTGCACCACAGGCCCCACACAGACAGTACAAATGTGCCCGGAGGGCCCCTTAGCAAGGCAAACCCTGCCCACACCCGAGAGCAAGCAGCCCACCGCCATAGGGGATCTGTGCCAGCAATAACCCAGGTGCAGGCTGTGGCCCAGAATACCCAACACCTGCCCCTTCACTACCCTGGGGCTCAGAGGAGAGAAGGGAGGACAGAAGAAAGGTCTGGAAGGGTGGGTGGAGAGGAAAGCTGTTAAGAACCGAGAGGGGGCAGGGGAAGGGACGAGTCCCTATTTATGTAAGCCGTTTGTAGCTGCAGATTGTAAAACTAGGCAGGATTCTCTGGAGTAATTCATAGTGTTTGGACAAGACAAACATTGTTCTGCTTTAAACAAACCTCCAGAAAGGTCAGCCTGGTTCATCCCTTTGCTGTAAGTCACTGAGACTATCCAGATGATGAGAAAATCAGATCTTCGAGAAGGGGGCCTGGGCAGGAGGCAGTTGTCTCCTGGGGCCTTTGGATGCAGGGTGAGGGCACTCAACGCAGGGAGGGTCCTCGGCTCCCACTGACAAGGCCCGGCTCCCACTCTGGAGCCAGGAGACATGGTTGTGTTGTGTGTGTGTGTCACAAACGATGAGATCTTGATGATGCCAAGGAACATCCAAGTTCTGGAGCAAGGCGAACATGACCCTGTGAGTCTTCTTTATTTAGGGGGAGAATTGAAACAAAGGTTCATGGATATAGAACCAAATTAGACCCACTAAGCCCAAGCTCAGATATGCTCCTGGACACCAAGAAATCACTGTTCCTTACATATGAAAGCGTTGGCTGGGCCCCTCTCTGTTCATTTAGCAAACATTTTTTGATTGCCTACTATTTGCTAGGTATTGAGTATATTGAGTAGGGAGCGATAAAGATATTGCACCCAGCTATGGGGCCTACAGTCTGGTTTCCCCACCCCCACCTCACCCCTGTTTTCCTTGAGAATCTTCTCACAATTTTACTTCCAGCATCTCTCCTACCACCACTACCTCTGTGAGCCCCTGGCTGAGACAACATATCGGTTCCCAGACTGAGCCCAGTGGCCAGTGCAGTCAGGGTGCGGGAAGTGTGAGCCGTCATTGTGGTTGTGATCCTGACTGTGAGTACAGACTCCACTCTTGAGGGGTCTACCTGTGCCCATGCTGAAGCAAATACTTTTTACTGATACTTATTATTCATGCTCACTGACTTATTATGAATTAGCCAACTATTACTAACACCAAGTCCACGCTTTCTGTAGTGTTGGTGTGGCTGTCTTGTACATGATCTCCAGTTGCTTGTCCTCCTCTCAAGTGGGTGGTGTCCCTGTGGTAACCATGGTGATGGTAGTGGCACTGGGTTAGCTGGTTCCATATAACTTTATAAAGATCATGTTTTTTAGGACTTTGGACACTTCAGGGTCTTTTGAATATACTTTTTTACTCAGTACTTCTGCTATCCATGGGAGACTTGGATAGAAGAAAGGAAGGGAAGGAAGGGAGGGAGGACACAGACAATACTACTATCCACATTTTTCAGAAAAGGAAATTGATGCTCAGAGAGGTGAAAGGGTCCATTGTCTTTGTTTAGGCTGCTATAACACAATACCATAGACTGGGTGGCGTGAGCAACAGACATTTATTTCTCATAGTTCTGGAGGCTGGGAAGTCCAAGACCAAGGTGCAGGCCAATGTAGTTCCTGGTGAAGGCTCTCTTCCTCGTTTTCAGACAGTTAGCTGCCTTCTTGCTGTGTCCTCACTTGGCAGAAAGAGAGATTTGTCTGTCACATCTCTTAGAGGGGCACTAATCCCACCACTGGGGGTTAGGGTTTCAGTCTGTGAATGGGGAGGGGCACAATCACTTAGCCCATAGCATCCATGGGCTCAGAGGGGCGGGCAAAGGTCGGAGAGTGCCTATGGATGGAGCACAGTCCAGGCGTTCTTCTTGGTCCTGCACCATCCTACTGACCCCCTAAGTAGCTCTCCGCCAATAGGCCTAGGAGCCTGGGCTCCCTGTAAACGGGGTGCCCAGCGAGAGGCTAAGAAGTAGCTTTCTAGGCTAGGTCATGGCCATCCACCCTGTGTCTAGTTTCTGGCATCAGTCTGGGGACTAGCCTGGTGGCAGTCCTTGCCTGATGGCATCAGTGAGAGAGAGGTCTCCTCCCTTCCTCCATATCCTACTTTCCTCTAATACCTTATTGTGCTTGAATAATTCACATCCTTACCCAATCTGTTTGGAATCAATGGTCCATGTCTGTTTTCATCCTATACTACCCTTTGGAATTAAGCTCCCTTACGTTTTCTCCCTGTGTGATGTGCAGACCAGAAATACTCATTTCACTATTTGGGGAAAATAAGGTGTTTCACATAGGGTTTTTTTCCTTTTGCAGTTAATAGGAGGTTACTCCTTGAAGCATAGAAACATTTTACATAATAATTTTCATTTAAAACATTTTCCATCAAAATCATGCTTTTTTCCACCTAAGTCAGCAGGGTTGACTGTGAAGCAGGTGTTCCCTAGGTGTGGTCGAACGGGTGACCCGCAGCCTGTTTTGATGACTCCCAGGCGTCGTTAGGAACCTCAGCTCCGGGGCAATTTTCTCAGCCTCCTTGCTGCAGTTTTCTCACTTGTAAACTGGGGGGCACTGGATGGTTGCTCTCTAGGGGCTCCTTCTAGTCTTGTTTACCTCTTCTGGGCTCTAGTACAGTAATGAATCTAGGTGGGACCTGTCCTGAGTCCCTGGGTGGTGGCTGGGGTGGATTCTACTGTCAGCTGTCACTCAGTGTAACCATGTTCAGCAGTCACCCCGTTTCCCCAGGGATCCCAATCTGTGGTTCTCTGTGACTGACTCAGAAGAACAGAAGATGCCTGACCTCAGCTTACAAACATACCTAAGTGAAGAATTTCTGACCTTCCTGTGGACTAAAATCCCTGATATTGTGGCTCCTCTTCTCTCAAATGCTCAGGAGGCTATTGACTTACTTCTGCAATATGTTCAGAATCCTAAACACTGCAGCAACCCTGCCCTCCAGGAAAGGGGGTTGCAATTCCTTAATAGTTACAGTGAGCGCTTGGCAAGCTTGTGTTGAAGGCAGTGAACTCAGCAGCGTGGGAGGTGAAGGATAGTGAGACGTGGCCACAGCTCATGAGAAGACCTAAAGGAAGACTTCACAGACATTTCGAAGCCCAGAATGTTAGTGTTTCCTCTTTCGCTCCTTTCATTTACCCCAAGCTTACCTTTTAATATTTGCAAGGGACCCTCTTAATTCTGGCATTTCTGAATTGTTGGTGTATTAGTTTCCTCTGGCCACTGTAGCAAATTCCCACAAACTGGGTGGCTTAAAACAACAGAAATTTATTCTTTCACAGTTCTAGAGGCCAGAAGTTTGAAATCGGTATCACTGGATTGAAATTAAAGGATGTGCTCCCTCTGCAGGCTCTGGAGAAGAATGAGTTCCTTGTGTCTTTCAGCTTCTTGTGGCTGCCAACACAGCTTGGCTTACGGCCATACCCCTGTATGTCTGTCTTCACATGGCCTCCTCCTCTTCTGCCTTGTCGGATCTCCCTTCACCTCTCTCTTAGGAGGACACTGGTGATGGCATTTCGGCCCCACCCAGATAATCCATGATGATGTCCCCATCTCACGATCCTTAATGGCATCTGCAAAGACATGTGTGTGTGTGTGTGTGTGTGTGTGTGTGTGTGTGTGTGATATAAGGTAACATTCATAGGCTTGAGGGATTAGAATATCATTGAGGGGGGTGCATTTTTCAGCCTAACATAACTGGTCACTACCATCAACTGTCCATAACTCTGTGGTCTTTGATCAGTTGTAATGAATTTATAATACACGTTTATTCTGTGCCAGGCAGTCTGTTAAACACTGAAGACTGAGAAGAAAAAGACAGAGCTCCTCCTTCAAGAAGCTAATGGATTAGTCAGGGAAACAATATAATATTAAGAGAAATGGGGAAAAGCAACTCCAGGGCCTTGGAGTTATCCAGGATGGATCCTGAAGACTTTAAATTACAGATCAATGTCTGTAAGGCCCCGCATACCCTGACCTATACCTAGCTCTGTCTTCACCTCCTACCTCTCCCCACCTGGCTCACCAAACCTCCACCAACCTGGCCTCATTCTGTTCCTCATATAAGTCAAGCTCTGCCTCAGGATCTTTGCACTTCCTGTTTCCTTTGCTTGGAATGCAATGTCCCCTGCCCCACAGCTCACCTCTGTACTTAACTCTGCTCTACTGGATCCTTCTCAGAGACATTCCAACCCCCAACCAAGTACCTTGTCTAAAATCTACCTTTGCTGCTGGCCCCCTCGGTGCCCTCCTCTGCGTTATTTGTATTCCTAGCACTTACTATATGTAGGTGCTCCTGTCTGGGTCATCTCTACCTCCACAAGCATTTTGAGATGTGATAACTAGAATTCCTAGAAGATCCAAAATGCCTATTAATTTCAGTTTTTACTTCCAGTTCTCTTCCCAAGAATGCATTTAGCCTTTTTTTTTCTTATTAGCACAATGGACTACATTTCAAATGGACTAGAATGGGGCTGGGCTCTTCTATGGGGAATTGTGAATCTGAGGAGCCAATTTTAGCTGTTCTAATGACTGGTGTGTATAGGGGGTGGGGCCTACTGGCATTGAGTGGGCAGGGGCCAGGGATGCTAAGTGTTCTCTAGTGGACAGGACAGTTCTGCCCAGTGAAGAATTTGCTGGCCCCCAATGCCAATAGCACCTCTGTAGAGAAACAATCTTAAGGAAATAGTTGGTATTCAATGACCAAAATAGTATTTTCAACCTTAACTGATAGCATTTTTCATCCCATAAGAGTGTTCAAATTATTTCTCCCTACATACCTTCCCTTCTGCTAAACCTGCCATGTTCCACGGCCCATTGGTGCAGCCCCCCGATATCCTCCAGTTCTCCCCCTTTCTCTTGGTAGCACTCTCGTGTCACCATTAAATTTTGAGGTTTCACTGAGAAGGCGCCCTCCTTCCGATTTTGTCTAAATGTTCAATGAATTGAGCCCCAGTTTGGGGCTCAGAGCCCCCCCCCCCCAACACACACACTATTTTCTCCACCTAGAGAGCCACCCTTTTACTGGCATCCTTTGTTTCCGGCCTCCAGGGCCGGGCTTCCATCCATGACAAAGCTTCCCCCACGGTGCCCCATTTTCTTTATTTTAATAGAGAGTTCAGGGTGGGACCTTGTCAAAAGCTTTTTGCAAATGAAAATAAATTACATCTGCTGGTTCCCCTTATCCACAGGCATTTCACCCCTTCAAAGAGCTCTGGTAGATTAAAGGATTTGCTGGATTTGGGGTTTGTATGGTTTCTGTGCCCAACTCCTGAATCCTCAGCCAAGAAGCCTGCAATAGGGAGGCCTGAGTTGAAGATGCAGATAAACAAGACTGAAGAAACAGATACATCTCCGGGACCCCTACGCACTATGCTGGCCTGCTTTCCCATGCTTTATCTAAAACCTTCTCCAGGACAGTCACCTCACTGGAAATCCTGCCCAGGGACCTGGGATGGATCCCTTGAGCAATCTCCAGGAAGCTGGTTAGGTGAGCTGAGCTCACCTAGAAGCCTTAAAGCTTCTAGAAGCTTTGAGAAGCCTTAACATGAGAAGATGCCCCTAATTCTTCCAGGTTGAAGGATCTGGAAGTCTGATCTGAGAATTATGAGCATTAAAAAAACAAACAGCCCTGGCTGGCGTGGCATAGTTGGTTGGGTGTCATCCTGCAAAGTGAAAGGTCGCTGGTTTGATTCCTGGTCAGGGCACAAGCCTGGGCTGCAGGCCTTGTCCCTGGTTGGGGGCGTTCAAGAGGCAACCAATGGATGTTTCTCTCACACATGGATATTTCTCTCCCTCTCTTTCTCCCTACCTTCTCCCTCTCTAAAATAAATAAATAAAACCTTAAAAACAAACAAACAACCCCCCCCAAGTGGTCACATATTGAGCCTCTATTCTGTTCCAGCTTCTTTCCTTTCAGATACATCTTTGTCATCACCCTAACAAACCCATAAGGCAAGTGAGATGACCCCCATTTCGCTGTGAGAAAACCGATGCTCAGATGGGTTAAGAAACTTGCTCAAGGTCATACAATCAGTTAGTGGTGGACTGGAATCAAACTCTGTCTAAGTTAAGTTCTTTCCATTTCCAAGAGAAACAATCAATCCAGGCTCCGCCTACCCTTTTGGAAGGGCCAAACACTGGGATCACCTCTGCTGCTACAATTTCCAGTCTCTGTTGGGAATCCTGGAAATCAAATCCTTTAATGTCTGTCCTTTTAACTGAACCAGACATGCTCAGGAGCTTAGCTGAGCCAGGTCACAGCTCATATTTCCAGTAGACCTGACTCCCTTCTCCTGTCTCAAGATGGCTGAGACCCATTTATGCTGGAAAGCTATGGCAGCCAAGCCCATCCTGCCTATAGGAGCCAAGAGCTCCTAAACACTGGATCCAGACCATTAGTTCAAATCTCTGCTCCTCTACCTACCTGTGATGTCATCTTCAGCAAATTCCTTCCCTGTGTCTCAGTTTCTTCCTCTGTAAAATGGAGATAATACTGCTTACCTCATCAGGTTGTTAGGAGTATCACGAGTTAGCGATTGGTAAAGTCCTTGGAAGAGTGCTCGGCACAGAGCACGCATTATATAAACGCTTGATGGAGAAAGTGAAGCTGTCGTGCCTGACACGAAGGCCACTTAGGTCATCTCACTTCTCCTGAGCCCTTACTCTCTTCCTGTCCTCTTTCCTCACAAACTATTAGCCTGTGTCATGTGGTGCCCTTGTCCCTGGGATATGCCCTTCCCCACATCCTTACCCTGTGCACTGATTACTCCACCCACCTTCAGGTATTGCGTGTTTTAAGAATTCTTGTGGCACACCCGTGTGCTGTGGTACACCAGTGTTGAAATTCACTGATCCAGGTCACTTCCCTTTCTTTGAAGACATCAGTGCCCGGTTCAGTGTTCATCTCTGACAAAAGCCCTGATGTTGGTTCGCAATGTCTACAACACCCAGGTGGACAGCCCATGGAATACCTTGACCTCCTTATCTCCAGTCATCGTCACCTCTGCTGGCCCGCAGAACCACCCCTCCCCGGACCCTCCGTGGGCTGTCCCCACCCAGAGCTGTTCCACTCTGGAACCCTCAATTCAGACGTCTGGTTTGGGAACAGCCTCTTACGTTATTCCTCACCACATTTCTTCTATTTTCCTGAATCCTCTGGGCCAGCTCTGTCCCAAAGAACTTTCTGTGATGGTAGAAGTGTTCTCTATTGGCACTAGCCAAATCAGGGGCAATTGAGGACTTGAGCTTTAAATTTTATTTAACTTTAATTCATTCAAGCTGAAATTGAAATAGCTGTGTGTGGTTACTGGCTGTCGGGTTTGAACAGCACAGCTCTAGACCCCTGGCGTCTCTATTTCCCCTTCTGTCTGCGACCTGTCTCCACGTCCTTCTCTCTTCAGCTTTGTCTTCATGGTCCATCACACCAGCCACCCTCTTTCCCTTGTCCTCCTGTCCCACCTCCTGGAACAAATCCTCAGATCTAGATTAATCCCACTGTTCCGCTGCTTTCCCTAGGCCTGCCCTGGGGGCCACTGATCACCGTGGGGGGGAGGGGAGGCCTGCGACTTTGCTGGTTTGCATTCTTTCTCATAGATAGTCAGCAACTTCAATAGGACCTTTATCTGCCCTGCAAACATCATCCTCTTTTCTGTAATGACCCAATTAAGCCTTCTCCCCTATTCCCAAACCTCCAAAGCTCCCACCTGCTCCCTCACTCTCAGCAGGGGGTGCCACTTCCTATCCTATTGTAACCAGAGAAGCTTTCGAACCACCTGACCACACGTTTTACAAGGCTGGTTGTATCTGCCTTCAGCCTTTCTCCTTATGCTCCTTCCTATCAATGTTTAGGCATGTTTAAACAACCTGATGTTACAAACAACAATAAAAATCCCAGTCTTCTGTCAATCCCATGTCACTCCATCTATCACGCCATTCCTGCCATCACCCTATCTCTTTCCTACCACTTGTTTTCACACCTCTTGAAAGTTGTCTACACTCACTATCTTCCACTTTCTCACCTCCCGTTCACTCCATAACCTGCGGCAGTCTGGCTTCCGTCCTTATCACTCCTCTGCCACAGCTAGTCAAGGTCACCAGTGATTTCCTTGTAGCTTAATCCAAAGGACTCCTTTCAGATCTTATCTTGACCTTGAAAGCATGTGACCCTGCTCACTGCCCCTCCTTCTCTGAACTTGCTTGTTGGTTTCTAGGACACCTGAGTCTCCTGTTTTCCTACTTCCATTCTGGCTACTTTTAGGTCTTCTCGAAACTGCCACATTCTCCTCTTCCTAGGGTGATCCTTGGACTCCAGGTAAGGCCGGGTGCCAAGGAGGGTGGCCCCCCTCCCTGCACATTCCTTGCAGAAACACCTGAGAATTTGCTTTCTCACCCAACAGCCACACTGTTGTTTTGAACTCCAGTTTGTACCATGGATCCCGCTGCTTAGAGCCTGACACGCCTTTGTGGGTGTGTATTTATAACCCCCACTTTAGAAGCTCTCACGACACTCGGACATCTGTTTTTTTCATTGGTCCCCTCAGAAGGCAGTTGCTTTAGGAAGGGACACTGACAAATTAGAGGGCACTGGGAGAGTGCGGAGTAGTTGGAAAACAATGTCCCATGAGAAACCTTTAAAAGAACCGGGGGGTATTTAGCCTAGAAGACCAAAAAGTGAGGCATGATAGAGGGCTGATTTCAAAAATTTGAAGAGAGAGAACCTCGGTCTGGGCTGCTGTGTGGAGTTGGAATCAGACCAACTGCACAAGTGACAGGGAGGTGGGTTCAGGAGGCAGACAGGTTCTGCTGTGTCCTAGGATGTTTTGGACCTCCAGATAAAGGCGAGACCGTCCTGCTCACCAGAACTACCAGAGAAGGTACGCTTAGGCCGAAGGACAAAAATAAAAGTGGCAAGCTCTTTCCCTCAACTCCCTCTGGAAGACCAGAGGCCTGAGCTCCAGGGAGAGCGGCTGCAGCCTTGCTGCTGGGCCGACCGGGTGGGCCGGGGGGCGAGGGGGGCACCCTGGTTTGCCTGGCTCAGTGTGTCCTGTGTTTTGGTGGGCTCCCATCAGCTTACATTGTGCGCTAGCCCCAAAATAGCCCCCCAGAGCCCACTGCTGGGACTAGTAGGGGGAGGTTGTTGAGGGTGATTGCTCATCACCTCACACTGAGTTCCCTTTGTGAAGCCCCCAGAAGTTCCTGTCTGAGTTCAGTGCCGAGAACAGTTGTGATTCTCTTGAGTAACAGGTCTGTTGTTATCTCATGGACACTGGGAATTGTGTAACCGACATGGTCTCCTTTTCATTTTGACTGCTGGGTGGGCATGGGGGGAGGGAAGCTTAGGGGCAGATTTGTGGCCCACTCACGGGAGGTGAACAGGGCCTTCTAGGATGCATTTTAGCTTCACTCCTATCTCTACTTGGTCTTCCCTCTTGGTTTTTCTTTTTTCTCTTAGCCTTTCTTCTTATTTTGCTATACAAAATTGAGAACATACAAGCAAAAATAAAAATCACCTCTAATTTCACCATCCAGAGATAACCACAATTAGCAATGCTGTCTTTGTATGCATACTTTTTCAAAAAAATAAAATGAGAGTATACTGTGCATAGTGTTTTTTGGACTACAGTGTTATGTAATTGGTTTTTTCACTTTATAATTTTATTAATTAAAATTTTTACTAAATAATTTGAAATCTCTATAATGATCTAGGAATTTAATACTAAGAACAAATGGTTTCTACATCCACTTGCTATGTGTCTGGCTTTATGTATATTTACATATATATGTGAAAGTATATTCATATAGATTATATAAGTACAATATGTATACATAGATACATACTGTAAGCTATAATCTTCATATGTCCACCCACTGATGTTTACAACTTTATGAGGTAGATATCATTGTATCCTTTTTGAAGATGAGGAAAATAAGGCACAGAGAGTTGCAAAACTTGCCAGTGTCACACTCTGGCTCCAGCGTGTGTGCCCCAAACTTCGAGGCTGCCTGTCATACCATTGGAATTTCACAGTCCGCAGTGGTTAAGCATCTGTGTATCTCCTCTCAGCTCACCTAATTTGTGTTACTTTGCCATGCTTTCAGTACCCATGTAAGTCCCCTGAAGTCCTCTCTGCCACAAGGTAAGGCATAAATAACTGGTGTAGGGTGGTAGTGGCACAAGGAGGCAGAGCTAATGTACTACCCCAGGGGAGAGGATGGGCCCGGGGCAGTCCTGTGGTGGGATGGATTTATTTCCTTGGGCTGAGTGAACTCCTGTGCCTGGAAGAGCTGGCTTGGGTGCTGTCTCGCAGGGATGCAGGGAAAGGCATTCTTTCAAGACTGAGCTGGGCCAGACCAACCCTGAGGCTCCTTCTTAGAGTCTCAGAGTTTATGAAAGTGCCAATAAGCCAAAATAAAGCACTTAATGGAGCTAATACAGCAAGTCAGCTATTGGGCCAGAACCAGGACCCCGAGCTTTCAATCCAGACCTATTATTAGTAGCAAATAAACCAACAGAAACGGAGAGTCCCAAACTCTCAGCCCAGTGCCTTTCTTTCCCCAAAGCTCTTTGGCTGCTGCGGCAAGATGGTCAAAGGATGCTGCCGCTGTGCTCCATCCTTTCTGAGGCGAGAGAGTGAGGCAAGGAGGAGAAGCTGGGTGGGCTCGAGGACCTCCCATGAGAACAACTGCGTGGGAATATCCGTTAGGCAAATGGGAGGAGAGGAAGGAGCCCAGGTCTCAGGCCTTGGATTTGATGTTTACTAGATGGGAGATCTGGGCAAGTGTCTTCACCTCCTGAGACCTCAGGGTCCTCAGCTGCAACGAGAAGTTCATACCTGCTTTGCAAAGCTTTTGTGGGGCTCCGGTGAGGTAGTATGGTGTGCAGCACCCTTTAAAACCCGGGCCAGGAAGTACTATGAGTCTGCCACCGGGAATCCAGGGAGGCTGGGCTTCCCCCAGCCTGAGGCTCCGCAGACCTGTCCAGAGGGGCGCTGGCCGGTGCCTGGGTGCTGGCCGGCATCTCTTCCTGCTCACCTCAGCTCCCCCGGCAAGAAAGCAGCCAGGTTCACGGCAGGCCCAATCGCACAGTGACAACCGTGCGTGTGTGCGAGTGCGTGAGGGTGTGGAGGGGGCGTTACGGAGCAGCAGCCCGTTCTCGCCGGACCCCAGGGGCTTCGGGCCGGAGGGGTAGGCGGGCAGAGGTTCCGTCCCCTCTCGCTCGTGAGTCCGGGCTCTTTGCGGACAGGGGCACCGTGCTGTACGCGGTGCCACCGGGGCCATCAGGCTGGGTTAGAGGAAGGCCCGACCTCAGAGCAGCAAAGAAAACAAACACAGATGTGTTTGGATGGGACCATGAGGGAGAAAATCGCCCCTTCCCCCACCCCGCCCCCGCCCGCGAGCTCCCAGAGGCGTGGGGCCGGCGGAAACCTGCGAGGCTCGCGGGGCAGCGCGGGGCCGGGGCGAGGCTGACAGTCCCCGGCCGGCCCCTCCTCCCTCCAAGGGGTGCGCGCGGGCCCAGCCCCCTCTCCGGGGTTTCCCCGGGCGCTCTTCTCGCTTTCTCTTTGTCTTTGCTTTGCTTTCTCGGGCTCCCGGGTTCCCACCCGCTCGTGTTCTCGGCTCTCTCCGCGTCTCGGGCCGGTTCTGCTTAACTTTCTTCTTTCCCGGGGTGAAAACTTCGCTCGCAGGCGGCGGTTGCTCGCCGACGTTATTGGCCGGCGCCCCGCCCGGGTCCCGCCCCCCGCCCCCGCGCTCCCCTCCGCCCCCCACTCCCCGCTGGAGCGGCGGCGGCGGCGGCGGCGGAGCCTTCGGAGGCGTGCGTGTGTGTGTGAGTGTGTGTGTGTGTGTGAGTAAGCGCCAGCGAGCGTGAGTGAGTGTGCGCCCCGGGCGCGGGCTGGACAGCACTCGGACCGCGGCGGGAGACGGGCGGCCGCTTCGTCACTCGGGAGAGAGAGCCGGCGGCAGCGGCGGGGCCGGGGCTGGGTAGCGGCGGCCGCGCCGGGCACGGAGTTGGCAAGCCCGCGCCGAGGCAGGACGCGCCTGCTAGCAGCGAGGAAGAGGCTGTAGCTGTGCGGCGTGCGGGCTCCCCGGCCGGGGCCGGAGCCTGGCAAACTTTTCTTTCTCTTTTGCCCTCTCCAGAGGTAAAGTCCCGAATGTGGAGTCTCCGGCGGGGACGGGATCTGGGGCACCGGAAAGGGATCCCAGGTTGCAGGAGGAAGAGGCGCGGGTCGTGCGGGGTTGGGGGCCCCCGCGCTCTTCTGCACCCGAGTCTTGGGGTGCTAGGCGCGCTCGCTGAGGCCGGCAGACCGGCGCGGGCATGACCCTCGGGCGGCGTGGAGGCGCTGGTGGCTGGGAAGCCGAGCGTTAGCCCGCGGTCCCGGTTCTCCGCTCAGCGGGGGAGAAGCGCGGGCAATTCTCGCTTGGGGGCCCCGGATTCGCCTTCCTCTGCGAGGCGGACAGTCGGGCACCGGGTTGGTGCTGGAGAAGGTGGGCGTTCGCCCGCGCCCCGGCTCTTTGCCCCGCGGGGAATGGAGGGCGCGGGGCGGGCTGGCTGAGCACAGCTCCCCTCTCTCCGCAGGCGCCTTCTGCGGCGGGCAGACGACTCCTCGGCGCGGCGGGGCCGGGGCAAGCTGGACGCAGCATGATGCACGCAGTGTGGGAGGCGCTGGCAGCGCTGGCGGCGGTGGCGTGCCTGGTGGGCGCGGTGCGCGGCGGGCCGGGGCTCAGCATGTTCGCGGGCCAGGCGGCGCAGCCGGACCCCTGCTCGGATGAGAACGGCCATCCCCGCCGCTGCATCCCGGACTTTGTCAACGCGGCCTTCGGCAAGGACGTGCGCGTGTCCAGCACCTGCGGCCGGCCGCCCGCGCGCTACTGCGTGGTGAGCGAGCGCGGCGAGGAGCGGCTGCGCTCCTGCCACCTCTGCAACGCCTCCGACCCCAAGAAGGCGCACCCGCCTGCCTTCCTCACCGATCTCAACAACCCGCACAACCTGACGTGCTGGCAGTCCGAGAACTACCTGCAGTTCCCGCACAATGTCACGCTCACGCTGTCGCTGGGCAAGAAGTTCGAGGTGACTTACGTGAGCCTGCAGTTCTGCTCTCCACGGCCCGAGTCCATGGCCATCTACAAGTCCATGGACTACGGGCGCACGTGGGTGCCCTTCCAATTCTACTCCACGCAGTGCCGCAAGATGTACAACCGGCCGCACCGCGCGCCCATCACCAAGCAGAACGAGCAGGAGGCTGTATGTACTGATTCGCACACGGACATGCGCCCGCTCTCGGGCGGCCTCATCGCCTTCAGCACGCTGGACGGGCGGCCCTCGGCGCACGACTTCGACAACTCGCCGGTGCTGCAGGACTGGGTCACGGCCACCGACATCCGCGTGGCCTTCAGCCGCCTGCACACCTTCGGCGACGAGAATGAGGACGACTCTGAGCTGGCGCGCGACTCCTACTTTTATGCAGTGTCCGACCTGCAGGTGGGTGGCCGCTGCAAGTGCAACGGACACGCGGCCCGCTGCGTGCGCGACCGCGATGACAGCCTGGTGTGCGACTGCAGGCACAACACGGCGGGTCCCGAGTGCGACCGCTGCAAACCCTTTCACTACGACCGGCCCTGGCAGCGCGCCACCGCCCGCGAGGCCAACGAGTGCGTGGGTGAGTGGAGCGTCGCGGGGTGCGGGCGGCGGTGGGGACCCGGGTGGTTGCTCTCGGGCCTCGGAGCCCCGAGTTCTCTGGAGCGTCAGCGGCAGCCACACCAGGATCATCCGTTGCGGTATTGCCGCGGGGATGGTGGGAGGTGCGTTCCGGGATGTAGTGGGCCCAAGAGGGCAGAGAGCACGAGCATTCATTCGCTGGCGTGGCGCTGGCCGTGGAGTCTCTGGTTTGCACCCAATACACCCTGTGAAGCCAAGCAGAAGCACGAGAAATGCCACGGGGAGAGGGTTTTGCAGAAAATTTGCCAACTGGTCCCTCTAACCTCCATCCAAATGCAAACTCATTGCCTAACCCTTAGTTCGGCGGGTCCCTGCGATCCACCTCCACCCCCGCCCCGCCTAGGGCTGCAGCTAGGCGCGCAGTTGGGGATCCCGGCCGCTTCCCGGGAAGCTCCAGCGGCACAACCGTAAATCCCTTGGGAGATGGCAGAGGGGTCTGCAGTTTGAGGCCAGTCCTGTACCCAACGAATTGCCTTTTATGGTTTGAAAAATTTTTTTTCTTTTGGACAGCGTGTGTTTGTGTTAGCAAAAGAATGATGTGATTTAAATTACTATCTACAGATTACAAAGAAGAGTTCAGTAATTTTAAACCAATTCCATTCTGGTTCAAAAAAGAAATATTCCAGGATTTTTTCTTAGTGTCAGAGTTTGGTGCAATTACACAGTTTTGAATTAACTAAAGGTCCAGATTCTCACTTTTTAATGGGGTTTCATTTCCTGAAAGAGAAAACTGACAAAACCGGCACTGGGCAATACGTTGTGTCAGAAACGAGGCTTTTAAAAAATGGATACGTTTTATATCTGAGTCGCACAGTTTTGCTGCTGTAGAAACTTTCAGACACCAGTTTCTCCCGCACCGGGTGGGGGAGGAGGGACAGATAGTAAGGCAATACTTTTCCAGTATGAGAAGTGAATTTGCAAATCTATCATTTTGTTTCAGTGGAAATTATTTAGTTTGTAAAGTGCCATTTGGTGTGCATCTTTTGTGAACCTACAGATTTTCCCTCCGCCTCTCCCCACCCCCCAGACAGCCGGTGTGAGTCTGCAGCGGCTTCGCCCTCTGCGGCGCATTGCAGTTTGCTGGTCCCCACAAACACACGTTTTGAGGTCTGGTTCTGATTAATTGTGTCATGTTGTTGTCGAATAGTTTGTGCCTCATGACTGCGGATGCAGACTTTTGAGCAATCCAATGGAAAACATGTCTTGGAGAGCCGGGTCGCGGTGAGGCCCAGCAGGGCCTCCCGTTGCATGGCAGGGCCTCCATTTTTGCGCTCAGTGTGTCCGGAGTTTGCAGACCTGATTGTTCTCCTCCCTGGTTTTAGAAACGGAGCTGGTCGTGGGTTTGACGAGAGTTTTCAGGATTCCCCAGTGAGATAGTAGCTATACCGGAATTAGTGCTCTTTGAGAATGAAATTCCTTTGATCTGGTCAAGTTCTTCAGAAATGTTGGGTTTTCCCATCTCTTACCCTTTTCTCCCTTTCCTCTTTTCTTTTCTTCCCTTTGTGCGGAAAAACCCTGTATTGACATTCCAAGGGCCTCCCAGGGTTTTGCTATCAGTTTTAGTTTGTGTGTGCAAGTATGAAAGATACCTTTGAATTGTCACCAGCAGGATCTGATTGGACAAATGCAAGTGAATACACTGAGGCGAATAAACTGGACTTGGTGGTAACATTTCACTGGTTTGAAGGTCCCTCCTCAGTATTGCATTTGTTCAGATTTGTCAGCCACCCCTACCTCTCCCTGTACTTTGGAGACAAAACCCACATTTGCTGTGATACTGGTTATGCACTTTAGGTAACCTCTGTTGTTTAGGATTTTGTCTTTTGTTTGAGGCACTAACTATGCACAAATTGGATGGGCCTTTTTTTTAGTCCAAATTGAGCAATCAACATATTAACTAAATGTAATTAGTAAGCCTTTTTGCTCAAAAAGTTTAATTAGGCCTAGTAAGTACATAATCTACATGACAAATAATAGGCTAACAATATTTTCTGGTTTTTACTGAAGTTATTTTAATTCTCAATAGCGAAAGAATCTTTAAATTTTGCCAATTACTCAGTCATGTTGTAAAAGCAAAGCCAATTCAACTTACTAACTTTGTTAGAGTTATTTATAGTTTCCTTTATGCATAGATGTTCCGACACCTTGCAGATGCAGACGGGAAAGTGAGGTTGAAGTTTCCCTAAAGTCTAAATTGAAGCCTGAGTGATTTTTCCATCGTTCTGCAAAAGAGAAAGCCAGCAAAGACAATTTAAAAGTGATTTACAATGGAAGGTCGAGCTTTTTATGAACAGGCCTGTGGTGGAGATGCGTGAATGAGTTAGTGTTTGACAGGTGTTCTGAGAGACTACAGGGCCCGTGCTAGGAAAAAGCATTAATAAATCCTCCAAACACCAACTTTTGTACTATCAGCAGCTCAGATTTTCCCCCAACATAATCCTAGCTTGTGAATTTCACACTGATGACATACAAAGCCAAGCTATCCAGATTATTTACAACTAAGGCAAAGTAAAGAACTGTCTATATTCTTTATTCCAAAAATCAGTCTTGATAAAAATAAAACATAGTCACAGTGCTAGTCTGTCTTTGCCTTTTAAAATGAAACGTGATTAAGAATAGACTGAAGTGGTATCCTTCTCCAGATTAACCCCAATTCCTAAAACTCTGAAAAAGTGTTTGCTACTATTTCATTAAATGGCTCTTCTCCACAGGGCCAGGATACTTTCAGATGAGTAAAAAATGCATATTCTATAGGTTTCCTTTGGTCCAGCTTTTTTCTGGTGGTGTTTCAAGGTTGCGTTCTCTATGGAATAAATGTGAACCTTTGTAAAACCCAATTTTATTTTAAATGCAATTTTGGATTTCTTCCGGGAAAAAAACCCTCGAAACGATATGAAAGACAAGACTATGTATAATGTTACAGCCTCGACAGCTCTCCATGGAATAACTAAATACTTTCTTCCGCCCATATGTATCAGCAGTGTTCACATGCTTTTATACACATGTGCACTTACATTCATGGTGTAAAGAAGCATCCATGCATGGTGTGGGGGGTGCATTCAAGGGGAAATGCACGAACAGTTTTAAACCACCTGGGTTGCTAGGCCCTTTTTTCTCCCTTCCTTTTTTTCCCCCAGAAAGAGCATCTGAAGACCATATTGTGTTTCATAAATTATTGACATCAGTTTTAATCAGTGTCCCCCTGACGTCGGAGCTGTGTTAGTATTTAGTGCCTGACTAAGCATGCTGTTTAATCTTACTGTGGGGATGTCAGTGTGAACCCCTGCCTGGTTTGTGACAGGGTGAGCTTGTGAAAACTCGTTTTGCGACTCACTCTATGGTTTTGCATTGCCCAGCTGAAACCCAAAACCCACACAAAAGACATCTCTGCAAGATGAGCACGGTGCTGGGCTGGCCTCCTGCAGTCGTGGGCACCTGCCACATAATGCCCAGAATTGTTTAAACATGGCTTCGGGGGGGGGGTCATGCTGTAAATGGCCCCAGTGTTTGGGCCTACCATCATCCCCAGCAAGAAAAGGAGGCGAGGTTATGTTGGTGGTGTTTCCATAAGAAATCCAATGCCCCACTAAAGACTCCTGCAAAATCAGAGGGCTCTCGTTGTTTGCTGCCTAGTCTGGAGTCTGGCACAGAGCTGTACATCAGTGAATATTTTTATAGTCATAGTAATTATTATAATGATTGTCATTGTGATGATTAACTCCCAAGGGCTTATTTTTTGCCAGGCGCTCCCATTAATTTAGTCATTTAATCATTATGCCTATGGTAATAATAGGCACTGTCATTGTCTTTATTTTACAGGTGAGGAAACCATAACCTAGAGGCATTAATGGTTTACCCAAAGGCCACTAGCTATTAGTACTACACGTAGCTAGTAGGTAGTGGAGCTGGAGCTCCACCCTGACATTATGCCTGTATTGCATCCTCTGTGCTGCCTCCCCAGGAACTAGACAGGTGGATGAGTGGCAGTCACACATCCGCAAATGGGACAAGAGTTGGCACAGCCTGTTACTTCTTGATAAAACAGGTGGTTCCTGTGTTATATCACCCAATACTATGTTATGTTATTATATGTATTGTGTTTATACATGCTTAAATATGAGATTATGTATGATAAGTTGTCCTTTGTTTTAGCCA
This sequence comes from Sturnira hondurensis, assembly GCF_014824575.4. Taxonomy (NCBI): domain Eukaryota; kingdom Metazoa; phylum Chordata; class Mammalia; order Chiroptera; family Phyllostomidae; genus Sturnira; species Sturnira hondurensis. The sequence goes on along the minus strand of NW_028092466.1, from coordinate 3,722,101 downwards.
TCAGGCCTAGTGGGAGCTGGGAGATAGGAATGTGAGCGAAAAGGGTCTCCGTGCTCTCTGTGGGGGCCCCGCGGGCACAGGTGTTGCAGATGGCCAAGGCTGTCTTGATTCCAGGGACTGTGATCTCTCTCAAAGGTGGTAAAACAGAGGTCATAGTCAGAAAATCCTCTTGAACCGAAGCCTTCTCCTTTCTCCCTGATGCTTGGATTCCCTCCCTTTGCTTCTCCGGGACATATTGAAAAAAAAATCTAGGCAGTGGCTTAGAAGTGGTGTTGTTAAAGAGAGGCGGTTAGTGGCATATCCTGGTCACCAGCGCTGTGCGGGTGGGGGCAGCTTTTGTGCGTCAGCAGCACAGGGCTGTCATTTACCCCTGCCGGCCCCATGACAGTTGGGGTGAGGGTCTCTCCGGGGCTCCCATTAGCGTCCTGGGGCCGGGTGGCTGCTCCCTCCAGTCTGCAGAGAAGAGAACTGGAGGGGCGTCGGGTGACCCCCGTGGGGCGGGTCTCTGCACTCCCAGGCTCTGCCAAACTCTCCTTTGGCCCTGCCCAGACTTCTCCCTGACCTCCTCCTGCAGAAAAATGAGATCCTCAGAAAAGTATTTGAGACTTCATGTCCAGAGAAAATATTGGAAAGGCAGTGGGTTGAAATTCAAATGTTCCCTGGAAGGAATCCCCTCATTTTCTGCTCACAGCTGGTATCGATATTTCCTCCTTGAGATGAGTTGTGCTTTTCATTAAGTAGATTTTTTGTCTTGGGATTAAACCAACATTGTATTCTTAATAGACTTTTATGTTTACACTTCAAAAGTCCACTGGGTTGGTATTCTTGTTATCTTGATGGCTTCTATAGTTTCTGCTGTGCACACTGGCCTCACCAAAATAAATGGCTCTCCAGGGAACTGGATTATAAAACAGCCTTATCTGTCGATGCACAAGTACGGATGTTTTGTGAGCCAGTATTTTTTCCTTTCTTTTAGAAATGACAATCATCCCTTGCGTTTCTGCAGTGCCTTAAATTAGTGGGAGACCAGAGGTGTAGGAGGGCTTATAAAACACTTAGGATTTAAGCCCGATACTTGCAAAGCAGCCCATAGCAGTTTGCCTGTCCTCTGGAAAGACACACATCAGCCCTTGTGGTCTCCGCAGCCGTGGAGGGTGTGGCACTGGCTGGGGAGGCTGGGGAGCTGCAGACTTCAGACTGTCGGTCCGTGGTGGTTGTCAGGCCGCATCCTGAAAACAGACTACAAACCCTCCTCAATGCCAGGCATTGTACTAGGTGCTTTATATGTGCTTTGTTTCAATTAATCAGATTGCCACAAGGAACGGAAGCTTTTCAAAAACAGATGTCCCTGCCACCAAAGGGCAGTCTTTACACAGACTGAATTAAGTGCGGACAGGTCTGCAGGGCACATCTTGGCTTATTCAGTGACAGACACCACTGCACGCACAGAGAGCTAGGCGGTGGGGCGGGGGTGGGGGGTGGGGGGGATCAGTGGTGCTTGTTCTGAAGACTGATCCATGTAAAAGCCCTGTCCTATTGTAAACAGCTCTGAGGCACGCTATTTTTGAAGAGCGCCTGAAATACGTGAGCTGCCTGAGACAGTCCTCCAGACACAGGGCTGTTAGAGGTCGTGCTGGCTGACTGCTCTCCTGAGGCTGGACTGCTGTAGCACAGCACCGTGCTACGGTATTGCATCCCCATGTTCTCATTTCGATGATGCATCTCTATCGTAACCTCAGAATTAAATTTTAATCTGCCTTTGGAACGTTGTGTAACTTATGTGAATTTTCCCTCCATGTCCGGAGGCAGAGACCCATTTCAGTCGTCAGGCCTTTTTGCCTGTAGAGATGATGTTCCCTTCCCACCCCCAGCCTCTGGGACACCTCAGCTTGGTGAGTGGTCAGCCCTGGCTACACCATGTTGTGCCAGTTCTACCCTCTGACAGCGAGAAGGAACTGTGGTCCTGTGGTGGAGGAGATGTGGAATGCCTCTCCTCCGAGCCCTCCCCTTTGGACACTCCGGTGCCTGTCCCAGGCCTCCTTGGCGATGGACACTTCTATCAGAGGCATCTGCCGGCACTCGGAGAACACGGGAAGGTCATCGGAGGGGACAGGTGTCCAGGAGTTCTTCCAAGAAATGGAGAAGTATGCTCTGCCTTTTCTTGTGTTAGGGTCATGCCTGCAGGTCACGGATCCCTCTGCCTGGGGATTAGCATAGTAGCTACAGTTTGGTTGAAGTGAGTTCATGTTGCCGTGTGTTTGTGCCTGTAAAGAAGACCCAGAAGAAAGATGTCTCTATAGGTATGTCTCTTCCAGGGTTTTGAAAGGGGTGGCTTTCCAGAGAGCAGAGAATATTTGTTGGGTGAGAACCCTGTAAGGCAAAAAGTAACACCCTAGTTCATTATATCGACTGTGACGGAGCCTTCCCAACTCAGCGGGAGCCTGGAGAAGATGCTGGAGATCTGTGTCAGGCAGGGCTTGGGAGCAGCCTGTGTGAGGTGCCGGGCCTCTTCAGTCAGGTGTGTTTTTGTTGGGGGCCCATCCCTGCCTCCTCCTTGGCTGCTGCTGTTGCTAAATTTTCTAGGTTTTTCCTCAGTCCTTTTCTGCCTACAGGAGAGAGATTATGGGTTGTCATGTTCAATTTCTACCCATTCCAGAGGCTTTGCTCCTACTTTAGGCCGAGTATAATACCCCAGGGATCTTTAAAGGGGCTAGATGTGAATAACTGAGTCCTAGGCAACAAGGAAATGAGATGCCTCTCTTAGTTTCTGGGGGCCTGTATGTTGTTGCGCTGTATTCCATATTTGAGGTCCCCAAGCAATGCACACTTCCTGCCTGCCTGATGACTAGTGTCAGTGTTTGGAGTGGCTGTGGGTGAGTGCTTAGTAGGCGTGCTGCCACTTCCTAATTCTGAGACCAGGGCAGACATTGCTAATCAATCACAGCACTCTTTCCTCCTAAGTCCAGAAATGGTCTTAAAGCATTGGAATCCTTCTCAATATAATACCCTAGGCAGCCATTACTACTTATTCAGAATTAGCCTAAGAGATGAAAACCATATGTCATTTTCAGTCTCGGAAGACTTCCCCCGCAGCCCCAGACAGCAGACAAGGATGTGTACCCTGTAGGCGGATGTTGTTGGAGCAACATCAGCGGTCAGGTGGCTCTGCTGGCGCAGGCATGCGGAAAAGTGTGGCGTGGATGCCCTCCCTTAGGTGGAGTACGCTCTCACCTGGGAGGTTCTGCATGTGGAGAGATGCATACTTGCACTCATCATAAACATGGGTGGGCCTCCAGAGCCAGGAAATTTGCCAAATGCCCAGGATGCTAGGGAGGCGCTGAGGGTCTCCGAGCAGGTGTTTGATTTGGCTACTGTATTAAGGGAGAACTGGAGTGTGGTTCGCTTCATGTTTCTCCTGCATTTGTTCTGTTACGGTGTTTTTGTTTTCTTCCATGCCAAGATTGTCTAGAGACCACAGTTCCTTGGAAAGGGGGGTTTCCTTGGAGTGGCCGCCCCGGGGTCCCTGTGGCAGTCCCCCGGACTGGGAGAGCTCCACACTGCCCCAAACATGACCTGCTTGGCTTGGGTTTCTTCTCCCCGGCACGAGGATTCTCCACCTGAGAAGTTGGGCCCCTGACCCCAGGCGATGTCTCCGTGGCACTGAGACATGGGCACTCTGCGCAGCCCCTTCCCTGAGAGCTCTGCTTCCACTTGGGCCGGCACAGAAAGTGCTGAACAATAACAACCCCAACCCCAGCACGAAAAAGGAAACACATTGTGTTTACAGATACAGAATCTGGCATCTGAAACATGAAAGTACCTTTGGGTTGGGCGCCCCAGGGCAGGGCTGTTGGACACCAGCCCCCCTGCTCTGAGTCCTGCGGCCAACTTGTTTCCTCTGCTGGAAGCCAGGCCTCAGAGGTGGGCAGGCTGCTCCCAGCCAGCTCTTGATTCCCAGACCCAGCCCTGTCTCACTTCGTCGTGGCTCAGCCCTGGAGAGATCCACGGTGAGAAAGTGCTCGGCCTTCCCTGCTGCCCTAAGGGAGGAAGTTGCTCCTCACTCCAATCCATAGAAATCGATCCTTCTTAAGCCACGTGGTCAGGCAGACTCTCCATCCTGACGCGCAGGGATGCCAGGGAGGAAAGGTCTGGGCGCTCTTCCCTGTGTTTCTCACCCTGTTTGTGGTTGGAGCCAGAGTTTGACAGCTGGGGTTTTTGTTTTTGTTGTTGTTGTTGGGTGGTGGTTTTTGTTTTTGTTTTAAATCAAAGATCTTTGCAGAAGAATAAGATCCAGTGAAAGTGAAAAGCATGTATGGCTATTTCTGATTCGTAGGAAATGGTTCTAAAATCAAGGTCAGAGAGCTTGGCATTTTATTTAATAATGTATGAAATACCAAGATGCATGCGTCAGGGGTGTGGGTGAGAGCCCCTCTCCAGCCTGGGGCTGCCTGGGTTAAATCAGGCTCCCCCCGCAGCCTGAGAGCTTGGGCACCTTACTTGCTCTGGGCGTTCACTGTCTTGTCGTCTCGGCAGCTGTAATCAGGACCACGTTGGTATGTGATGCAGGAGGGGGGAGTGGGAGGAGCCCTTGCATTTTTCTTTGGAGGGGCTCAGCGGAGGGAGTAAGGAGGACGCCCAGAGGCAAAGTGCTTATCCTCAACTTTGGGCTTTTGTCAGCGTCCGTCTCTGTAGCTTTCCCCCAATCACATGCTCTGTGTGGAACACTTCACAGGTACCGCCTCATTTAGTCCTTGTAAGGCCCTTACGGGTTCTGTTGTTGTTCACAAACCTCTTTGTCGAGGGGAACACGCACACGGAGAAGCACGTGGATCATGGGCACACAGCTCTCGGACCTCCCACAGCGTGAGCACGCCTGCAGTGCCAGCACCCCATCAAGGACATGCCGGCACCCCAGAAGCTGCCCTGCACCCCCTTCCAGCCACCACGTTCCCTGCTCGCCAGGCAGTGGTTTGGACTGTTTTTGAACTTTATGTAAATTGAAGCATAGTCTGGCTTCTTTTGCTCAGTAGTCAACTTGTGGTATTTACCCACGGATAGTCATAGTCTTATGAGTTCCCATTGCTTTATAGTGATCTATGATAGATACATACACATTGATTTATGTATGCCATTTATGGTGGCCATTCGGGCTGTTTCCATATTTCAGTTATTAACAGCAGTGCTGCGTGGCCACGAGTGTCCATGTCTCGGCGCACGCATGGATGCTTTTCTGCCGGGTGTGCATCTGGAAGCGGAATCACTGGGTCCTAGGGTAGGTCTGTCTTCAGCTGTAGGAGGAGGTGGTTATACACTGGCTCTGCGTTGCGTGGAAAGTTTCACACACCATTTACAGGTGAAGAAACAGAGGCGCACGAAGGCCACGCACCTTGCCCACGGTCGCGCACTCACGGCCAGTGGTGGAGCTGGGTTGGAGTTGGAGTGTGTGGCTCTGGGGTCTTGCTTTCCCACCGCCCCACCTGGTGGTCATTCATCTTCCATCTGTACACGCCCCGTCAAGGAAAACGTAGTCCCCAGGGGCAGAGGTGACTTTGGGGAAGTTCAGTTGGTTCTTTGGGCCTTACTATTTTCTTCCATAAAATGAGGGGCAGGGCCACGAAGACCATCTTCGGCCCTGATACTTGGTGTCCCAGGGGAGTGCACCCCCATCCTGAGGGCTTTCCCAGTCCACACCCCCCATCCCATCTCCACCCGAAGCAGCTCTCAGCTTGAATGATGTGTTTCCGATCCACTCCCCTCCATTGCGTTCCCCCAAAGACTGCTCAGGCTCTGACCGGGGGACCTCGCTTGGCCTGCCCTCCAAGACTACCGGGAATGTCCCCCTCTCACTCGCCAGCTATTCCGTTTGGGTGTTGGAAGACATGAGGTCTGTCCCTTCTTTGCCCTCCGGTGTGTTTAGCTAGATGAATGTGCCCAGCGTCCACTCATCGGTGTAACTAGCTCGGTCATTGATAAATAAAGCATTTTCCTAAGCCCCCTCATGCCCTCTCCAGTCCCCCTGCCCCCCACTCACACACCGTAACCACCATATTGACTTGCCGCACCGCAGATTTCATTTCACTGGTTCTTGAACTTCGTATCAGTGAAATCGTAGTGTGTGTTCTCTCCAATACCTGGCCTCTTTTGCTCAGCACTATTTCCTTGTAAAGAGTTTTAAATATGACTTACCCTAGTCCTTTTTAGTTTGGTGGGTGACCTCAACTTTGTGGGGGGACGATCCTCCAGCTTGCTTTGTCAGCCGACTTTTCCTTGTAGTGAGTCACCTCCTCGTGTGTTTTGCCCCGTTAGACTGTGAGCTTATCTTTATTGGGGATTTCGTGAAAATCACACTGGTCTTAGTTCTGGAAATGCTTCTATTGAGGGATTTCGCCAGACATCCTAGAGTTATCACTGGCTTAGGACCGATTTTTCCATTAATTAATTACCTTGGAAATTCCTGTGTCAAATGAGGAGTATGAATTTTGCCTCTGATTTCTAGCAGGCCCAAGTTTCATTCTCCCATGGGAGACTCTTTCTCCCTCTCCTCAAGAGTTTTGTTGTCACTTGAGGCTCATGGACAAAGACGTGTAATCTCCCTTTCCCTCTGGGTGCGTTCGGAAGGTCCAGGCCTTTGTGGTACCTGGGCTACTGGGGCAGTTTCGAACCGGTCTCCCTGCCTCTGCCCTTGTCCGCCAGCTTCCCGGTCTGTTCTTGCTGGTAGTTCTCTCTGCTCAGCTATTCAAAGGGATGGCTTCCTCGGTGCGTCTTAGTCTTTGGTCAGTTGTCGTTTCTCAGTGCAGCCTGCCCCGACTATCCTATTTAATGTCCTAAAACAACTTTCTTATTTGTGCCTGTCTGTGTCTCTTCATTGCACCCCCCCACCCCTGATCACCCTTATCTTGCTCTATTTTCCACCCTTATAATATTTACCAGCTTCTAACATACTATTTAATTTACTTATTATGTTTATAAACTGTCTTTCGATCATCCCACTTATTTTATTCTAACACTTGTTAGGATATACATCTATGTGAAGGCAGATTTCTTGTCTGGTTTGGTCACAGGGTGCCTGGCATGACAGTGGGGTCTCATTTCTGACTCCTGGCCTTGTGGGAGCCACGGCCTCGGTGCACGTCTGTGTGTGGGCACCGAGACCCAGGCCCATGGCCGTCAAGGCCTATTTCCAGGGCTCATAACCGGCACTTCTCTCCCCTTATCTCCCCCCTCGTGATTGCCACGGCCCCAGCGTTTCTTTAATACTTTGGCTTCAGATCCTTATTTCCTCTTACATCTGAGGATTTCCTTTTAATTCTTCTGAGTCTGCTACTCATTAAATATTTTTTTAAATTACATTTCAACCAGTGTTTTTGAGAGGTTTGCAGTAGGAGGTCTGCATTAGCTCAGGTCACTTTGTTGCCAGGACTCAGGTTGTATATTTAACCCTCCATCCATCTGGAATTGTGACACATGGAATGGAGGTAAAGATTTCCATTTTTTCTCATCAAATATTTAGCCATTTGTTCAGTGACACTTATTGAAAAAATTATTCTCACTGACTTGAGATGGCACATTTATTAAATGCTTAAGAATTGTATAAACTTGGATTTGTTCTCTGGATTTTCCATTTTGTTTCCCTGATCTGCCAAATATTTTCCTGCCATTTCCTGTCTGGATAGTGCATTTCAAAATCTCGTGGGGTCAGTATTTACTCAGTATTTATTCATTTATTCTTTTTTCATTGATTCTTTTTCAGTTATTCTCATTTGCTACTGTTATTTATTTATGCACAGGCTTTAGATGAGTTTGTCAAGTCTCAATGTAAATGCCATAGGTAATTTGATAGTAATATTGTTGAAATAAAGGTGGGGATCATTGGTAATCTTATACTTTTTAAATTGGAACAGTATCAATACCGCTATTGTACTTAATGACTAGATTATTTAAATGTCTCTGTTAGGGTTGTTAGGACATCAGAAGGGTAGGATACAAGTCTGGATAAAATCACAAATTGTGTGTTTCTCTTTGGTCTAGCAGATACATTTTAAATTTCATTGAGGTATAGTGGAAATTCAGTAAAGTGCGCAAATTTAAATGAGTGTTAATTGGTAAGTTTGGCATGTGCATGTGTCCGTGACATCATTGCCACACTAAAGATAAAGAACATATGCATCGGCCTCATATTTCTGAATGCTCCTTGGTAATTCCTTTCACATCTCTTGCCCCTTTTTACCATTGTACTTTCTGTTATTTTGTATTAGTTTGTCTTTTCTAGATTTTTATATAAATGGAACCATGGCATATGTTCCTTTTTGTCTGTTTTTTTTCCGTCTACATGAGTTTTTTGAGACTATCTGTGATGTCATGTACATCAGTCCTTCACTCCTTTTCACTGGAGTGAAGGACTTCCTGCCCGCCTTATGAAAGCCTTGGGGTCCCCTAGCTTCTGCGATTCCAGCGAACAGGAGTGCTTAAAGAGAGCTCTATCCATTCCACTGTGTGGATAGACCACGATTTATCCATTCATCTGCAGATGGACATTTAGTTTATTTCTAGTTTGGGGCTATTTCAGGTAAAGCAGCTATGAACGCTCCTGTACACATTTTTTAATGGACCATGCTTTTATCTCTCTTGGGATAAATGTACTTACACACATGGAAGAGAAGTGACAGATGATGATTACGGTAGGTATATGCTTAACTTTTAAAGAAACTGCCAAATGCACTGAATTTAAGGTGTTTGTAGCTTGGGGTGCTCTATTCAAGAACCAGATGTGATGTTGCAAGATAATTTTATCTACTGGTAGCAAGTAGATAGGATTCACACCTAAAGCTCTGTATTACCCAAAGAGAGACTTAACTATTGCTTATATACACTATTTAGTCAATTATACATTGATTTCTTCTTTGCAGTTAGCTACACTTAGGCTGTTCGGTTTCTGTCAGACTCATCCTGTTTATAGCTGATGTGCTACATTTTAACATTTAGCAAGAATAACGCTTGGTAACAGCATTTAGAACTGCCCAGACCTTGAGATCCTTGCCCTCTCTAACAATTCTACCCTCCTCTCCTGCTCCCGATTTTTCATTCCTTTTCGTCCCTCATTCTCGAGGGAATGTGAATGAAGGTCATACTTCTGTAACTGCTTCCTGCTACGCGTGGAGAGAGCATGTCTTTGAATTAGAGGAGTGAGGTTCTCCAGCTGCCCGCCTTATGAAAGCCTTGGGGTCCCCTAGCTTCTGCGATTCCAGCGAACAGGAGTGCTTAAAGAGAGCTCTACTCTAACAGGGGACACGCCTCATAAGGGGTGAGGCAGAAGTGGTAAAATCAAGGAGACGGAGACTCTGCCACCCATGAACTCATACTCCTGTGGGGATCCAATGAGCAAGATGTACCAGAGTGACAGCCTCCCCGAGGACAAAGGTGCCAGTGAGGGAGAGAAGGGAAGGTGCTGTCATATTTGAATCTCTTCCCATATGATCCAGGACATCAAACCATGATTTATGTTCAGGAATCACTTATTGACCTGCTAAGTCTGCCCAGGACTTTGAAGGGCAGGTAGGATCTGGGCAGGAGGTGGCTACGCAGGGGGCGAACCCAGAGGGTGGAGCACAGCAACCCCAGAGGAGGAAGGGATACCAGATACCACAGCCCCACACAAGATCCAGTGGGTGTCCCCTGGTTCCTCCAGCACAGTGATGCTTGTTGCCATATGACGGAGTGAAAATCTGCACCTCCTAAGGCAGCTGGGCCTGGGTAGGGCAGACAGCTTGGGAGGAAGCCCTGACACAGCCTCTGCATCTGCTCTCTTGGGACAGTGTACCACAGCACAGCCCTGCCCCGGAGGAGGGTAGAGGGTGAGGCAGAACACGAGAGGCCACCCTGCTTAGGCCCCCGCACAGGGCCCTCTGTGATCAGACACCCACTGGAACACCACTCCCTAGTTAGCCAGCTACACAGCTGTAGCTCCTAGACCAAGCCCTTCTGAAAATCAGGATAAAAGGAGAGAACACTCACCACTTTTGAAAATGAATTTTTAATTTAATTCTTCAAAATTTTTTACTGTCAACACTGTTACAGATATCCCCCATTATCTACCACCCCCCTAGCCCTTGCCCTCACATTTTTCAAATTGATTTTTAGAGAGAGAGAGGAAGGGGAGAGACACACACACATGGCAGATAACCCCAAGCATATATCTTTACACCATTTGCCACAGACTGGCCTGCAAGTCCCACAGCCAAACCTTTGCTGCTCATTCTTGCTTGTAAGGGATCCTCGCTTCTCTCCCAGTCACGTCCACTGGAAACCACGAGCTCGCCCGCTTGTCCTCGGTGAAGGGGTGTGGCCTGTCTGCCGGGCATCTCTCTTGTCACTCAGGAAACTGCTGGAGTGCCATTCCTGTCTCCCAGCAGGAGCTCCACCCTGGCTGTGGGTGCTCCAAAGAGTGCACCCCTTTGATGGGAGCAGGACAGGGGTTGTGCGATGGGAAAGCTTATATGTAACAGAAGTGATCCTAAATGAGCTCAAGGGAAATGCTGAAACCTGAGGAAGCAAATAAGCGTTGCTTAGAAAATGACTCCTTCCAAATCCACAGTAGACTCCAGGCCTGGAGCTAGGTTACCTTGGACAGGACAGGCAGGTTCCTACCATGGGCCCATTTGTTATATTTCTTAATTTATATGAAGCCTTAATTTCTTTTTTTCTCTTTTTTTAAAGATTTTATTTATTTATTTTAGAGAGATGGGGAAGGGAGGGAGAAAGAGAGGGAGCGAAACATCAATGTATGATTGCCTCTAGCACACCCCATACTAGGGATATGACCAGCAACCCAGGCATGTGCCCTGACTGGGAATCAAACCGGCAATGCTTTGATTCACAAGCCTGCAATTGGTCTTAATTTCTTTAAGTCAAATAAACAGATCCAGTTCTGAAGAATGCACCCCAAGGGGCTGCATTCAGGGATAGAATCTGAGTTTCCCATAGTCAGCACATTTACATATAAGATGAACCAGGCAAACCCAAATGTACTCACAAGGAACAACATCCCACTCCTGCAGGACAGACAACCAGACCAGAGGCCGTCTCCCCAGGACGTCTTGTATTGCCCTGTAGGCGTTCCTGAGCCCTTCAGAGTTAGACTAGGTCAGGCTCTGAATCCGGTGTCCCAAGCATGCACTGAACTTAAACTACTTTTCTGACAACCCTATACCCCAGATGAAAATAGAAACACTAATTAAAGTGAACAGGGGGTCTGTCTACCTCCCTTCCAAAATGCCAAATGGAACAGGCTTGGGTGGCTGCTCTGCTGCACTGTGGAGACAGAGCAGGCAGCTATTTCTCAGTGGTGAGCACCCAGCGCAGTCTCCTCCAAACAGAGCTCTGTCCAGTAGAGATGCAGTCAGGCAAGCCCTAGATGAGCTGCCAGTGCTGATTGCTTTGCCAAGCGTCCACACCAGGCCAAGGGAGTCCTTTGGGAGTTCCAAATCTTGAGTCTTCCAGGTTGTTAATGAACTCAAGGGGTTTGCCTCTTGGGGTGCTGTAGTCAAGAAGGAGAGGTGGCTGTAGCAAGGTAGTTTTATTTTCTTGCAGCAAGTGAAGGAGAGGGGATTCACATCCAAAGCTCTCTCCCTGAAGGGAAGCCTAGCCATTGCTTATATTTATTTTTATATTTGGTCAATTACACTTTGATTTCTTATTTGCGTGTTAGCTGCACTCACTGTTGAGTTCCTGTCAAGCTCATCCTGTTTATGGCTGCATCTGCAAAATACTGTGCTACATTTTAACTTTTAGCAAGAATGACATTGAGTAATAACATTTAGAACTCCCTAGAATTTCATACCCATGTCTCATTTAACCAAACTGTTTTCCAAATTGTTTGAACCACTTTACATTGATAGCAGCAGTGTATGAGAATTCCAGCTTCTCCAGTTGCAGTCCCTCATCGACATTTGGTATCGCCAGTCCTTTTTAGTTTTACGCATTCCAGAAGGTGTGTAGCATTTACAATTTTAAGTGTTACAATCCAGAAGCTTTGAACATTTTCACTTATTTATGTCTTTTATGTCCTTCTGTAGAGTATATACATTTCTTTGTATTAGCTGCACACTTACATTTATTTCTGTGTATTTATCATTTTTATTACTGTTATGAAAGGGATTTTTTTCTTATTTTATTTTCTAATGGGGTATTGCTGACTAGGAAAGCTGTTGATTTTTATGTAAGTATTTTATAACCATCAACTTTACTCACCTCTTTAAATTAGTTCACATAGTGTTTCAGTTAATTTTCTTCTCTTGGACTTTTTTCACGTTCACCTATAATCCACAAACCATGAATATTTTAGTTCTTCTTTTCTAATACCTGTATTTCTATTTTTCTATTGCATTGGCCAGAACTTCAATGTTACAGTATATAATAACTGTAAGATAGACCCCTTGGGTTGATCCTGACTTGAGTTGGAATGTTCTAGAGTCTCATCATTGAGTATGTTGTTAGCTACTAGTTCCAGGTAGATACTCCTTATTATTCTCAGTGCAGTGGACCTAGTCCTGCTTTAGTGGGAGGCTTGCTGCTTTTCGTTGTTGTTGTTTTAAATCAAGAATATGTGGAATGCTAATCCTTTGGATATCAGTCAAAATGATGATATAATACCTCTGCTTTGACTGTTAATGAATTATATTAGTTGATTTCCTATATTCTCTAACAGCTGTATTGGAATATAATTCACATAACATATAATTCATTAATTTAAAATGTATGATTCAGTGGTTTTTACTATGCTTAGAATGGTACAAGCCTCACTAAAATTGACCTCAGAGCATTCTGGCATCTCCAAAAGAAAGCTCGTACTCATTAGCAGTCACTTTCCATTTCCTCCCTTGCACCAGCACCCAAGCTCTAGGCAACCACAAATCTACTTTCGATCTCTATGAATTTGCTTATTATGGATGCTTCCTATAAATAAAATGATGCAATATATGGCCTTTTGTGACTGACTTCTTCCAATGAACTTAATGTTTTCATGGTTCCATTCATGTTTTTGTATATGTGTCAGTATTTCGTTATTTGTATGACCAAATAATACTCTGTTGTGTGGATGTGCTGCATTCTATATATTTATCCTGCATTCGGTGGACAGCTGTGTGGCTTCTACTTTTTGGCTATTATGAATAAGGCTTGTATGAACATTGATGTACAGGTTTTTCTTTGCATATATGTTTTTATTTCTTTCGCATTTATACTTAGGAGTAGAATTTCTGGGCCGTATGGTAATGCTGTTTAACCTTTCAAGGAACTGCCAGGATGTCTTCTAATGCAGCCACACCAGTTTACATTCCTGTTAGTAAAAGATGAGGATTCCCCTGGCTGGTGTGGCTCAGTGGACTGAGTGCTGGCCTGCAAACCAAAGGCTCATTGGTTCAATTCCCAGTCAGGGCACACACCTGGGTTGTGGGCCAGGTCCCCAGGAGGAGATGTGTAAGAAACAACCACACATTGATTGATGTTTCTCTCTGTCTCTTTCTCCCACCCTTCTCCTCTGACTAAAAATAAATATATAAAATCTTTTTTAAAAAAGATGACGATTCTTGTTTTTCCACATCCTTGGCAATATTTATCTTCTGCCTTTCTTTATTGTAGCCTTTCTAATGAGTGTGAAGTAAGATCTCATTGTGGCTTTGTGATTTTCTAAGTTTGAAGTATCCTAGCATTCTTAGAATATAATCTACTTGGTGATATATTACTCTTTGCTAATAATTACTTTTGATTTTTATGTCTGTTCAGAATTGAGATTTGTCTGAGCTTTTTTAAAAAACAGATTTTATTTACTTGTTTTTAGAGAGAGGGGAAAAGAGAGGGAGAGAAACGTGGATGTGTAAGAGAAACATTGATTGGTTGCCTCTCACATGCCCCCAACCAGGGATCTGGCCTGCAACCCAGGCATGTGTGCTGACTGGGAATCAAACTGGAGAGCTTTTGGTTTCTGAGACAACTCCGAACCCACTGAGCCACACCAGCCAGGGCTGAGTTGTTTGCTTTTTGTTTGCTTTTTGTATCAGGGCTATTCTAATCTTATGAAATGATGTGAGACGTTTCCATTCTCTTCTATGCTCTGGAATAATTTCAGTAGCATGAGAAATATCTGTTCCTTGACAATTGTTAGAATTAGCCCATCTGGGCCCTGTGCCATTTTTGGAAGTAGTTATCTGATAACCGTTTCAATTTCTTGCATGCTTGTATGTTTATTCAGGAATTTTTCAACTGATTTTTGAGTCAGATCTGGTAACTTCTTTTCCAAGAAAATAATTATTTGCCCAGATTTTCATTTTTTAAAGCCTATTTGTATATAGGCATCACTAGAGATATTTTTTAAGGTTTCCATTATGTGGCTCTAACACCTTTCTAATTACGATTAGTGAGTATATTCATTTTGAGTCTCTCTTTGCCTGAGTTCATTTGTTTTCTTGATATTTCTGAAAGTGATGATAACAACACCTGATGACATCTACTGACTGCTCACCATGTGCTGGACCCTGTGCCAAGCACTTTATGTATGCAGTCTGATTTTTAAGATTGCCACGACTCTGGAGTTGAGTACTATTACTCCTGTTTTACCGGTGGTTGAGAAATTCAGCAAGTTCACTTGCCTGATGTCGCACAGCACGAAGCCCAGGGCTATGATTCAAACGAGAGCTTTCTGCTCTCAGAGCTGAGGAGCTTGTCTGCTATTTTAGGCTGCCACTTATGCTTGAGTGTTTTATTGTTTTTAATTTTTCTAATTTACGTTTGATGTTTATTAACTTCTTATTTAGTTTTCTGTGGTCCCCCTCATAGTTTTAGTTGAATGTTAAGTTCAAATAATGTTATTGTTTTCTTATTCCTGTTGAGCAGCAAAGCCATTTAAGGCAATGACTTTTTCTTTCTAGGGCTGCCCTGACTACTTCACATCCGCTTTGATTGCTCTCGCCGGGGCTGTACAGTGATGGTGGTCTTGGTTTTCTTTCTGCTCTGAAGTTATTTGTGAATTGGGTTTTCATTTCCAGGAAACTACGTCCTCATTATTCGGTATATGTCTTGTGATGAATTTCCAATTTTATTTTATAGAGCTAGTGCTTCTCTAAAAAAAATCTATGTGTAACATCACTTTCTTGATATTCTATGGGAACGGATAGAGACTCTGTTTTTAGGGTATAGACTTCAATATATTTCTTAAATCAATTTACTGATTACATTCTACAGGTACTCCGCCTTCCCATTTTTAGTTTTGCTTACTTGGAGCAAAAACACAATATTAGTGGGGGACTTTCACATATCACTTTCAGTATTTTTTAAAAGATTTTATGGTTTTATTTTTAGAGAGAGAGAGGGAGGGAGGGAGGGAGAAAGAGCGGGAGAGAAACATTGGTTGCCTCTCATGCATGCCGTGACTGGGGACAGAGCCCACAACCCAGGCGTGACAGGAATCGAACCAGTGACGTTTTGCTTTGTGAGAAGACACTCCAACCAACTAGAAGACATTCCAACCAATTGGAGTTGAACTATCCTAGCATTCAGCAGTCAGGGCTCACACACCAGTCAGGGCTCACTCTCAGTATTTAATAAGTTAAATGACCAAGTCATCCAACCTTTTCAAAATTAAGAAATGTGCAAAAGCATATAAGGCAAATGAATACCAAGTAAGAGCAGGGGTCACTAAATAGTATCTACCTGAAGTGTAGAGTTCAGAGCACTGTGCATCAAATAGGACAAAGGTGGTTATTTTACACTGATGTTAGGAAAAAGGACACCGTATCTCCAGCCTCCATGGGCATCCCCTGGCCTAGGTCTGCTCCTTGGTGAAGGGGGGAGTTGGGCAGATGACTTCTCAGCTTCTTCCAGCACTCTTCCATGATGATGATTTTGGGGTTCCCTACCACGTGGTGCCAGGGAGGGAATAAACTGGGAATGAGGATCAGAAGCAGAGAAAAGGTCATGATGACTCCTGGCTGAAACTGGAGCAGTTTGAGCTGACAGCTGGGGCTAAGATTATTGCTTTGGCTCATCCCTGTCCTTACGTGAGCATCTGCCTCATTGCCTTTGGCTGGCAGAGCAGATTTGCTGAAATAGAAGCCAGGCTGCAAGGACAAGATGGTGAGGCCACGAGAACTCACTAATGTGGGTGCCACCTCCTGTGATGAAATTTGACCCTAAATGGCTTCATTTGGCCATGAAATATGCTGCCACCACCCTCCAGGAGCTCTCAGCTCTCTGAAGGAACATTTGCATAGGTGACTTCCTATCCTATGGGAACAAGCAGGTTACCAAGCTCCACACCTGCCTTATTTCTCCCCATTCTCCTGCCAAGGGATAACTAATTTATGGGAGAAAGAAGAGATGCTAAAGAGAGGCCTGTGCTTCACAGGCTACCAGGACCATACTGAAAAATCATGAGCTCTAGATATCTCATTTAAGAAGTTAAAAAATTAACAGAGTAACCCAGGAAATAAAGGAGGGGTGGATAAAAATAAGGGCAGAAGCCACTGAAATGAAAAATAAATATTTAAGACAGATCAACCTGTTGGTTGTTTGGAAAGACTAATAAAATAAACTAATATCTGGAAAAATTGGTAAAGAACAAGAAGAGAATTCACAAATAAAGCACATTAGGCATGAAAAGGAGACATAACTAGAGTTCTGACAGAGCCTAAAAAATTTGTATTGTGAACAACTTTGTGCTGCTAAATCTGAAACCTGTGGAGCGTTTCTCGCAGAGCTGTCCACAGGCAGTCTGCTCTGAAACCCTCTGGGATGAAATAAAAAACCCGGGAAACTTGGATGTCATCACAATTTAAATTTGCGCCTCAAAAAAAAAAATAAATTTGTGCCTCAAAGGACACTGTCAAAGAAATGAACAAACAACCTGCATAATGGGAAAATTTTAAACATCAAGCATCTGCTAAGAGTCCAGAATACATAAGTATTATAATATTTGTATATAAAGAAATCTTACAACACAACAAAAAGACAACCCAATTTAAAAACAGTCAAAAGGGACTTCCGCCAAGATGGAGGTATAGGTGGAAACACTGTGCCTTCTCCCACAACCAAGTTTGAATACAACAAAGGTTCAATAAACAAAGATGCAGCCAAAGAACAGAAAATTGAACTATACGGAACTCCGACAACTAACCATTCAACTAGACCGGTAAGAGGGGCAGAGCCAGAAGCAGAGCAGGGTCAGGCAGGAAGGATCCCCCAACCCAGGTGCCCAGGCAGCTGGGGTAGCATTGGGCGGACCCAGTGAGGGCACTGGGCGGCAGGCTGACCGCAGTCACACATTCGCACGCAGATAAACCAGCAGAAAAGTGAGCAGTGAGATGGACTGCGCAGGCCCCAGAGGCGAACCCGGTGAGAGTGCAAGGTGGCGGACTGACCACATCACACATTCGTGCACAGTGGGACAGACTGCACAGGCCCCGGCGGGGGCAGCAGAGGGGACCGTCATTGCCCCTCTTGGACCCCGCCCCCACATACAGCGTCACAACCCAGCGACTAAGTTGCCCCACCCTGGTGAGCTCGTAGGGCTCCGCTCCTCATACGTAACAGGCACGAACAGTCCAAAATATGGCTCAAGAAGAATTCAAAGCCCCAGAGCCGATAACTCTAAGTGAAAAAGAAATAGCGAACCTCTCAGATGCACAGTTCAAGACACTGGTGATCAGGATGCTCACAGAACTGGTTGATTTTAGTCACAAATTAGAGGAACGTATGAAGGCTAAACTGATTGAAATGAAGGGAGATGTCCAGGAATCCAATAGCGATGGAAAGGAAACTGGGACTCAAATCAAGGGAGTGGACCAGAAGGAAGGAAGAAATGACCAAACAGAAAAATGTGAAGTTAGAAGAATTCAAAAAAATGAGGAGAGGCTTAGGAACTTCCTCCAGGACATCTTTAAATGTTTCAACATCTGAATTATAAGGGTATCAGAAGGGGAAAAGAAACAACCACAAGTGGAAAACTTATTTGAACAAATAATAAAGGAGAACTTCCCCAGTCTGGCAAAGGAAATAGACTTCCAGGAAATCCAGAAACTCAGAGAGTCCCAAAGAAGTTGGACCCAAGAAGGAACACACCAAGGCACATCATAATTATATTACCCAAGATTAAAATGAAGGAGAGAATCCTAGAAGCAGCAAGAGATAATGGGACAGTCACCTACAAAGGAGTACCCATCAGACTGTCAGCTGATTTCTCAAAAGAGACCTTACAGGCAAGAAGGGGCTGGAAAGAAGTATTCCAAGTCATGAAATTCAAAGACCTACATCCAAGACTGCTCTATCCAGCAAAGCTTTCATTTAGAATGGAAGGACAGATAAAGTACTTCTCAGATAAGATCAAATTCAAGGAGTTCATCATCACTAAGCCCTTATTATATGAACTGTTAAAGGTACTTATCTAAGAAAAAGAAGATAAAAAATATGAACAGTGAAAGGACAGCAAACTCACGGTTATTAACAACCACACCTAAAACAAAAGCAAACTAAGCAGACAGCTGGATCAGGAGTGGAGCCACAGAAATGGAGATCACATGGAGGGTTAGCAACAGGGGAGTGGGAAGAGGAGAGAGGGGGAGAAGGTACAGAAAATAAGTAGCATAGACAGTAGGTAGAAAATAGGGGAGGGAAAGAATAGTATGGGAAATATAGAACCTACAGAACTTGTGACACAATGACATTAACTAAAGGGGGGAATGGAGTGGAAGGGGTGTGCAGGGTGGAGGGGAATGAAGGGGGAGAAATGGGACAACTGTAATGGCATAATCAATAAAATATATTATTAAAAAAATAAAAACAGTCAAAAGACTTAATAGACATTTCTCCATAGACGACATACAAGTGGCCAATTAGCACATGAAAAATTGTCAACATCATTAGCTTCTAGAGAAATTTAAATTAGTACCATAATAAGATATTACTTCACACTCACAAGGACAGGTAATAATAAAAAAGACAGGTAATAACAAATGTTGAAAGAATGTGGAGAAACTAGAACCTTTATGCATACACTGCTGGTGGGAATATCAAGTGATGTAGCTGTTTCAGAAAATAGTTCCTCAAAAGGTTAAATAGTCTCAGTAGGATCCAGCAATTCCCCTCCTGGCTGGCATACATGCAAGAGGAGTGAAAATACATAGCCACACAAACACCTGTACACAGATGCCCGTATCAGCATTATTCTTAGTAGTCAGAAAGTGGAAACAGCCCAACTGTTGAATAGGTGAATGAGGTTTGGTGTATTCCCACAGTGGAATATTATTCTGCCATGTAAAGGAATGGCGTACTGATGCATGTTTAAACATGGATAGATAGGCCTTCAAAACTTGGTGATAATTGAAAGCCAGTCACAGAAGACCTCACTCTGTGTGTTTCTACTCATGTGAAGTGTCCAGAATCGGCAGATCCATGCAGGAAGCAGACTAGTGGTGGCCAGAAACTGAAGGAAGGGATAAATGGGGAGTGACTCTGTAATGGGCATAGACTTTCTTTTTCTTTTATTTTTAATTTGTTTTTTTATCTAGTGAACTCATGTTCCAACTGGGGAAGTGAGGTTCATTTCTTTCTTTTATTTTAATACTATTTCTGTTATTTTATTTATTTTTTAAAGATTTTATTTATTTCCAGAGAGAGGGGAAGGGAGGGAGAAAGAGAGAAGCATGGATGTGTAAGAGAAACATCTATCGGCTGCCTCGCGCATGCCTCCACTCCGGGACCCAGCCCACGACCCAGGCTTGTGCCCCCACTGGGAACTGAGCCAGCAACCTTTTGACTCTCAGGTTGGCGCTCAGTCCACTGAGCCACACCAACCAGGGCTAGATTTTCTTTTTGAGATGATGAAAATATTCTGGAATTAGGTAGTGTTGATAGACAACCATGTGAATATACTAAAAGAACCCATGGAATTGGACACTTTTAAAGAGTAAATTACATGGTATATGAATTATAATGTAGGAAAAAAACTTCATGGGGAGTGGGAAATGCTTATTAAAATGTGTATTTCTGAGCCTCCCCTAGCTTAATGAGGCTACATCTTTGGGGGTGGGGCCTAGAAATCTGTGCTTTGGTGAATACTTAGATGAAACCAGTGCACAGAGAGATCTAAGAATCACTGCCCACTTTTCCTGTAGTAGAGTTCCAATAGTAAATGTAAAAAGAATGATGAAAATAAAATATTACTATTTGAGTGAAAAAAAAAAACAATCCCAGTAATAGTTGTTGAGAACCGCAATATCCGCTAAAGTTAGTAGGTGAAAGTGTGATGAGAAGTAGAAAACTTACAGAGTGTCAAAGTATCCCCCCCACAATTTCAAAAGGAAACATAGTAACTTTATGATGAGGAAACCAGGCAGATATCACCTTAACCAAGTGGCCCAAATTAACATGGGAATATACTGATACCAGGTGCCACCTGATAGGAGGCACTGAGGAGACACAGCATCACTTCCTTGGGATCTTGCTCAAAGTACATAGCCTGAGTTTATTCCTGAAGAAACAATTGATAATCCTAAATGAGAGGCATTCTACAAAGTGACTGGCTAGTACTGTTCAAGAGTATCAAGGTCGCTGTGACTGGTGTGGCTCAGTGGGTTGGGCGTCGTTCTGCAAACCAAAAAGGTCACCGGTTCGATTCCCAATCAGGGTACATACCTGGGTTGCAGACCAGGTCCCCAGTTTGGGGAGAGGCAAGAAGCAAGCAATGGATGTTTCTCTCTTCCTCTTTCTCCCTTCCCCTCTTTCTAAAAATAAATAAATAAACTCATTTAAAAAAAAGTATCGAGGTCATTAAAGACAGAGTGAGAGACTGTCACAGACTAGAGGAGACAAAGGAGACATGAAACCTAAATGGCGGTGTCTGATTTTGGGTGGAGCCATCTGGACCAAACAAGGACATTGGTGGGACAGTTGGCGAACTGTGTGAGGTCTGTAGATTTCAGTTTCCTGGATTTGATCATTGCAGGATGGGTATAAGCACTTGGGGAAGCTCAGTGAAGGGTATACAGGAATTCTTTGCAGCAATTTGCAACTTTCTTATAAGTCTAAGATTATTTCCAATTGAGAAATTAAAAAGAAACCACTATCCAAGAGCATCATGGTTCCCAGTTTGCAAACCACTGGTGGCATAGGAAGAACTGGCTTTGGAACCAGACAAGCCTTAGCTGGACACCTAGTCCATCAACTACCAGCTATACCTTGAGCTCTCAGCCTCACTCACTCACCTATGAAATGGAGTTAGTCGTGCCTCTGTCCAAGGGCTGTTGGGTGGTTGAACTGAAACGATGTATGTAAAATGCTAAGTGCAGTGTCTGCGTATCTCAGGTGCTCAGGAAATGCCAACCCTCCCCAGTGGTTCATGCACTCAGAGTTACTCTCCCCATTCATTAGCCTCAGGTCCCTTGGAGGGAGGCAGTCAGGCTTCTGGGCCGAGCCGTTTTGGCCTGGCAACGAGCCATCTAAGCTTCCTGGCCTGGCAGCTGAGCAAAGGTGCATCATGGGAGAGGGGGATTTGACCGAGGTTGTGATGGGGAAAGCCGCCTGGCCTGGGAGCTTTCTCACAGGCTTTCCTTGGCAGGCTGCTTAAAGTTACACCAACTTCAAACAAAAAGAGTTTTCAGACACAAAGAGAGGCCCAACCTGGCCAGTGCCAGGCCTGGCTTGGCAGTTGAATTCAGAAATCCTAAGTTCTCGGTGCTCACAGACAGGCCAGACCATGCTGGAGGTTCTCCTGCCCCCACTCCAAGAATGCCAAGAACCTGCACTAGAGCTCTTCCCCGCGCCTGCTCCAATTATTGACCCCGGGTCCAAATTAATCAGAGTTAAATACGAGCCAGTTCCCCCACGGCGTTTGTTCTGCTGACAGCTGAGCCCGGGCGACAGGCCCAAAGGTGGTGGTCCTTCCACCTGCCTTCACTCCTGACTCTCCTCACTTTGCAGCATGTGCTGTGTGTGCTGTGGCAGCTTTTGGAATGGATTATTTATTTAATTTATGTACTTTTCCAGTTTTGGGGGGAAATAATTGATAATCATTATTTGAAGTGTACATACAGCATTCTGGTTTGATTTACATAGAGTATTGTGAAATAATTACCACAGGGGGGTTTAACTGACATCCATCATCTTATACAGATACAATAAAAAGAAAAGAAAAAAATTTTCCTTGTGATGAGAACTCTTAGGCTGTGCTGTCTTAACAACCTTCCTGTATATCAGTCATATAGCAGAGGTAGCTACAGTCATTGTGTTGTACACTATATCCCTAGTATTTATTTTTTTAAAAGATTTTATTAATTTATTTTTAGAGGGCAAGGGAGGGAGAAAGAGAGGGGGAGGAACATGGGTCAGATGCCTCTCACGCCCCCGACTGGACACTCGGTCGCAACCCAGGCATGTACCTGCCTGGGAATCGAACTGGGGACCTTTATGTTTGCAGGATGACACCCATCCCACTGAGCCATATGAGTCAGGGCCTAGTACTTATCTTGTAACTGGAAGTTTGTACCTTTGTATTATATATATTTTAAAAAGCAGGCAGTGTTAGTTTCTCACTGGTCCAGGTACTTGGGGCAGTTTTTCAGTTGTGTTTTACTTAGGCCCCTCCATGTCCTATTACTTGGGACCCCATGTGACAAAAGAGACCCAAGAGGGTGAGCCAGAGTTAAAGGCACAGCTGTAGAACATTGGAATGACCGAGTGCATTTTGAATGTGCTTCCTCTGTGACGTAGCAATTCTACCTCTATGTGCGCACCCTGGAGAAACACACATATGCACAGAAAGGCACATGCGGATGTGTGTGTCCCAGGTTTACGCAGATCTAGATCAATCTTTCTCTATTACCTTTATTATTTATTGTCTCTCTATTACACACACACATGTATATACCAAACCCGCCCCCTCCCCCCTCCCCCCCCGAGAGAAAACAGCCTTAATATCTACCAGTAAGAAAGTGGCTGGATACACTGGGGTGTTTCCAACATAGACTTTAATGCTGCAGATAAAGTCAGAAGTCTGCAAGAAGTCTGCATGGACAGGACTTCCTGATACACACAGTACGAGACCACTGATGCATCAAACCGAGATGATGCTCGTCTGTCACGAGCTCGTCTGTCCCCAGAGCAGAGGGGCTCCTCCTCCTCTCTCTGCCCCTGCCCGGCTCTGGCACCTGGGAGCCCTCACCGCCTGCTCTAGCAATAGCATTGGTTTCAGGAAATGGCTGACTTAATTGAGTTTGTCGTTATTATGTGGGTTATTAATTCAATTCATTAAATTAATGAAGAACCAGGCCCAGAGTTGATTCTTTCTCTGTGCTGAACTGGACCATGTAATTGGCAAACTCCAGCGTGTGGGCCAAAGTCTGCCTGTTGCCTGTGTTGTAAATAAACTCCTATTGGAACACAGCCACGCCCGTTTGTTTATGGATGGTCTGTGGCTGCTTTCCCCACAACACAGCACAGCTGAGTAGCTGCAAGAGACCCTGTGGCCTGCAAAGCCTAAAAGAGTTATTATCTGGCCTTTTGCTGGAAGAGTTTGTTGAACCTTGTCCTAAATCTTTCTCCCAGACCAGCCTCATTTCTTCTAATACCTGGGGGATAGTGAAAGGCATTGGCCCCTCCTGCTGCTGCTGCTGCATGACTGGGGGGGGGGGGGGGTTGGAAGAGCTGTCAGTAAAAGCCTGGATTAAAGGTTCCTTTATTATGAATTAATCGTTCAGAGAGTTGCTGCATCCCCTTGCCTGTCCAGCACTCAAAGTCCTGCAGCACAGTTCTGTTGAATGCTGATTGTCTGTGGGCATTAGCTCGAGAACTTCCGAAATGCTTTGTTTGCTACCTGACCCCCTCAACCCCGCCCTGCCCCAGCAGACTGGACAGTCCTCTGACTGTTACCTTTGTGTCTTCAGGGCCTAGCAGGATGCTGGCACATAGCAGGTGCTTAATAAAGATACAGTGGATAGATGCATCTGTGAAACGTATTTTTTTTAATAGCATCCTCTTTGGACTATCTCTTCTTTCCTTCTGGGACGGCCTACTTAGAGATTATCCACCAGAAATTAAAGAAATCCATTCACCTTAATAAAATGACCAGCTGAGCTAATGTCAAGCAAATGGCTCACGGTCTAGTGTGTCATGGGTGAAGGGGATGTTTTGCCTCCTTCCCAGGGGCCAATGAAGGTGGAGGGAGGCCTAGGTGCAGGGTGGAGCCGCCCACTTTGCCACAAATGACTTGCGTCCACCAGGTCCATGGATCCACATGCCCATCATGTTTGTCACAGCTGCTGAGATGCTTTCCCATGCACCGGATGGCCACCTTTTGCTTTGGTGGGGATCCCTTGATGGTTGCTTGACATCGCATTTTGAGTCCAAATGTAGGAAATGCGAGGCTGCTGTGAGAAGGGAGAATCTGGCCTGATCGAAGGAACATGATTCTCTCTCCCAGAGAATCTAGCAACTAGGTTAGCATCATTTCCAGGAGTGTTGCTGTCTTGTCCACAAGCTGATTTCAGCAGCAGGGCGATTAGCTAGAGCTGCTTGCCACACAGAGCGACGTCCCGGACCCTCGGAATGGGAACTTCAGGAAGAATGATTTATGCGGGCCTGCCTCACATGTGGAAGCAGAGCAGCCCTGCCCAGGTTCCTCCCACCAGCCTCACTGGAAGTGGCTCCTACTTTCTCCTTGCACCGGGATGGAGAGCGAAATACTGGGGCGGGGTGGGGGTGGGGGCGGCTTAGGAAGGATTAACCCTCGTTTGTTCTATAAAGGAGATATTCATCTTGCCTTGCGGAGGGGGTCTTTCACTGGAATGAAAAGTTCCCCCATGCAGTATTTATGAAAAGGTGCCCTCATGAACAGAAAAAAAAAGGTGGGGGAGGGGAGCGAAATTCTTCAGAACAAGAGTGGGCGCGCGAGCACACACTCTAAGTGACCGAAACAGAGGGCAGGTTGAGTCTGGCCAGCGAGGAGGGAGATTATGCCAAGTGCTGAGCTTTCAGGGGCCCAGCGTCTTGCCGGGCCCACCTTCCGTTTGTCAGTCGGTCAGCCTCCAGCCGGGCCACACAACGAGAGCTTTGGGATGCTAACGGCCCTTTAGGAATGCTAAATGGAGCATTTCTGTCACAACAAAGGGGCAAAATGAGAGGAGAAAGGAATTTTAGTTTTGAAGTTTCCTCAGGGGAGGGCCAGACAATGGTGTTTGAAATGGACAGTGTAGAAGTTTTATCTGTGTTATGAAGAAGAAGAATGAAGTGCACACGGCCCTCTTGGCAGCGTCGCGGTGGGTTTAAATGGGTACCAGAGTGGATCGGTAGAGGCTGGGCGGGAGTTTGCGGCGTTCATTCAGCCCTCCCTGGGCAAAGGGCAGCAGGTTCCGTTGACAACTGCTAAGTGGGTGCCTGTGTGACCTGAGACACTTCTGCCTGCCTTGCTGCATGCTTTTAAGCACTCATTCATTCCCCCACTCATTCACTCCATCTCTTCATTCACTTACTCATTTTCTCATTCGTGTATTCAGTTATCTGCTCATCCCACCAATAGTCAGATGCTGAGAATCCACAGTGTCCAGGCAGAGTTCTGAATGCCGCGAATACCCTGGTGGACAAGCAGGGTCTCTGCTCCCCCGGAGCCGATGCCCTTTCCCGGGTCAGACATTAGACAAGTCAGTGATGGGAGGTAAGAGCAGGGAGTGCTTGACGGGCAGCAACCAAGGTGCAGGGGAGGCCTCTCGTACAAGGTGCATTTGGGCTGAGACCTGAATGAGAAGGAGCCAGCCATGCAAAGGTTGGAGGGAAGGCTGTTCCCTGTTGAGAACAAGTGCAGAGGCCTGATGCAGGGAGGAGCTTGCTGTGTCTGAGGAGCAGAGGCAAAGCCCACAGGAAGGAGAGTGGGGAGATGGGAGAGGAAGGCAGGAGGGCTGCCCCCAGCATGGGGTTTTGTGGGCTCAGTCAAGAGGTTAAATTTTATTCTGAGGACCAGGGGAAGTTTTGGGAGGATTTCAGGCAGGCTGGTGGCCTGTCTGGCTGCTGGTGGATAATGCAGGGAAGCGCCCTGGGCTGGGCATCTGAGATCCAGGAGCTGCCCAACCAGCTTGAGGTGGACAGTGTGGGGTGGTGAGTGGTGGCCCCGGGCAGTTTGGGGCAGAGGAAGAGCAAGCAGTAGCATTCTTGGGGCCGTGCTCATTAGCCCAGGCCATGGAGACTGTGCCCGTGTCGTGGAGTGCCATTCTCAAACAGGTGAGGGCTTACCCCGCCGTGCCCAGGCTCTGCTCAAATTCCAGAAATAGAATTTCCACCCCATGAGATTGGTGGAGGGAGGCCAGGGCAAGAGGCCCAGAGACCCTAGGAGCAGTTACCGGGCAGGGGTGGAGGGGACCCTTTTGCCGAAAGCTAAAAGCAGAGTGCTGACACCTGCAGGGGCCAGCCTGCTGCCCTGTCCCATTTCTCTGGCTGCAGTCGTACCTCAGCAAGGTCTCCATCAGGCATCCCCCTGCCCTACAGTACACCCCCAGGGCCAGTAGGGAGGAGCTAGGAGCACTTCCTGGAGCCTCAGAATGTGACTTGGACACATTCTCTTCCTTGTTCGGGCAGGGGGCACCAGGGAGAAGTGAGGATCACCAATCTGAGATGTTGGAGTACTCGGGAGCACCTCTTTTCCTGGCCTAGACTGTTGTTCCTAAGCAAGGCCCTCAAGTTCAGAGTGCCCTGAGACACTCTGTGAGGCCAGAGGACACTTGGACCCTCTGGGCCACAGGTGACATCAGGAAAGTCTGCTCCATGCAGGTGAGCCGAGTGGGGCAGACCAGGCCACCAGCAGCAGGAAGGCTGTTGTTGGAATCCAGGGGAGGGGACAACTGAGCCTGGGTTAGTGGCCTCGGGGTTGGAAAATAAGGGAGTCAGTCTTCTGAAGGAAGATATCCTAAGATTTGGGGCTGGCCCAGGTTGAAGACAAGCTGGAGAAACAGCCAAGACAACATGCCGTGCATGCGCGCTTGCCCCCCTTTGTGCCATCGTTGGGCTTGTCTTCTTACCCCTCCTGCTTTCAGATGCTCTTTATCCCCAAGATTATCTTCATACAAAATCTTATGTGGAAGCTCAGTGGTGAAAAAAGGTAAAAGTTGAGCTGCTCTGGCTGAAGAAGGTATTGGTGAAGGGAGGTGGCTGGAGTGTGTCACCCTGATGTCCCCTCAAAGGATCAAAGGACCAAAGGACCCCCAGGGCTCCAGGGGAAATGATCTGTAAATAGAAGCCTGAAACCAAATTATATAACCTTTTATTTTTGACCTCACTGAATTGCTATCTAAACAACCAGCGATCAGGTATGTTGGCTGAAATAATTTCATCACTTTTCTTTTATATCCTCACCCAATGACATTTATTTCATTGCTTTTAGGGAGAGAGGAAACAGCTCTTGGTTGCTTCCCATACGTCCCCTGACTGGGGATTGAGCCCACAACCCAGGCAATGTGCCCTGACCAGGAGTTGAATTCACAACTTTTGGTTATGGGATGACGCTCCAACCAACTGAGCCACACCGGCCAGGGCAAAATGATTTCATTACTGAATCCTCAATTCGATGTATGACTGGTTGGTTGCACACAGATCTGGGGGACCTCCGAGTCTGTTTCCTAGTGCCTGCCCTGGTTGTCGCTGTCTTCCCTGCTCTTGCTCTCCTTGCTGGACCACTTTCCAGGGCAGTAGTCTGTCTGCCTCTTGCTTGGTGACCCCTTCTCACTCTACTTACTGCACCTTCATCTCCCTGTTTCCATCGATTTCTCAGGTATTTTCCATTCCATAATACTTTGACTGCTGTTTCTTCCTTGTTTTTATAATTCGCCTGCTGATTGCAGTTTACAAAACATCTTCATGGAGATGTCAGGAGGGAAGGCGATGTTGTTGACCCACAGAGCAGGCTTGTTGATGTCCGGCGAAGATCAAGTTTGAGAGGCCCCATGTAAGAACATTTTCAAGAAAATTATACATGGTCCCTTTAAGTGCAACACTTTTTATATCATCTTATTCATTTTGAATAACAACCTTTCTGAAATGCATTTTATATTTCTATGGCTTAAACAGAGCATTCCAAACGTACCCCAGCTTTTTCTAAATGACTCAGGTCATCTGTCTGAAGATCGTCAGTTACCGCATCGCGGTGAACACAGTTTACAGAAGTGTGTAGGACTCCAGGTCCTGGCAGGCAATGGCTCTGCATGGCCAACCAGGTCTTCTTTTCTTTTTTTAATCCTCACTCAAG
Source organism: Sturnira hondurensis (assembly GCF_014824575.4). Classification (NCBI taxonomy): domain Eukaryota; kingdom Metazoa; phylum Chordata; class Mammalia; order Chiroptera; family Phyllostomidae; genus Sturnira; species Sturnira hondurensis. The sequence continues at coordinate 3,693,834 of NW_028092466.1, read as the reverse complement.
GATGTGTTGTTGTTTTTAAGAAATGATTTGAGAGAGAGAGAAAGGAAGAAAGAAACATCGATCACTTGCCTCTCATATGCACCCAGACCTGGAATCGAACCCAAAACCTTTTGGTGTTTGGGACAGCGCTCCAACAACTGAGCCACCTGGCCAGGGCAACCAACTGAGTCTTAACAATTAGCATTGTATATTGGAAGTCTCACTTTTCCTTTCCGTAAAATGGGGATAATTATACCTATTTCATAGGATTTTGGTGAGGATTGGGGCAGACAGAGGATATTTGACCTATGGTAGCCACTAAAAAAAAGTAGCTTTAAGGAAAGAATGAAAACTTGAAGTAAATGCTAAGGAGATCGGTTGGCTTCCATTGTGAGCTCTTTTACTGTGTTTGATCTAGTTTTGTATTTTGAGCCCCAGGTGCCAGGAACCTCCCCCACCACACTTTCTACCCCAATGTTTGTCTTTTAGGAATTGAGGGAGACTGGTGATGTTGTGGGTTGAGAACTTCTATTTTGGAGTCAGACTGCCTGGGTTCTAATCCTGGCTCTGCTACTTTCTGGCCATTGACTTTGAGCAAATTCTTTAATTTCTCTGCATCTTGGTTTACTCATTGGAAAAATAGGTATTATGAGCATTAAATAACTTAATACACATGAAGCTTGTAGTAAAATACCTGGCACATAGTAAGCCCTCTCTACTAGTATTCATTGTGATGCCTACCTACTATGTGTTCAGGAACCTGGGCATAATATGAAGATGTCTGAGGCTCTTTTCCTGCCTACAAATAAGCCTGGGGGGAAATGGGGCACGCACACATTGAGGAAGTCATGTAGATATCTCAGAAAGTAAACACAGAATTCCCGCATGACCCAGCGATTCCACTCCTACGCATATACGCAAAAGAGTAGAAGCAGGGAATCAAATTGGATCTTGTACACAGTGTTCATAGCAGCATTGTTAACAACAGCCAGGGGTGGCAACAGCCCAAAGCCCACCAGTGGAAAAGCAGGTAAGCACAATGCGGTGTATGCATACAATGGAATGTCATTCAGCTGCAGGAGGAAATGAAGCACTGATGCGCGTGGATGAACCTAGGAACGTGCTAGGTGACAGAAGAAGGACACGAAAAGGCACATGTTATATGACTCCATCGATGAGGAATATCCAGAGTGGGTAAAGCCATGGAGACTGTGGTTGCCAGGCTGGAGGGAGGGAAACTGGGGGGTGACTGCTTACTGGGTACGGGATCCCCTTTGGGGGCCATGAAAACATTTTGGAACCAGCCAGAGGTGATGGTTGTACAACATCATGAATGCACTAAATGTCACTGCATTGTACACTTGAAGCGATTAATTTTATGTTATGTGAATTTCACCTCAGTTAAAAAAAAGGATTCATTCAGAGGGCACGTCTAGACCACCAGGGTCATGTGCGGCTGAGTGAGCGTGTCTTTGAGCTCTGAGGGCAAAGGCGGGGCTGGCAGGCAGGCAAGAACGCCATTGGTCAGAGCAAATGGGACACAGTGCACTCGGGTGTGTGTGTGTGAGTGTGCGTGCGTTTGCATATTTGTTCCACACCCCGGCCATCAGGATCAGGGCAGGCTGTGTAGGAATGAAAGTGTATTTCACAACAAGATGTGGCGCCAGCAGTGGGCTTGGGAACATGACGAGGGAAGTCGTCATGCTCTTTGCAGAACACCCGCTTATTTGTCTGGTTTGCCCTTAACTAGCCAGCACGCAGGTGCGATGCAAGGAGCAGGCGACAAAGGTTTAGGTTGGAGAAATGAACGACTCAGAAAGCATTACACTGAGTAAATTCCTTTACAGCCAGTTACTCTGCCACAGTTACTTTAACCGAGTCAACTCAGGCGGGTTCACTTTGCTCTGGGGAAAGACTGCCGTGTTCTGTTGTCCTGGTAGGACACTTCAGTTCAGCCAGTAGAGCCCCAGGTTCCCAGGGCGGTGGAGAAGGCCTGGAAGGGAGAGGTAGGGGAGGGCTCCGTCAGGGTTGCTGGGTTCTCTTGCCTAGAAAAGAGAGGACCCAGGTGGTGGGGGGAGAATGCGATGAAGAAGGGGGCAGATTCCAGGCAGGTGAGTGCGGTGAGCGTGGAGCTGGCCCTTCTGGGGAATGTCCGGTAGTCAGTGAGAGAGCAGCAGGGGATGGAGCAGAGAGGGGGCGGGGCAGGATGGGGCCAGTCAACGAATGGGGGATTTATATGGGCAGGTGGTCGTCACACGGGAGCCTGCATCAGGACCACAAACTGCTGGGCCCTGCCCAGAGATTCAGTAGGTCTGGGGTGGGGCCCCAGAATTTGTATTTCTAACAAGTTCCTGGGTGGTGCTGTTACCTCCTGGGCTGGGGACCATACTTGGAGAACCACTAAGGGGCAGAGCTCCACGCCCCGGACAGTTTTTAGCAGGGTCAGGTCAGGTCTGAGGGCAGCGCGCATGTGGCGAAGGGCGGCCTGGGCCCGGGCTGTGGGGGCTGTCACCCATGAATCAGGTGGTTGTGCTTTCCAGTCAGTCTTACATCTCAGTGAGCTTGTTAGCCCCGGATGTTCGACCTGCTAACAAAAAATCTCTGAAGCCTCTGTATTTTAAGGACTACAGCCTTTCTCAGTATGACATTTCCCCAACTCCAGATTAGGGGCTGTGGCCTAACAGAAGATTCGTGTGACCCTTCTTGGGTTACAGAAGCAAATCTAGAAAAATGTTGTTTCTGAAGTGTTGAGATATTCTGGATGTTTTAATGAACCGTAATGACATAGTACAGACCATTTGAACCCAGATCCTTTCTGGAAATTTCAGGCTATATGATTATCGAGCCAGCACGTTTCTGAAGCCTTTTGACACGTTCTTTGAGACCCCTGTTCAGTGCTGTCCTGCAGAAGCATGGCTTCTCCGGGTGTGCATTTGACACTAGCTCCCCCAGCCAGCCAAGTCTCAGCTAAGGGAAAAAGCCCTCCTACCCTTGGTTTCAAACGGTTTTGAAATGCTAATTCGCAGCCCTGAAGTGTTCTGACAGCCCTGAGCCTTATTCAGGGCAATCAGGCACCTTGATTATCTCTGATGTGTGAAAGGGAAATTGCTGCTACCCAAGAGTCACCCTGCTTTTTAAGAGAAAGCTCAGAAAAATAGCGCATTAAATTATGTTCAGGCATTACATTTCATGTATCACGTGCTGAGGGTATCTGATACCCAGCATACCGCAGGTGTGACAGTGTCGACTCACAGTCGAAATGTAATGGATTTGCCGGCATTGCTTTATGTTAGGAAAAAAAACCACAGGTTTGTAGCCAATATTTTTAGAATTTGTTACATGCCCCTCTAAAATCTGAAAGCACATTTTTCTCAAGCTTCTACTTTTCTGCTTTCCGCTGAGAAATTTTGCCCCAGAGACAAGGCGGTCAGTACCTTTTTGTTTTAAAAGAAAGGCTAATTTTTTCACCTACGCTATAGCCTTTTGTAGATATCATTAATGACCTTTAAAGCTTTTTTTTGGTATTTTTGCCACAATGCATACAAAATAGTGTTTCTCCATGGTCCAAGCTCATGGGCAGCATGGGGACCCTCACACGAGGGTTGCACGTGATGCTCTGAAGGGGGTCGGCGTGGGCGCTCAGCAGAATGAAGATTCTTTTCCAGCCAGACTCAAACACGTCTTGAAGGGGAGCCGTGGTCAGAGCCCACTGCTTCTGGGAATGAGAGGGGCCCATCTGGATCCCTTTACCCAGGGTTGTCCAGTCTGATTTACGTGCTTTTTAAATCATCAAGTAAGCAATACAGCGCATCCTGGTCACCAGTCCCTTATTTGGCTATTTCTCGTTCAAGATCAAGTGGGTGGCTGTAGCCTGTTGTTTTCCTTGGAGGAGTAGGAAAGAGGGTTATGCTGTCCTGTAGAAACCAAGTCAGCGGGGTGTGGGGCGTGTTGAGTAAATAAGTGGTCCCATTCCCTTGCTGATTATAGTAACTGGTTAGGGCTGCTGGCAGATAAATTCCTGCATTCGTCCATTTCGTGTCCAGCCATCTCTCCTGGTTTCTCCCCCTCTACCTGACCTTTGCATGTGGGCACTCACTCCGGACGTAGTTCTCTCCTCTCTTCGTCCAACATAGTCTTTCTGTAGGTGACCTTGTCCTTTCTCTTGACTTTTCATAAGGCTGTGCAGGGCCCCCCAGTTTTCCCTCCCTGGCCCTGGCCTCTCTTCGAAGCTCCAAACCCCACAGTCCCCTGTTTCTCGCCTCCACTGGAGTATCTACTAGGAACCTCAAACTGCTCAGGCCAAACACCCAGGAGAGTTGCCTTCCATTCTTCTCTCTCACCACCTCCCCCTTTCCCAAACAATTTATCACCGAGGCTGATCAGTACCCTCCAAAATATTTCTAATCAGTCTCTTTCATGTCATTTCTCACTGAAGTCTCTCCCTTGTGCTCCTGGGTTGATGCATTTCCACACTTAAGGCAGGGAAGACGCAAACCCCCTGCTTTAAACCCCGAGTGGCTTCCCTTGCGTTCCCTGCCGGTGACATGCCACCCTGCCTCTCAGGCGCATGCCCCACCCTGCAGCCACACTGGCCTCCGGTCTTCAGACTCCCCCTACTCCAGCCTGCTCTTTCTCTCTCCCTTGGGCTGTTTCCCCCTCATCTCTCAGGTTTCAGCCCAGATGCCTTGCTCAGAGGCCTTCCCTGACCAGTAGTGACTCCACACAACCACAGTGTCTTATTGTCATGTTTTCACCGTCTGGAAGATCTTGTTTGCATGTTTGTTCACTCATTTCATGCCTGTCTCCTGACACGAGACTGCAGATGCCACTGGGACGGGCACTGAGTCCACTCTGAGGTCTCTCTCCCAGTCCCTGGACCAGGCCCTGGTTCAGTGTGTGAGCTCAGCAGCAATCTGCCCTGAACAGAGGGCGGTGGGCTGGCTCGCATGGCCACGTGCAGGCAGCGTGCTGGGCACCTCCCAAAATGTGGACGACGTGTTCGTGTAAGGGAAGTACGTGGAAATTTAAATACTTTACCATTTACTGACTAGTTTGCAGGAAGGCAGAAAAGCTTAATTTAAACAAATTATCATAATGAACAGAGTTAAGCATAAATGCACCAAATCCTCCTTTATCATTTTGCTAATCCTAGCTTTTCTGCAAGAACATTTACTTTTAGTTTGAGATTATATACAGTCATGTGTCTGGAGAACGGCATAAAATATATGTATGATGAATGGACACCCCAATCTGGGTGTATTCATGAGACATTAAAAATGGATAAAATGCAATAGCAAATATCATTGTCTGATTAAGAAAGTCACTAATTGTATTAAAGACATCGGCTCTCATTGGTTGCATTCAAATGGGCAGTTCACTAGTAGATACTCAGACTGGTTGAACTGAAGCCGTGGGTCATGTAAGTAGAGTACTGAAAATGGCACTGCGGGTTTTGGCAGGGATGTGCACATGACACTGACTCAAGGTCATTGACTACACCTTTAGAAGAGGGTGGAAGTGGAGTATGAAGGAGGTATATTGCTCTGAGATTTAGAGTGAGCCACAGAAAATGATAAATACTTTGAGTCTCAGTTTCTTTGAACTTCCTGCTACCACAGAATCATGGTTTCATGAGAGTAAATACATTCGTCAGTGAAAGAAGGTACGTTGGACACACAACACTCTAGTTGCGTGCATCCACATCCCCACTGTTCTTTGACCAAGTGCCACCCATCTGCCTTCTTCTGTGGTTGTGATTCTTCATCCCTGTCCTCTACAGAATCAAGTCCAAGTTTCTTCACGTGGAATTTGAGGGCCTTCTCAGTCTGATCGTGACATCCATCTTTCTAACTTGTTCAGCCAACTTCTGTGTTCCGTTAGGTTTGTGCTGCACAAGGACCCTTGGACCTGGGTCTGGAGTTCTTCCAGCATCTCTGTCTGTCTAGCCCTCAGCAGGTGAGTTGTGTGGGGGTGGGGGCCTCAGGGTTGGGGGATGAACGCCTAACCCATCGTTCTTCAGCCAGGACGCTCCCTGCCCAGCTGCTAGATGTCCTGGTGCAAACTCACACCTGCTTCTGCTACCACAGCACGGCGCCTCTGATGGGATGCTTAAAGGGTTATTGGCTGCATAAGTGAAAGAACAGCCCGGCTAACAGGGATTGATGAGCTCATGAAGTACCTCTGTGGTGCGAATGGAGTCAGATTATGTTCCCTGGTTCAGGTTCCTCCCACCCACTTTTATAGGCCTTTTCTCACTTTAGACACTCAGGAGGAAACAGCACGTCAACCTCAAGTTTTTAGTGCGGGATCTAAGATGCAGGAGAGGGTGCAGCCTGGTTCCACAGGGCATGGCAGCAGTACAAACTGCCCTTAGCTCTCTTCCTGGCTGATGTCCTGCATTCTGGACACCACCCTACCCCCATCCCCCATTAGTACAGGAATAAGCTCGTCTGCTTTTCAGAGTAGTACGCTGAGCTTTCCTATCCTCGCACAGGCCTCTGACTTCCCTGCCTGGCTCCTTCCACCGTTCATGAAGACTGGGTACCAGGGGCCTGTGCTGATGAATTTTGCAATCCTGCGGGGATTGTGGGCCCTGAGACACTTTTCTCAACTGTTAAATCTGAACCTCTTAGACACCAAGATCTCGCTTCCCCTCCCAGGAATTTTCCTATTAAAACATTTTAAAGGTCTATTCAACTAGTTTATAGTTATGGGAATTAAAAAAATGAGTGGAAATTAAGTTTTAGGAACATTTCTTTCTGGTCTTCTTTAAAGATCAGTTTAATTTCCATTTTATTGGCTTGTTATTCCAAAGCAGAAGAATGAACATTTTTTTCTTTCATGTTTCATAATTAAAAAGCCCTCAGCAGACTCTGCATATAAACTATTTTAGTTTGACTATGGATTAATCACTTTCACTTTGTTAAAACAAAATAATGGAGCCAAGAAGGTCATTTTCTTTTTGAGAAGAGTTTGAGTCTTCTGAGTGACATCCCTCCTTAACACCTCCCCGCCCCCCCCGCCCCCCCCACCGACTCTCCATGTTGGAGGTCTTGCCCTGTGTGCACCGAGGGAAGCCTAGCCTCTTGGGATCTGGGGACAGATGGGCCGACTGGCAACTTGAAGTAAGAGCCTGAGTGGGAGTGTTGCGTCAGGCTTCCCCTTGCTCCTAAGGGAGAAAACTGGTCAGGTTGCCCCCCTCCCCGCGTTAGGAAAATGCTTAAAGTTTGGATCCCCTGTTGGTGGCTCTAATATGTTTCACTTTGCTGCCCTTGGTGAGGGCACCGAGACCCAGGGTCATGCTTCAGGCCAACTGAATTGCGCATGCACAGCCTTCCTGGGAAGATACTGGTGGGGAACCCAGATCCAAGCAGGCAGCCCTTTGGGAAAAAGAGTGAGTTAGTCTAGCTTGTTCCCAGACACGTGGCTACAAGCTTTTATATCCAGAGCACGTTGGGAATCCTTCCCTCGCCTCTTCTTAGTGGGCTGTGTAGTGGCCTAAGAGGTGGGACTTCTGTGGAGATAGGCTCAAACTCCTATGGCATACTAAGTGTGACGCTGGACAGGTATCTCAGCCACTCTGTGACTCAGGTTCTCCTGTTATCTGTTGGGGGTGGTATTAATGCCTTTGCCCAGGGTGGCTGTGAGGTGAACGAGCTGGTTCGAGTGCTTATTTAGTTCAAAGTGTTTGGTTCACGTCAAGTGCTCAGTGAAAGTTAGCCGTAAGCCTTCTCGGTGGGTTTTACTTAATTGGTGGTCAGGACGACTCAGAAGTGTCATGAGTGGTTGTTCCCCCCACCTTTCCTTCGACAGAAAGGAAGTTCTGTCTAAACTCACTTGGCTGTGTGACGAGGCTGTAGAGGCTCAGGGGGGCGGACCCAGAGCAATGACAGGTCCTCCAGCCTGCCTCTGGAAAAGGTCCATGTGACGAAAAGGTGGAATTAGAACCTAAATCTCCTATCTCCTCGTCCAGCGTTTTCACCGCTGCTCCAAGCCGCCACTGGTTCGGAGCTCACAGTTAAGAGATGTATGCTTTATGGGGTCACACCCCACCTGGGACTTCTCGAGACTTCTGGGATGATCTGTTTCCACACGTCCCTGCCGTGTGTGACGGCCACACTGCTTCTCGCTAGAGCCCTTCTCTGGCCCTCAGCTAATCCTGCTCCCCACAGACCTCAGTTCCTCCAACTCTTGGAACTTTCCATATTGTGAGAAGAGCCGCAAACCACCGAGGCTGCAGGCTCGGGAACCGGCTCCTGCCCACCTCTGTTAGCTGCCTGGGGAGTCTGCCCTCCCAGGGGACACGGGTTGCCTGACAGCGATGCCCCTGGGCACAGCGATTTTCTTCGGTTTTTCTCAAGCATTTGAAGGGCAGACTCGGGAACTGCCGCTTTAACTCCCTGACATGCTCCAGGATGTGCTGTGAGCCTGCTTTGATCACTTTTCTAAGACAATAATATCTCTTCACATTCTGGATAATTAGACTTCGTAATCCCTCCAGTTCTACTCGGCTTGACCTTTATCTTAAATTAAATTTTTTATATGAAGTTGGGAAAAAACCAACAAACCAAAAATGTAGCTTGCAAAGACAAAAATGTATTAAAATGAATTATAGTCTCTATGTCGGGCACTGTAGGACTTGGCTTAGCCTACCCTGGGTCTGAGGGTGTGCCCACCTGCCCGCCTGGATGATGAGGACCCCACACACATGCCCTTCAGCCAGCAGCCTGGAATTGAGATCTGGGGACAATGTGGCAGTCACACGGTGGCCAATTTCACTTGAATTGTTTCCCCTACACCCTAGAAATGGACTTAAACTGCAAACATATGTCTCCACAGTCACGTTCAGCGTCTCATTTCCCTCCAGGAGAAGTCTGAGTGGATGCTGGTGAGGCTGAGACACGGGGGTGCGAGGGGTCGCCTTATGTGGCGTGGTGGTCTCTGTGTGTCACAGTCCCTAGCAGATGTTGCGGTTTCAGCATCCCTACTGAGGGGCCAGAGGACCTGCATTGTTGGCCTTTGGGGGATCCGAGCAGACAGGCAACCCAGGGAGACGGGAGGGGAGCCAGGGCTGGGAGACAGCTGCTCGCGCTTCACGGAGCTGAGCTCTGCCACGGGGTCTCTGCAGCCAGAGCCGTAGGGGGAGCACCTTCTGTGTTGACCTACCATTTCCTGGGTGTCTGCAGGAAGTCCCTTGCCCCAGCTCTTCAGTTTTGCACCAGCCCCCTCCCTGGTGGCCCTGGAGCCTGTGTTATTTGCTGTTTTTTCAAGCTAGCACCACACCCTTGGACTGTCTGCCAAGAAGGACCATTGTTCATGAGAATTCCTCGCTGACTCCAGCTAACCCTTAGATGCACTATTCTGGGGTTGTGCCCTGAATTATTCCTTGTCATTTTTGAGCACCCCTCCTCTTGACTTACCCTTTACATTTCTGACCCCAACCTTCTTGTCAAGCCTGCTGTTGTTGTCCAGAAAGCTCTGAGAGGTCGGCAGGGGTGAAGCCCTTCGGGGAAATTTAAAGAGGCTGCTCTACCTGGCCTCTGAAGCAGCCCTGCACCCTGGGCTCAGCCTCTGAGAGGAGGAGGCAGGGCGGCCCCAGCTCAGGTGGGGAAGGATGTCAGGTAATCTCAGCTGCCGGGTGGGGTTGGAGTGCAGAGCGCCAGGGGACATGAGTGGGGGCAGGGGTGGGGTGGGAATGGGGGAGGAGGCTAAGAAATGAAAACCAGTATGTCCCCCCACCAGAATTGAGCTGATTAACCTGTGGAAGTGGAGATCCTGCCAAGCCCAACTTCCTTGTTTCCAGAAACCTTGGCACAGAGGCCCCGTTCCTGGCAGAGGCCTGTCCTCATCAGGGGAACCAGCAGAGCAGCTGCTGTGATTTTCTTTTTCCTCTCATTTCTGGCAATTCCGAATGGGACTGTTTACTTTTTTCTTCCCCTTTCCTTCCCCACCCTCCTGTAGAAGGGAGTTGGTTCTGGTTAATGTTGAAGATCATAACATGATTACCCCAAGTCTCATGAAATTAAATCACTTTTCTTCAAAGAGAAAGGGGTGGGGGGACCGTCTGGCTGGTAGGCCAGTGAGGGACAAGCGGATATTGAAAGCAGGCTGGCAGCCATGCTTCAGTGTGCCCGGCGAGGCCGGCTAGGGGGTGGCAGCTGTGCAGGGACCTGATTCTGCAAATGGTGGTGCTGGCAGTGGCTCGGAGGGGCCGGGCCCCCACCTGTGCCTCAGACACCTGCCTCTGGAGTACAGGGAGTGGTGTGGGAGCTGGTGAAGGTGTGTGGGGGGTGATTCAGAGAGCAGAGTCTGAAAGTAAGTCGTGTGGGAAGAAACTGAGCTCTTAGAGCATGTCCCTGGGGGAGTTCTCTACCATGTCTGGGTTAGGAGTTCATCATGGCAGGGCACGTTGGGGGGCAGCTTTCCCACTGGAACAGCCTGGGATGGAAATCTCGGTTTTCTCAAGGAAGGTGATGACGTCAGTGATAGGCTGGGGGCCTGTGTGTGTGTGTATCTTTCTCATTAAATTTTAAGGGTCGAGAGGATTCCAGGGATTCTCTAGCATCTGATCTCACACCCAGTGAGGAATCCTCTTTACACCTAACCCTGCCAAAGGACACCCAGCTTCTGCTTTATCCCCTCCTGTGGTATCCACTCTCTTGAAGGCCAGTTCTTGGAGGGACGTGCTGGGGATTGCGCCTGCTCGTCCCAGTTGTGCCTCCCAGGAATGGAGGACAGGGTAGCCCAGCATGCTCAGTGGTAGGTGTTTGGAAAGTGCTTGCTGTGAGTGTGTCTGTCACTGTCTCTTTGGCAGGGCAGGCTGTTGGGATCACCAGTTCTTCTGGGTGTAGCAGGTTCAGCACCCCCTCTCTGGGTGTTTTCCTGAGCTGGTCCCCACCATTTTTCAATGGCCTTTCAAGGGAAACAGGAAAGAGGGAAGCCACTTAGAAAAAGGATCTGGAAGGTGTGTGATTCTTGTTGCCAGTGTCCCAGCATGCTGAGCTCTTTGGGGACAGAAACCAGCCCAAGAGGCCAGGAACTGGGGGTTATGTGAAGACTTTAGGGAGCTGATCTGCTGACACCGAGAGTCAAAGAGCGCCACTTAGGCAATGAAGGGAGCGTAGGAGAGAAGGCATTGGTGCTGGCCGCTGGCGGCATTGCACTCAAACCAGCGCAGGAGGGAAATGGCGGTGAGGATGGCAGAGTGGAAGTTTGGCGGTTGCATTTTTCAGAAGGATTAGGGATGGGACTCGGCCGGCTCACTCCTGTTGGCGCTCTGTGCTGTGACTCATTCTCATCAAGGGTCACTGAGCGTCTCTCTATGCGCGGCCTTGGGCTGAACTCCTCACCTGGCCAGCCTTCTCGAAAATGTGTGTCATTTCTTACAAGGCAGAGTCGTGGAGCGGGTGAGCGGGTGTGCAAATCAGTGGAAATTCATCTCCACTGTTGGAAAAACAACTCCAAGTTCATGACTCGTTGGCTTTAGAGGTGTGACTGTAAAGGATGGAGCTGATTTTTTGTTTTTCACCAAACAGATGCGTGTCCCATCCGCTTTAGTAGCCACTTTGTGAAGAGAAACATTTCTTCCACTGGCCAGTGGAGCCGTTCTCCTAGCCCCATGGGGGAAGCCAGCTGCATTACTTCACAGTCATGATGAGTTTTTATCCAACAACAGTGTCACCCACACTTGATCCTGGAGTCTGGGTGCACCTGTACTTGACACCCAAAGGTTTGGACTGGATATAAAAGTACTCTCTGGATGCAGGGGTCCAGGAGCTGCCACCACCTGGGATATTCAGCAACTCCTGAGGGCAGCTCCCGGAGACCAGTCCCAGAAATGTTTCCGGCAACAGTGTCATTGTTGGAATCAACGAACAGTTCCTATCCACCTTTCCCAGAACCCGAGGGTCTTACTTGAAGAATGTATGAATGTGGAATGTTCTGGATTGCTAAAAACTCAGTCTTACCATGCTGTGGTCAGATGTAGTTGGTGTGTATAACATGAGTCCCGTTGAGAGGTGGTATAGCACAATGGTTGGGGGCCTGGATTCTGGAGCCAGACGACCAGAGTTCAAATCCCAGCCTTATCACCTAGTGACATATGACCTTGGACTCTGAAGTTAGGGAAGCCCCATGGGCTAGGCCACCCCTCAACCTCAGGGGAGGCCTTGAGGTGATGCCACTAAATCCAGGACCTCTTGAGGTATTTTAGAAACTATTGGTCAAAGAAATGAAGTGGTTGCCCAAGATCACTCAGCTGGTCTCAGTCATGAGAGCGAGTTGGAGAGCCTCACCCCGTGGAAGACGTGGAACCCACTGTGTCCTTGAGTACTCATGACAGGCACCACCTCCACCAACAGAAGGGTCTCCCCATGCCAGAGTGGGGCAGACACAACCCCAGGTGAGCAGCCTGCAGAATCCCCTGCCCACTCCATCCCCATACAAACTGGCACCGTGGGAAGAACTTCAAGATATAGCAAAGAAACGCTCAGGCACGCCCCCTTTCCTACTAGTTCACAATTTTTTGCCCTTTGTCATGCCCAGCAAACAACTAAATGAATACACAGAACCATGCATTTTGTGGTGTTGGTGGTGATTTAAGTATTTTGATAATCAATTATTGTCACTCCTGTGTGACTTTCTCAACCACCCACCACCACCCAGGGTGGGGTGTCCCTAGGCTAGGACTCGGGTGTCCTGGCTCCACACTGTCAGAACTGCTCCCTTGTTGGAGGGGACCGGGCTCCCCTGCACTGGTTCTAGAAAATCTGGTATAGACCATCATTGCGCTCCGCAGTGGTGGTGATTTAGAGAAGCTTGACTCCGGGTTGTGGGTCAAGAGTGTGAGTCCTAGAGTTTTGCTTATGTTGCATAGAAGTCAGAGGCAGAGGAAACACATCTCTGAAGCTGAAACCCTGGCCACTGTGCTGCTTTCCCTGTTGCTTTCCTGGATGCGTACCCTGCCCTGTTCTGCAGCAGGCGATGGTCAGGCAGTTGGGCAAATGCAGCCCTGTTATCATTTTCTTTCCGGTTTTGGGCATCTTGAAATCCACAAAGGAAGAGACAGAAGAAAGAACTGATAACAGCTGGAGATAAAATGTCTCCAAAAAGTGGGCCATGGAAGTGGAAAGACTTCTTTTAAAAAAGAGAAGAAATGGAAGAAATGATGTAGGTTTTGGCCAGGGAGAGGGACAGAGTTTGGGGCTACGTGTTGTTTGAGGAGCCGACACAGGAGAACATAAGTTCAGATGCATTAGAGGTGAGAGGGAGGGCATCCAGAGGCAACAGGATATTGAAGGTGGAGCCCTGGGCTGGGAGACAAGACTTGGTTTCTGATTCAGGCCATACCAGCAGCTCATTTTAGTGCAGTGAGCAAGGCACTCTACCTTTCTGAGCCTCAGTGCCCTCACTGCAAAATAGAGCTAATAATGTGAGTTCCTCAGCTCCCTCACAAGATGGTTATGAAGAGCAAATGAGCTAAGACAAAGATAGCATACTTTATTTTTAAGGTGCATAAATAATAATAATTTATTACAATATTATTAGTAGTATTAGTACGATGTACCTGGTAGCTATGAAGTGGGGAAAGGTTGGGGAGGTGAACTTGAACTGCTAGCAGAATATTCAGGAGAACTGAAAAGATGGTGGAGAGGTCACTGGAAGACACTTAAGGCAGAAGAAATGACATATGAACCACCCCTTTATTTCCTCTTAGACAAGGTATGCAAAACCTCATAGGAGGGCCAAGAATTCTTCTGAGGGGATGACAGGGATTACCATCCATTGGTCATCATATCTGTGGGGCTTGTGGGGCCCTGGGCTCCAGGTTGGGGGTGTAAAGGTCAACCCAAAGTTGTTTTCCGTGACAACAGGCTGCATTGCCATCCCTCAATGCTGGTGCTCCCATTCCCAGACAGTGGTTAAGCTCTCCTTGTCCATACTGAGCATTGTTTGTTCTTTTGCCCTTCCTTCTCTTCTTCCCTCCTGTTTTACTTGGAATCCTTTCTTGGGGGAATGTAGAAAATGACTCAGGAGTCTGGGGTACATCTGGCTGGAAAGACCTCACACACTTAGGGATGCTCCCAGTGGCTTCTGTAGCCTCCCCAACATTTGCCTGTCGCACATGCCCGCCTTTGGGCCCGGGGAGGAGACCCACTGCAGGAAGCAGGGCCTGAAACGGTAAGGCAGAAGAAACTGGATGTATGCAGCTCCTGGCCTCCCCTCTGTAGCCTGGAACTGAGGTCCTGATGAGAGGGCCCTCTTCAGACCTCTGCCTCCATGCAGTCGGAGCAGAACCCTGCTTGAGGGCGGTGGGTCATTAGTCTTGGGGGAAGCAGGTGTGTAGGGAGTGAGCCAGGTTGGGGACTTGGGCTCCTTCTCCTCCAGCCTGGCTGCCTCTTCCATGTCTGACATACTTCCTCCTGAGCTTTGGACTTGTTCCTAGTCCTCCTGAGAAAGAGTCTTGCACCCTGGCTGGTGTGGCTCAGTGGACTGAGTGCCAGCCTGCAAACCAAAGGGTCATTGGTTTAATTCCCAGTCAGAGCACATGCCTGGATTGTGGGTCAGGTCCCCAGTAGGGTGCATGTGAGAGGCAACCACACACTGATGTTACTCTCCCTCCTTTTCCTTCTCTAAAAACAAACTAAATAAAATCTTTTAAAAAATGTGCCTTGCATAATGACATGGGCTGGGAGCTTACCTTCTCTCCCCTGCCCCTGTATTGGTGGCTTCAGGAGTAAGCGATGTTTCTCTTTTCTTGAACACTATCTTCTTTCCCTAACACTCCCTCTGGCTGCTCCTGTCCCCGCAGGGGGGTACCCCAGGCAGCCATGATACCCGGATTTCTACAGGCTGCCATAGTTCCTTCAGCACACCGTGGAAACAGTCTAACTGTGCCAGCCAGTGACCCTCATAGCAAAATTCACTGGCCCTGCTTGGCATCCCTGAACTATTAGGCCCCTTAGCCTCTTTCCTCTTTGAAACTCTCTTCGCCCTTGTCTTCGTGGGCATGGTTCCCCCACAACGTCTCTGCTCAGGACCGGCCTGTCTTCCTCCTTCTCCAGCACCTGAAATGTGGGTGCGCTCTGAGGTGAGCCCAGCCTTCTACGTTCCTTACCCTAGTGACTTCATTCATTCTTAGAGGTTAGATGGAAATGGCTCAGTTATCTGCCTGTGTTCTCATCTGTTTGGAAACATTAAATGTGTTATCTCATACTTCAAACATTTGAAATCTCATCCAGAAGCCAAGACGTGTTCCTCTGTCATCTTCCCCACTTGGGCTGAGGCAAGCCCTCGGGGACCGCGTCTTCACCTCTGATTTCTCAACCAGTCACCCAGTCTTACTCATTATCCCTTTGCAGTGTCCCATCTGCACCTGTTCCTTTCCACTCCTACCGCCAACGCGCACGTTCTCTTAGCCCAGAGACGTGACTGACCTCCTGGTTAGTCTCCTTGCCTGCTGCCCTCCTCTCCAAATCCCACCCATCCCGCAGATCCACACTCACTGTTACAAAGTCCCTCCTTCTACCCTGACCCATCAGCAAGAAGTGGACCTGCGGGCACAGGGACAGTTCTAAGCTCAGGCCGCCTTTCTCAACAGTTTTCTTCCTTTGAGGGAAAGATAGATGACAGGCCGGTAAAGTTGTGTATGGCAGGAAGCTGGGGTGCATGTGGCGTGGGATCGCCGTATGGGAAACCCTTCAATGTCCCATAGTGGAAGGCAATAATTGGCTGGATAATCAAGTAAGTCAGGTAAACATTTAACTGTTTCATTTTAACTTAAGGCATATAAATGTACATCCATTTGCCAAGCTTTTTCTTAGGGCCAAGACATTTTCTTAGCATCCGGATGTGCTCGTTGGGTTCTGTGGTCTTTCCTGAGCGTAAACCTTGCCTGCAATACATCGTCTCTAGTCTCCAGTTTCGCCGAAGTGAAGCAAGTCCTCGGAGAAGTTTGTGAGGTTATTTGAGCTCAGAATCTTAGATTTTTTTGTGACTTCTTTCCAGTCTTTCTCAGATACCTTCTCACATCTCAGTTGACAGTGCTTCTTCTATAAATTCAGTGACTTGCTTCTGTTGAGTCTTTCCAGTTTAGCTTTGGTAGAAACAGCAGTGCTTCTCACGCTGTTTTAAATGAGCAGGGAGCCCACCCAGCTGCCTGGCGAGAGCAGCAGCGCCCAGACACAGTGCAGCGAGCCTGGCAGCTCTGAGCGGCACTCACGCTGCTATGGGTACTGGGCTGAGGGTTTCATAGAAAGAACGAAAAGTGTAAATTATGCTGGCGGTGATGTGAATAGAGGCTGGACATGAGAGCTTTGTTTTTTAAGTTTGGATGACAGAATCAACTGAGCTAATCAGTTGAAAAATTCATGGGGATAAAATCTAAAGTCTCTGCTATACGTTAAAGAAATGGATGGCACTATTACAGTGTAGTGGATAACTATATTATCAGAGAGACTGAAGGGTTTTAGCTGAAGGGAAAATTTATGAGTCCAACTACGCAGTGTGGCTGCCAAAGGAAACTAATATAATCTTCAATCACCAATCATCTCCCCAACATTTGTTCCACCCTCCTCTGCGTACAGCCAAGCAGCTCAGTGGGGAATTGTCTGTGATTTGTATAATCCAATCAGGATGACTCTGTCTTCTTTGCCACATGATTGATCAACACACAGCATTTCCCTGGCTACAGAAATTGGTTCAGGAATAGATGTATGACCCAGTTTGGTCCAAAGAGGCATAAGAGGATATTCCCTAGAGGCTTTTGTAATAAGGTTCCTTAACTCTTCTGGAGAAGATTCTGGAAACCAGCCCTCTCTTTTTACTTTGGATGGTATGTGGATACAGAGCCTGGAACTGCTGCAACCATTTTGCCACCATGAGGAACAACCTTCCTAGGAAGATACTGATACCACAGGGACTTAGAAGACAGATAGAAGATACCGAGTTCTTGATGATGTCTTCAATGAAGCCGGTTCCACTTCCAGACCTTCCAGCGCCCCAAACCGGAAAACTCTCTTCAGCCTTTTTGACTTGAAGTTTCTGTTCCTTGATGCATAGAGAATTTTATTTGCCACAAAGATGAGAGCCCAGCTTCCTCAGGCGGAGACACATGCACTTGGTACACTGCATTGGCTTCTGGGTGTCGGCCTTGCCTGAGGCTCAGTGAGGAGCTGCAGGAAAGCTGATAAAGACCTGCTGGCCTCCAGAAGGGATATGGAGTCAGATTTTTATAGCATGGACGATGGGGGTAATGATTCCCTTTTATGTACAGATTCATAACAGCGCTCCTTTCATTGGAAAGCTCAGCACATACATTTTAAAAGGAGGAGGTTTTGTAGAAACGTGTAATTGTTAATTTTTCAGGAGCACATGTATTATATGCAATAAGATATACTTGTAGCTTCCAGGAACATGCTGGGAATAGCAAGAGAACATTTTCACAAAGGCACAGGATGATTTGAATAAAAAGAAGCTGTTTTGTCTAGTCATTTTGTGGGAGGGAAACCCAAATCCCAAGTTATCATCATTCCAATATAGAAATAGCCACCCGAGTGTTGTTTTCACAAGAGGCTGTCACAGGGTGGCCTTCGAGGGAGTGTGGAATGACTTGTTCAGGAGATTTCCATCTGGGGAGCAATATCCCATGAGAGTTGGCTCCTCTTTCTGGCCTCGCTACCAGCGTAGGTGGAAGGAGACCTCCGGACATGCTGCAGCTCACTCTGTAGTCTTCCTGTGGGCTTCTTCAGCCCTGGTTCTGTTCTTGCAGCTTTAACATTTTCTTCTGATCCTCAGAGTAACAGGAGTGAGGCCAGCAGCTTCTTTCCCTTGCACCAGGACGCTGCAGAAACAAACAAAAGGAATGAGCTGTGTGTCTTGGGCAGGGACCTCCTGGCTAGCTGTAGGCTGTTTCTGTACCACGGAAACCTCAAAACATATTGGCCCAGGCAAAGTGGATGTTTATTTCTCTTTTGCTCCATAGCTCGGAGGCAGGGAGGTAGGGGATGAGCCGGGTGAGGAGGCAGCCCTGCTCCATGATGTCATTCAGGACAGGACCCAGCCTCTGCCTTGTTGCTCTACCACCCTCTGGGGTGCTTTCCTTATCTTCGTGGTAGAAGCAGTTTCTCCAGAACCCTGGGTTCGTTCCAGCCTGCCAGAGAGCAGAGAGTAATTTCCCTTAAGGAAGTGATGCGGAAGTTGTGTGTATCATTTCTACTCATCTTGTAGCGTCTCGAACTGGTTATGACCACACCTGGCTGCAAGGTGTCCGGAGAAGTACGGTCTCAAGCTGGGTAGCCTTGTGCCCTCATAACTAAAAGAGAGGGGCAGAATGGGTGGAGGCAGCTAGCTTCTCTGCTATAGAGCCTGTCAGGACCCACATCTGTACAACAGTGCCCAAAGGATCTCGAGCAGTCCCTCCAGCCTTGGCCTTAACCCTGCTAAGTCTCAGTACCTTCCCCTGTAAACTGGAAATAACAGAAGTGCTGACCTCGATGACACGATGACATGCGGGAAAGGACTTTGCCCAGCACCCATACATAGGTGGGTGCTCAAATGGGAGCTTCCCTTGTGGCTGTTTTCAACCAGCCAATCCGCCCACAGGTTTTGCCTTTAGAGTTCTGGAAATTCAGTGGTGAACACACCAGAGGGAAGCCCCAGTCCTCAGGGAGCTCGTGTTCTAGTGGGGGCACAGTGGTGCATCCTCAGGGAGAATGGTCCACTCCTCTGATTGCCCTCCACCCTGGCTCTCCCTGTTACCGAGCATGGAATTTGGGGGTTGGGCTCTTTGCAGGAGTTGTCCAGGTGGTTGCTTGCAGTTGGCATTTCTTGAGCACCTTCCGTGAGCCTGGCAGTGTGCAAAGTTCTTTGTGTGCATTGCCTCATTTATTCTCACCGTGATGAGAGGAAGTCAAACTATTCTCATTTTAGAAGTGAGAAAAATGAAGCTCATAAAGGTTAAGCAACTTAATCAAGGTGACACCATGAGTCTGTCAGAGTCGGACTCAGGATTCAAGCCCAGGCTGCCTGCTCTGGAGCCTTCTCTAACCCCCACACTAGGAGGAATGGGAGTTGGCCGGGTGGGCTGGGGTCAGGAGCATTCAGGGAGAGGCAGGCACAGGGCCCAGAAATGACAGATCTCTGGGGGAGGTTGAGGACCCAAAGAAGCTGTGTGGCTGCAGTGCTGTGAGTGGGGAGTGGGTGAAGAGGCTGGACAGTGGGGCAGGATCCAGCCCACGAGCCCTTGTGGGCTGTGTCTGATGAAAATAAGAAGAAGGTGTTTAAGAGCTTTAAATGGAACGGAGTTTGTTTGGATTTGTGCCATGGAAGGGTTGCCCTGATTGCAAAGGGGACAGTGGACCCGAGAAGGAGGAGACTAAAGCAGGGAGACAGCAGTTGGCAGGGGCTGGAGGGTGGGGGTGTCCAAAGTCGACCCCTTCCCCCAAGAAAGTCCTAAGGCTGAAAGAGGAAGGCTGCCCCTCTGCGCTCAGAGGTCCTGCCGGGTGCCCTTCCCGCAGACCCTGGCGGTGAAATCGAGCTGGGGGAGCAGACCTCACCCCTCTCTTAGGACAGCGTCCTCCCTTTTTGGGGCTCTGAGCCTGTGCCGATTTGCCCAATAGCCTTCAAGCGAATTCATGGACCGATGAAGAAAGCAATAGCTCTGCCTTTTATACATTCCCGTTTTGAAGGAAGAGTGCAGGCTGACTCAGAACCGGGCTTCTCAGAGTCAGTCCTTCTGAGGACTGCGACTTTGGAGAGCACAAGAGAGGGAGGGTTCCCTGTGGGTGCTCCCCTGGTGTGCCCATGCTGTGGCCAGTGACTCTTCAGCCTGGTCCCAGGGTCCAGAGGGAGTGCAGTGCACCTGAGCACTCTCAAGGCTAAGGGCCTGGCCCAGGAGGGTCAGGGTCTCAGAGCCCTCACTGTCCCAGACTAATACGGACAACTCCCTGGGCTTCCCACCCCAGGGAGTGCATAATCTACTCAGGAGCAGATATAGAAATACCAACTCCACCAGGAGGCTAAATGAAGCCACTCTGTCCCCTGCTCCCAGCTGCCACCCCCTCCTTTGCTGCATTGTGGCTTTTGGTGCCTTTCCTGGAGGATGGAGCTGCCATGTGCAGAGCTGAGTGCTGTACCGCGGGGCAGGCCGAGTGGGGCGGAGCCCCAGCTCCACCAAGCTGGTGCTGGTGGTGAACAGGTGGCCCCGATGGGAGCAGGCAGGAGGCAAGGGGAACAGCTGAAGCCCATGCTGAGAGGGTCCTGTGGGCGCCCAGATGGGCATCCATCTGCAGATTGGCCTCCAGGGTCTTTTGGCCACCTGTTCTGCGACTTGAAATTTCCCATCATCCTGCTCTTGAAGATCTGGCGGGATCTTTAGTGAGTTGGGGTCAGCAGTTGGGGCTCCAGGCCCAGCTTATAACCAGTTCTTATCACCACCAGGGAATTGAGGGGGCAGCCCTTGTCCTCTCTGCGCCTGAGTCTCCTTTTTAAGAAACAAGGGGTTGGCCTGGCCTTGGACATCCTCTGAGGTCGCTCTCCGCTGAGCGTGGGTAGTGGTCTGGAGCTGCTCACACCCCAGTGACCAAGGCTGGATGGGGGTCCCAGACGGATGGGTGGACAGGCTCCAGGCCCGACTCTTCAGCAGTCCCAGGTGGGTTGAGCATTTGGGGATCGAGACCTCGGGCAGACCCGGAAGCCTGGAACACGATCAGACGCCGCAGATGCGGGGGTTTCTGCTTCAGTTCTCTTCTTTGCAGGGTTTGGGTCTTTAGAAAGGGTTGGCAGCTTGGCTGAGCCACGGTAACTATTTCCGAGCTGGCGGGAAGCATTGCGCGGATGACCTCAGGGTTGAAAATCTGTTCTCCTTCCATTATCAAGATTTTGAATGACTCCAAACGCAGAGAAACAGCCTCTCTCCGGGTTCCTTGTGGGCAACCATCATGAAACCCTCTCGCACCTGTTCACCCTGCAAAGCATGAAGTGTCTGATCTATTTAAATGGCTGGGTTGACTGATTAATTTCTCTGTAGCCCCATGCCTGGGCCTTGGGTGGCCGCCATGGGAACAGAGGTGATGGATGTGGGGCTGGTGCGTCCAGCCCGGGGGAAGGCACTTCTCCATTGTGGAGAACTCAGAAAACCAGGCACAGGGAGCCTGATCTGTGCTCTCTCTATTACTAAACCAACGTGCATGTTTTGGTCCTCTCCGGTTTTTACTCTCTGTGTTCTTGATAAACACATTGGAGGAGCTTCTGGGAGATGGTGATTTCATGTTGAGAACGTGCACCTTCATGAAAGTTTTGCCTAAGTCTTTCTGATGCTCTCTCTTCTGGGTCCCTGGTGGGTTTCTTGCTGTTTGTCAAACCTGAGGGATTATTGCCCCTTCTGAAAACCCCTCCTGTGCCCACTCAGGCCCCCTGAGCCTGGGTGCCCTCAGCCATTCTGGGCCCTTCTCCCTCCACTCACCCCAAACACCACAGTGCTGGAGATGGGGCTTGTGTTCACAGCTGCAGCCCTTGCGCGTGATCTTCTTTTTCCAGTCCGGGGTTTCATCTCCCTTTTATAACCTGGCTCCTGCCGCCAGCCTCCTGCAATTTCTGGCAAGCACTTGTTAGAGTGGCCAGATTTTTTTTTAACATGAACAAAGCTATCTGGACACGGCAGCATAGTTACCAAGCAAAATTAACACTGCTTCATTGTGTACCCAGAAATCCCGAAGCCCACGGGTCCACCCATCCCCCTGAGGTCCAGTGGGGAGATGGCATTTGAGGACATGGAGGTCTGCCCAGGCCACAGCATCGGCCATGGTTTGTGAGCAGAGGATGGTACTCACACCTGCTTCCTCCCGACTTCAGGCACTGATTCATCTTTTGGTGGGAACCAGTGGCAGTGCCCTAGGCTGGCTGTTGGTTTTTCTCTCTTTCCCAAGCAATTAAAGACTCACCCTGTGACACTGAGGAAGGGAGCCATTTAATGTCTCTGGACCCTGATGAGCAGAAAGATGGGCATGTCAGTGCTGGTGTATGAAGCCACACTGTGTGTGAGGCAGCAGCTCTCAAGAACTTGCCGGGGCTGACTTCTTGCTGCCCGCCTTCTTCCACCATTTCTGTTCCCGCACAGAAACCAGGCCAAGTGCCCAGGGAACATTTAGCTTTTTGTTGTGAGGAGGGGAGAATTAGAAAGTCAAATGCTTTTATGGACTGGGAGCCAAGAGAAGGGGGCCGGGGGACTGGTAGGGCCTGGCAGAGGCTCAGCCACTCTTGGGGTGCTTGTCCATCCTGAGACTGCTGCAGGGAGGGAGGGGAGCCCAGGGTCTGGGAGGGGGCTCTGCTGCCCCCACTGTGTCCTTTAGTCCCGAGGCTGGTGTGGCAGAGCCGACCAAAGGGAGGGGGAGTTGAACAAGTGCCAGCTGGAGAAGGGCACTGGATGCCAGGCAGAGAAGGTGGCAGTGCCAAATGAAAGGTCTCTGGAGTGTTGGTTGTGTCTCACTTTCTACCTCGTTTATTGGGTGTCATCCAAGAGTAAGCTGTTCTTCCTAAGTGGCTTCTAAAGAACTGAAGCTCCTTCCCCAAACTTTAAAAATCAAACTATTTTGTGTGTCAAGCTTTTTAAAAAAAATTGTGGTAAAATACTCATAACATAAAATTACCATCTTAACCATGTTTAAGTGTACAGCTCAGTGGTGTTGTGTATATTTACATTATTGTTGGGCAACCACCACCACCGTCTATTTCCAGAACTGTTTTATCATCCCAAGGTGCACCTTGGTTCCCAGGAAACACGAACTCCCCAGTCTCCTTTCCCAGCCCCTGGCAATCACCATCCTACTTTCTGTCTCTGGTATCTCATATGAGTGGAATCACACAGGATTTGTCCTATTGTGCTGGCTTATTTTACCTAACATAATGTCCCCAGGGTTCATATATGCTGTAACGTGTGTCATATTTCCTTCAGTTTAAAGAATAAATAATATCCTGTTGTATGCACAGACCACATTTTGTGTATCCATCTGTTGATGGACACTTGGGTTGCTTCCACCTCTTGGCTATTGTGAGTAGTGCTGCTATGAATACGGGTATACTCAAGCTTTCTTTTACAAACAACTTAAAAATTTTTTTTTATCTCAGAAGTGTATTTATTTAAAAACATTTTTTGAATGTAGACAAGTTGACATCAAATTTTCAATTAAACTGCAGGGCAGTCATTGTTGAGAATCACCTGAAGTCTAGCTGAACAGAAGTCCTATAATGAGGATACAAAAAAGAAGCCACATTAAGGCTTGTAGGAGGGGTGGAGGTGCAGAAGGGGTAGTCCCCCGCCCCATACGTGGCAGTTAAAAATTGGGAGGGATAATCTCAGCTATGGAGGTTCCCCCTGAGGAGTGAGGAGTCCCAGCCCTACATCAGGCTTCCCAGCCCAGGGCTCTGGTGCCCTGAAGAGAAGTGTCCAAAACTTCTGGCTATGGAAGCCAGATTGTGGCTGAGGACGGTATAGAGCTTCTGGAATCCCAGGCATTCCTCTTAAAGGGCCAGTGCACAGACTTACTCAGACTCACTCACTCTGAGCTCCAGCACTGGAGCAGTAGCTTGAAAGGTATCAGGGCCACATGGGAGGAACTGAATTGTCTGGCTTCAGGAGATAGCTAAAAGGGCAGCTTACTCCCAGGAAGAAATACTAACAGAATCCATTGTTTCTTTGCTGAGCCCTCCCAGCTACAGGTACTAGCAGGTGCCATATCTGAGTCTCCACAACATGACTGACAGTGTTGTCTGCCTCTCTTCCCACACCGGTCCCACCCCTGTTATTCCCTGCGACCCTGCCCAACCAACTCGCAAGCCTATCCATGCCCCTTCCAGTGGTGTTTCCATAAAAATGTCCTGTCTTTTCTCATACAACAGATGTTCCTAAAATTTCTCCAAGGTCTGAAAACCCCAAACAAGCAGCATCTGGCCTCAGTGTGTCCTGTATTTCTTGCTAAACAACTCCAAGCCCTGCACTAGTATCAACTGGCCTCCATTCACAGCTTGGCCTCTCCCAAGAGGCACCTCCAAGCCCAGCACAGTGACAACCATCTGAGGACTGCTTTGTAGCTCACGCTGGCAGTGGCTCACCTTGGCCTGCACCTCCTGGGAGGCCCTAGATCCAGTATACGAGTGGACAACTTCGGAACATATTGGAGCACCACCCAAACACCTCCAGAAGTAACACAACAAAAGGGGGAACTTGGTGGGCATCAGAGCCCTGCTGAAGACAGTCCTACTCTGTGGGGTGGGCCCCTGTACAGCAGCTCCTTCCGTGTAGTTGTGGCTGGGCCTCCCAGCAGATCAGCTTAGGGGTTGATCCCTCCCATTGACTTGCCAACAACAAGCAAGGTTCAAGTACAACAGGAGATTACACACAGCCCATGTGGGGGGCACATCTGGAGCACCCCACTTGGGTGACCAACTAGAAAGACTGTGCCACTGGGCTGCACAGGACATCTACTACATAAGGTCACTGTACCAAGAATGGGAGATGTAGCAGCTCTAACTAATACATAGAAACGAACACAGGGCAGTAGCCAAAGTGGGGAGACAAACAGGTCCCAAGTGAAAGAACAGGATAAAACTCCAGAAAATGAACTAAACAAAATGGAGACAAGCAATCTACTAGATGCAGAATTCAAGACACTGATTATAAAGACATTTAAAAAACAAGGTCCTGACCATTGTGGCTCAATTGGTTGGGCTTCATCCCTCAAAACAAAGGGTTGCTGGTTTGATTCCCAGGTCAGGGCACATACCTAGGTTGTGGGTTCAGTCTTTAGTTGGGGCAGGTACAAGAGGCAGCCTGTCACTGTTTCTCTCTCACATCAGTGATTCTCTCCCTCTCTTTTTCTCTCCCTTCCCCTCGATCTAAAGTAATTAATTAATTAATTAATTAATATTAAAAATGAACATAGGAGAACATTTGAGGTGATGAACACATAATATAATATACAGATGATGTGTCATAGAACTGCGCAACTGAAACCGATGTGATTTTATTAACCAATGCCACTTCAATTAATTCAATAACAATAAAAATAGAATAAAATTTTAAAACATCTTAAAGTTTATTTAAGCAGTGTTAAACCAGGAAATGGTTAGGAGCCCTCCACTGACAGGATAGAGAGAGACTTCTATAGAGAAAAAGCAGAAACAAAGTAAGGGGAAAATAACATAGGGGAAGAACAGATCAAGTTGGCAAGAACTTAAAGAGAGGAAACATAAAAATGGAGATAGAAACATAAAAAAGGGCTAGTTAGAAATAAAGAATATAGTAACTGAAATAAAGAATACCCTAGAAGAAATAAACCACAAAGAAATAAACCACAAAATAATCCTTTGATCCACAAAGGATCAAACCAGCAATCTGGATGATAAGGAAGCAGAAAAACAACCAATCAGGACAGCAAAAAAATAAAAATAAAAAAATCAACAGCGTCGGGGACAACATCAAACATACCAGCATCCTCATCGTGGGGGCTGCCAGAAGAAGAGAGAGCAAGTAATTGAAATCCTCTTTGAAAAAAAATAATGGCAGAAAACTTCTTTAGCTTGGTGAAGGAAATAGACACACAAGTCCAGGAAGCACAGAGAGCCCCCAAAAAGATGAACCCAAAGAGACCATACCAAGACACAGCATAAGTAAAACACCAAGGGTTAAAGACAAAGAGGGAATCTTTTTTTAAAGATTTTATTTATTTATCTTTAGAGAGGAAGGGAAGGAGAGAAGGAGAGAAATATCAATGTATGGTTTTCTCTCGTGAGTCCCCTGCCGGGAACTGGCCTGCAACCCCAGGCATGTTCCCTGACTGGGAATTGAACCGCGATCATGTGGTTCGCAGGCCCGCGCTCAATCCACTGAGCTACACCAGCCAGGGCAAAGAGGGGATCTTAAAAGCATCAGGAGAAAAGCAGGTAGTGACCTACAGGGGAACTTCCATAAGACTGTCAACTGATTTCTCAAAAAAAACTTTGCAGGCTAGAAGGGATTAACAAGAAATATTCAAAGTGGTGAAAAGAAGGACTTGCAACCACAATTACTCTACCTAGCAAAGCTATCATTTAAAATCAAAGGGCATTTAAAGAGTTTCCCAGGGAAGAAAAAGCTAAGGGAGTTCATCACCAAACCAGTATTACAAGAAAAATTAAAGGGTCTTCCTTAATAGAAGAAAACAGAAAGAGAAAAATATGTAATTAAATGGCAATCAATACATAGCTATTAATGATTACTTTAAATGCAAATAGATGAAATGTTTCAATCAAAAGACAGAGTGACTGAATGGATGAGAATACAAGACCTGTACATATTGTGTCTATAAGAGACTTCAGATTGAGAGACACACACAGACTGAAAGTAAAGGGATGACTAAAACACCAATCCCAAAAACCTATGCACCCCAATGTTCATAGCAGCACAATTTACAATAGCCAAGAGTTGGAAGCAACCTAGGTGCCCATCAGTAAATGAATGGATCAAAAAACTATGGTACATATACACAATGGAATTTTATGCTGCAGAAAGAAAGAAGGAGCTCCTACCTTTTGCAACAACATGGATGGAACTGGAAAGCATTATGCTGAGTGAAATAAGCCAGGTGTTGAAGGACAAATACCATATGATCTCACCTCTAACAGGAAGCTAAACAACAAAACAAACAAGCAAGCAAAATATAACCAAAGACACTGAAATAGAGAACAGGCTGACAGTGACCAGAGGGGAGAGGGGAGGGAATTTCAGGGGAAATAAGGGAGGGATTTAGAGGAACCTATATAAAGGATACATGGAAAACAACTGAGAAGGGTGGAAATGGGAGGGAGGGGGGAGGATGGAGGGTGGGATAGAATGGGAGTAATAGACAGAAAACTGTACTTGAAAAATAATTAAATAAAAAAATTGGAAAAAAAAGAAAAGAAAGTAAAGGGATGAGAAAAGATATTTTGTGAAAATGGAAACAAACAAGCAAAAAAGCTGGGGTAGTAATACTTGTACCAGAAAAATAGACTTTATCATTATTATTTTTAATTTTCACTTGAGGACATGCCTATTGATTTTAAAGAGAGGGGAAGGGAGGGAGAGGGAAAGAGACAAACATTAATGTGAGAAAGAAATATCAGTCAGTTGCCTCCTACACACACCCCAACCAGGGACGGAACATGCAACCCAGGCATGTGCTCTGACAGGGAATTGAACATGCAATCCTTCGGTCTGTAGGAGACACTCTAACCAACTGAGCCACACCAGCAGGGGCCAAAGTACGCTTCAAAACAAAGGCTATATATCAAGAGACAAAGAAAGATCCAGCAGTTCTGCTTTTGGATATCTATCTGAAGAAACCCAAAACACTAATTTGAGAAGACATTCATCCATATGTTCATTGCTGCATTATTTACAATAGCCAAGATACAAATGCAATCTAAGGGCCCATCGTAGATGAATGGATAAAGGTGATTTGGTACATATATACAATGGAATATTGCTTGGTTATAAAAAGAATGAAATACTGCATTTGCAAAATATGGATGGACCCAGATGGTATTTTGCTGAGTGGAATAAATCAGACAGATACCTATGATTTCACATATGTGTAGGGTCTAAACAAAAAATTAATGAGCAAACAAAACAGAAATAAACTCATAGGTACAGAGAACACTTGGAAGGTAGCCAGTGGTGAGGGGGGTGGGGGAACTGGGTGAAAAATGGATTAAGCAGCACAGATTGGTAGTTATAAAATAGTTGGGGAGATGTAAAATATAGGGAATATAGTCAATAATATTGTAATTACTATGTATGGTGTCAGATGGGTACTAGATTTATTGGGGTGATCATTTCATAAATTACATAAATATCTAATCATTAGGCTGTACCCCTGAAACTCATATAACATTGAACATCAATTGTGATCGGAAAATAAAAAATATTTTTAAAAAAGAAAACTGATTACTTAGTGACAACTATAGGTCATTAAGCTCTATAATGCTCTAAACATTATATGTTATAATCATTATGAAAGGTAATCAGGGCAATTATTTAATAAAGATGGAGATCTGAGAGTAAAAAAAATGTAGGCAAGTTAAAAGAAAAAAATCACCCATAATCTCATTATTCAGGGAAACTTTTGGTGTCTATATGTTTACATTTTGGTATACATGCTTCAATATCACTTATTAGTACATATATACATTCAGTTAGTAAAAACAAGATTTTGTACTCAAACACACACTTTTGTAACTTGCTTTTTCATTACCAATATCTTGACTCCATTGCTGCAACAGAATTTTAATAATTGCTTAGCATTTTAGCACATGAATGCACCATTAGTCCTAACCTGTTTCCCACTAGTTTTCCAGTTTGTCCCTGTACCAACAGCTTGTGAAATTCATTCTTGGAGCTCAGCCTCTTGTATGTGTTTAGCTCTTTCTTTGGGATAGAGTCTTAGAATCACAGTTGGTGGGTTAGAGGGTGTGAACATTTTTTAATTTCTTGAGTCTTTTAGACGTATTGGTAAATTACTTGTCAGATGAGTTTTACTTATTTGTATTTTATTTAATCAGCACAATGGAAGAGTAGTGTTTTCCCCATCCCCTCACAGATACTAAGTAGTATCATTTAAAAAGTCATTTGCCCGTTTGAATGGTAAGAAACAGCATCTTGGTTGAAAAAGTATGCATTTCTTTGAACATTTTTTATATGTTTGTTAGCTGTCTATATTTCTCCCTTTGGGAATTGCTTATTCATGCCGTTTGTGTGTTTTTCCAGGGGGAGATTAATATTTTCTTATCAATTGGTAAGAAATGTTTATATATCAAGGCTGTAAATTGTTCTATCAGCTGCAAACAGTTTCATCCTAGTTTGCCCTTTGCCTCTCAGTTTTGCTACTGGTGCTTATTGATATAAAAATGCTTTTACTTTTTTATGCATAGATATTTCTAAATGTTTTCTTTCGAAGTTCTCTGTTCAGGGTCATTCTTAGCAATTACACTTCTCTAATATGTTACATATAGATCTTCATATATATTTTAGTTTATTCTAACACTTTCATACTTAAATTTCAAATCCTTTCACACTTTTTCACACTTAGATCTTGAATTTATTTCTAAAGTTACCTGATGTCTCAGGGGAGGGAAGGAATCCAGCCTCGCGTTTCCCCAGTGCTGTCCTTCTCTTGCTGGTTCCCAGTGCTCCCTGTGTCATCTGCTGATTCTCACATATTCTTGGTTCTGTTTCTTGAGTTCTTTCTGTCCAATGATATGAATCTCTGTTCTTTTGCCAGTTGCACGCTGTTTTAATATTTTAATTATTTTAGGGCATGACTCCCATGATTACAGAATTTCTTGGCTGTTCTCTTGCATTTTATTTCCAAATTAATTTTAGAGTGATTTGGTCAACTTGGAAAAAAATTCCTGTGTGATTCTGATTGAAATTGCATTAAGTTTATAGATGAATGTTGAGGGAATTGGAATCTTTATAGTATCAGATCTGCTCATCTGGAGCTTCAATATATTCGTCAGCGATTCACATGGTTTTCTCATATAGGTCCCTGTACATTTCTTACTTTGACACTTGAGTATTTTGAGTTTGCAGCAAGGTGAGTGGTATCTTTTCACAGTATATTTCCTAATTGTTTGCTGTTGGTGTGTATAAAAGAAATTGATTTTTATTTATTTTTTAGTAATTGGCTTGCTCTCTGAACTGAGGGACAATCTTCCTGGATTTTGCACAGTCCATTATGGTATCTTATGTCTCTTTCTTTCAGCATTTCTGTTGTTCATTCTCTTTTCTTGGCTTGTTGCATTGGCTACACTACCCAGACAGCAGGCACCTTTGCTTAATTTTGACTTAGGTGAGAATGTCTCTCTTTAGTGTTTCAAATGTCTGTGTTTAAAGAGTGTTATGTTAATCTTACTTTGATGTTTCAGAGGTATTGTTCGTATATAATTAAAGATTATTCTATCCTACAGTAATATTGTCAGGGATACATGGGTGTTATGTATCTATTTGTGGGTCCCAAACTTCTATTTTCTTGCCCTTTCATTCTTTCTCTTACATTAGTGACTTACTGGAACTTCACTAATTGTTTCTCTTGTTCCCAAGCTGTTATCAATTATTTCTGCCATCACTGGGTCTACTTCCAAGAGTTACTCCTCTCCCCTTCTTTCTTTTTTAAACCATTGTTTTAAGTGAGTATGGAGAACATTTTAAGCACTATAAAAGTAAAATTTCAAAAGGAAAAAGTTCAAACACTAGAGTAAAAAGTGTCTCCTCTCACACTAAATGCTTGTTCACTTTGAGCAAGGTAATGTTTTGTATCCTTCCAGATACATTCAATGCATAGACCAGAACGTATATGAATATATATATCTTTGTATTTCTTTATGTAAATAGAAGCACAATATTCCCACAATTAAGTGCTTTTTTTCACTTAATATGTAGTGGCAATCTTTCTAAATCAGCACATACAGATCCCTTATTATGCTGTTGAATGGAGGCAACATTACTTATTTATACAGTCCTCGGTGTATTTAGGTTCTCCCAGTCTTTTGCTGTAATAAAAGCAGGCACAGTGAGCATCTGTATGAATATGAACCTTTGCTTTCCTCTAATTTTCTGCTCCTGCCTTCTCCCTCTTTATTACAAAATTCTATAAGGAACATTTTAGATGTACATTTGTATCAATTCATAATTTCCTTATAATGAATTCCCGCAGGTGAATTTCTGGGTTAAAGGATAAGCGTATTTTAAATTTGAATTTTCTTTCCAAAAAAGATCAAAGCAATCATGTTTATACCAGAAATATATGAGAATTCTTCAAACTCCTGCCCATAACAGTTACCATTTAAAATGTTTTACCTGTGTATCAGGTAAAATAATTACCATATATATGGAAAACAGTATGGAATTTTCTAAGAAAACTAAAAATGAACATGCCTTTTGACCTAGTAATTCCACTATTAGGAGTATATCCTAAGAACCCTGAAGCACCAATTGAAAAGAACCTATGCACCCTGATGTTTGTAGCAGCACAATTCACGATAGCCAAGAGTTGGGAGCAACCTAGATGCCCATTGGTCAATGACTGGATCAAAAAACTATGGTACATTTACACAATGGAATTCTATGCTGCAGAAAGGAAGAAGGAGCTCCTACCCTTTGCAACATCATGGATGGAACTGGAAAGCATTATGCTGAGCGAAATAAGCCAGGTGGTGAAAGACCAATACCATATGATCTCACCGTTAACAGGAATCTAAACAACAAAACAAATAAGCAAGCAAATATGACCAATGACACTCAAATATGGAACAGGCTGACAGGGTCCAGAGGGGAGAGGGGAGAGAATCATAGGGGAAAAGGGGAAGGACTCACATGAACAAGTATAAAGGGCACATGGACAATAACTAAGGTGGGGGGCGGAAATGGGAGGGGGTGGGGAGCACTGGGTGGGGGGCGGGCAGGGCTGGGAATATAAGACAGAAAACTGTACTTGAACAAGAATTAAATAAAAAAATAATTACCATATATCATATTTAGAAGTTAAGTTTAAAATCTACATTATTTTTTTAAATATATTTTATTGATTATGCTATTACAATTGTTCCCCTTTCACTCCCCTCAGCCCTGCACACCACCCCCCCATTCCCCCACTTTAGTTCATGTCCAGGGGTTGTACATGTAAGTTCCTTGGCTTCTACATTTCCTATACTGTTCTTGCCCTCCCCCTGTCCATTTTCTACCCACCATCTATGCTACTTATTCTCTGTACCTTTTTCCCCTCTCCCCCCACTCCCATGTTGATTTTGAAAAATTAAATGATGCAGAAAAAATAAGAAGAAAAAGTTACTGAGTAATCCTTTTCCAATGACAAGTAATCACCACTAACATTTTAATGACAGTCCTTCAAGACATCTTGCTGTATGTAATTGTCTTACATTTTACCCTGTGCCATTTAGTAACCTGCGTTTTCTGCTTAGCAATATGCCAGAAATGTCCAGACTGGTCAGTAAGTAGCTAGCTCTGCATCATCATTTTAATGGCTTATTATGAGGATTGCTAGAATTCATATAAGCAACTAACTTTGTGTACCTCAAAATGTAAAAAATTTTTTCCATTGTGGCATTTGCCTTTTAATTGTGTTTGTAGGTGTTTTTTAAATCCAAAGGTTAATTTTTATGATATGTCAGTATCTCTCCTTAAGGGTTTTGCCTTTGTCATTCTCCTGACAAACCGAAACTTTCTCTAACCAACTAACCTCTACTTACCCAAATTACTGGTTTTAGCTCATGCTGTTCTCCATCTGGAGGGCCTTCCCTTCCAGTTTCTAAGTGTTGAGATACCCTATCCATTCACTGTTCACTCAAACTCCTCTTCTTCCAGGAAGCCTCCTTGATTATCTATAACCAGACGCTTTTTCCTCCACTAAATGCATGATGTCATGCCTATGTTATGTTCTCATCTGACTTGTAACGTTTATCACATTTTTTCCTAACAGTAATGCTCTTGTGGACTATATGCTCTTTGAGGATTAGGACCATCTTGCATGTCTGTGACTGCAGCACCATTCGACTCAAAGCTCGGCACATAGCAGGGCCTGAGTGAAAACTCGGGGCTAGACTGAATCCAGTTGGCTTCGGGAGGACCTGCAGCGGATCAGGTCTAGCTCAGGGAGTTTATTGGCGGGACTCGAGCAAGACTTGACACGGGCTACTCTTAGTTCCTTTACTGATTGCGGAATTCTCCATACTTGTGGTTTGTCATTCCTAAGAATTGCACACTTGTTATTTGTTGGCTTTTTACACATGCCGACCCAGTGACATCTGGCTCTCTTGGCAAAAGGCCTGGCCCTTGGGACACTGTTATGAACAAACAATGCTTGAGGAGCAGGCCAGTTGTGTTTAATCCAGCCCAGGGCCCCTGACAGTGACCTGGCCAGGTGAGTGGAGAACTTAGCCCTAACTTATGTAGTGCAGCTCAAGCCTGGATTTCATCATGAGACCTGGCTGGTTGGGAGGCCTGGAGACAGCCTTTGCGGGGATCGCAAGACATTGCAATCCCTGCTGTGTCTTCTCATTGGAAGAAGTGTGAGCTGTCCCTAAGACAGAGAAATAATAGATGTGACAAGGTGCTCTACTTTACTAGCCATCAGGGGAGTGCATATCCAAACCATAAGGCACTACCACTACCAAATTGGCTAAAAGGAGAAAGAGAATGTCAAGTCTACTCTGCTGACAGGAGTGTCAAGTGGGACGGCCAGTTTTGGAAAAGTGTCTCAATCTACTAAAGTTGATGTGTGTACAGTGGTGTGCACTGTACACCATACAACCCAGTAATTCCACTGCTAGGTGTATACCCGTAAGAAATGTGTACCTATGTTTACCAAGAGACATGTGTCCTAATGCCCATAGCAACTCTCTCTGTAATAATTCAACCTGGACCCTAGTCATAAATACCCCAAACAATAAAATAAAAAAATAAATTCTAATGTGAATGCCATACAAGAATGAATGCAAATAACCCACAACTATGTGCAGCAGCTGGTTGAGCCTCACAGACATAATGCTGAGTAAAAAAAGCCAGACACGGACTGTATGACTCCACTTACATAGAGTGTAACAACAGGCAAAGCTAATGCGTGCTGTGAGAAGCCAGCACATTCGTCACCCTGGGGGGTTGGATGGTAGTGACTGTGGCAGGAGGGTGACTTGAAGGGCCATCTGGGGAGGGTGGCAGTGTCCTGGTCCTTGCTCTGGGTGCTGATGACGTGGGTGTGTTCAGTTGGGGAAAATTCCACAAATAGTACACAATTTTCTGACAGATATTATGTGTCAAGAACAAGTTAAAAAGTAGTTGACAGTGCATATACCCGAAAGAATTAAAAGTAGCGACATGAATATGTTTGTCACCCATGTTCATAGCAGCACTATTCACAATAGCCAAAGGTGGACACAACCCAAATATCCATTGACAAAGGAGAGGATAAACAAAATGTGATTTATATATATAATGTACATTTAATATATAATATATATTTAGTGTATATTATATATATTTAATATATAAATATATATAGTTCAGCCTTAAAAAAGAAGGAAATGCTGACATGCT
Organism: Sturnira hondurensis; assembly: GCF_014824575.4. NCBI lineage: Eukaryota > Metazoa > Chordata > Mammalia > Chiroptera > Phyllostomidae > Sturnira > Sturnira hondurensis. The sequence continues at coordinate 3,659,735 of NW_028092466.1, read as the reverse complement.
ACAACATAGAGGAAACTGAAAGACATTATTATTCTAAGTAAAATAAGCTAGGCACAAAAGGATAAATCTGTGTGATTCCATTTATATGAGGTTCATGGTCAGGGGCTGCAGGAGGGGAGGAATGGGGTTAGTGTTTCCCGGGTAGGAAGTGTCCGTTCGGGAAGGTGAAGTTCTGGAGATGGATGGCAGTGATGGGTGCACCACAGTACGGATGTGCTTAGTGCCGCCGAGCAGCAACATTAAAAAATGGATAAGATAGTGCATATTTTACCACAACAAAAAAAATAGATAATTGTAAATAATTATTGACAGTACCAGAGAGAAGCTCTGACAAGAAGTGCCGCTGCTGAGCCCAGGAAGGGGGCTCTGAGCGCAGAGGGCTCTGGAAGCCGCTCTGAGGGGTGGAGAAGGCCCTGTGTGACCTTGGAGGTAACAATAGGATCAGAACTGCCAGGCAAGCAGCCTGACATGTCGAAGCCGGCACATTTGAGGGTGCTCCTGCCAGCCAGAGCACTGGCACATCCGGCTGACTGTTTGCCCCACAGCACCCTGGCCTGGCTGACTTGTGAACTCAGTGCAGCATTGCCGGTGGGGCGCAGAGACAGGGAGGCTTCGGAGGAGGCGACTTGGCCGGCAGAAGGGCAGGATTTCCCATGTGGGCTTTAGTCTGTGGAGAGAGAGGTTGGCACCACAGTCCCAACAGGACAGCCAGGGCCCGCTGCCCACAGAACATTTCAGAGTCACAGTCAAATTCCTCCACATGATGGGGCCAGGCCCGGACTACAGAGAGTGACTCCAAGTGGGGCAAGGGTGGGGTGACCTGTCGCCAGGTCTCACTGTGGCCACAGAGGCCCTGCTGACCATGTGGGGCCCATGAGAGACCCAGCAGTGGGGACCCTGGGGAGGCACCCTGTACTCAGGGTGCACTGTGGGCAGATCTCATGCTTCCTGTCTGGGGCAGGATGCTGGGAACTGTGTGGTCAGGTGTTTTGTTCTTAGTGTCCACTTTGGAATGGGAAGGCACGGTGTTAACTCTTTTACCGGCAGGGACAGGGTTCCCAGAAAAGCTTCCTTCTGACACCTGGACTTCCGAGGCCAGCCCCTGGCCGGTCAGCTCNTCAGAGTCACAGTCAAATTCCTCCACATGATGGGGCCAGGCCCGGACTACAGAGAGTGACTCCAAGTGGGGCAAGGGTGGGGTGACCTGTCGCCAGGTCTCACTGTGGCCACAGAGGCCCTGCTGACCATGTGGGGCCCATGAGAGACCCAGCAGCGGGGACCCTGGGGAGGCACCCTGTACTCAGGGTGCACTGTGGGCAGAACTCATGCTTCCTGTCTGGGGCAGGATGCTGGGAACTGTGTGGGCAGGTGTTTTGTTCTTAGTGTCCACTTTGGAATGGGAAGGCACGGTGTTAACTCTTTTACCGGCAGGGACAGGGTTCCCAGAAAAGCTTCCTTCTGACACTTGGACTTCTGAGGCCAGCCCCTGGCCGGTCAGCTCTGGCCACTCTGCCTGCCTGGTCTGAGGAAATCAACTCTTCCTTCTCCACACCCCCCCCCCCCAAGGCTGGCCTTTGCTGGAGGATCTGCAGTCTGCTCTGTGTGAACCGTGGCCTAGAAAGGCTTACGAACATTTTTGAGCTGAGAAAAGAATGTTCCCAGTCGGCAGGTGGATGTAGGAGGCATTAACCCAGAATAATCTTTCCTGCTCTGATGGTTTCATTGTAAATCTACGGAGATGTGGGAGTTCCTCAGTGTTAGTGATATTATCCTTAGCTTCAGTGTGGAGAGGAAGGTGGGGGCGAGGGCTCCATGCTAAGGAGGAACAGGATTTGCCTAGAAAAGGGTTTCTGGAGGGGTTCCTTGGGATCTCTTTCTTTTTGCCCCCTGCGCCCCCCATGCTGTTGATGGAGAACAGCCAAACTATCTCTGGCTCTTTAGGAACTGTGGGAATCCCCCACCCAACCCGTGGGTGGGATAAAAAAGGGAGGCTGTGCAAAGACAGAGGGGGAGGGGAGAGGAGGAGGAGAAAGGAATGAATGGTGAGGAGACATATCCTAGTGTTCTGATCAAAGCAAGCTAATTGGGGGGGGTGGGGGAACCAAGAGACCTTCTAGATCAATGGTTCCTAAAGTGGGGCCTCAGGATGCGTCAGCATCCCCTGGGAACTTGTTAGCAATGCCAGTTATTGGATGTCACCTCAGACCCACTGAATCAGAACCTGCGTTTTAACGAGAGCCTCATGTGTACCTTGAAGTTTGTGAAGCACGGAATGGGCCACACTTCCTGGTCTGGTCACAGCCCAAAGCTGCGAAGTGGCTTGCCTGTGATCACACAGGTGGTTCACTTCAAAGGTGGGACTTTTCTACCTGCTGTACAGGTGAGATGGGCAGAGGTAGTCCCTGACTCTTGGTACTAAGGATGTGTGCCTAAGTAAACCCATTTGTGTTTTGTGTTTTGGAGACAGAAGTTTTGTGTGAGCTATTATCGTAGAAAGATGGCGGAATTGCGAAGGTGGGGACCTGCCCCGGAGTTAACACACGGAGCTGAGTACCCTAAATGCTCTGGGCTTGGTTCTGATCACCAACTTGCCATCTGGTGGCTGGCATTACAAAATGTACTTTGTTCTGTTGTCATTGTCATCATCATTGTCATCCTCACAGCACTGACTGCTTATCAGGCATTTACTGGGATCTATGCCCTATGCTTATTAACATGCAAGTTTTCTCACATGTCACCCTAACCACATACTCATTTAAAACTGAGGAAACTGGGGCCCACAAAGGGGAGTAATGTGCTCACAGTCACTCACCAAGATGGTAGAAGTGATGGAACTTGGACCCAGGCCTGTGTGGCTCCACCATTGCGCTGGGGAGGCAAGGTAAAACCATAGTGCATTTTGTATTTGTGACACTTTCCACATTTTATGGTTCTGGGGCAGAAGTTATCCTGATAAGTGCCAAGTCTGTTTAGTTATTATTAGCATATGTTAAAGTATATCAAGATACTATGAAGTATAAATGCTAATGTGTGTATCAGTTTAAATTTCCATATGCATTTTAATTATAAAGACTGAAATGGAAATTCTACATATCTCAGCTGGTTGAGAGAAAAGAACTCCTAAGTGCTCAAATAAGTGTTATTTATGCTTTTGCCAATAAATAAATAAGTAGGTGAAAGACATGTGGGAACTATCTCCTTCGTTATGATTGTTTGGAGATTTTGCATTTGAAGCGAAAGAGGAAGTCAGAGTGGGAAAGAGGCCTGTGTCAACAGGGAGACCCAGTGAATTAGATTTGTGGCTCATTCAGCTGGGAATGGGCCATAGATATCCAGGGCTTGCTGGCTTCTTCCACCTTCTCACAGGTTGGAGTCACTTTGGTGATTGATTGTTGCAATTGTAGCTCCTGGTGGGAGGTGGTTGGCCAACTGTGGTCCATGGGCAAAATCCAGCCAGTCAGCTGTGTTTGTAAATAAAGTTTTATCAGAACACAGCCACACTTACTTGTTTACATACTGTCTGTGGCTGCTTTCACACTGAGTTGTGAATGGCTGAGTTGAGTCACTGAGACAGAAACTGTGTGTACTGAAGCCAACAATGTTTATTCTCTGGTCCTTTACATTAAAAAGTTTGTCAAACCCTCTCGCCTAATCTTATCTTCTGGGTGTTTTCTAAGTTTTCTTTCTGCTGTGTGTCATAAATGCTTGAAACTCATTCATACATTGGTTAGTTTGTTTGTCAAACATGGTTCGATCATAGTGTTAAGAAATCTTAGCTCAAGAGGCTGTGGGCTCATAAGAAAAAAGATTTAATCAAAGACTGTGGGCTTGATAATAAATATTTGGTGAACTTGCCATGGTAAGTGTTCTTAGCTGCAAATAACAGCGTCCACTAACTCAAGCAGAAAGGAATTTGTTTGTTAATAATTTAGATAACTCTCAGAATTGTTGGGAGGACTGAAGAAAAAACTTAAGGTGGACTCTCAGGAACAAAATCCCCAAACCACCTCCAAAACAAGCTACCAAGGGAGCTGCTGCCTTTGCTATAGTCAGGAAGTTGCAGAACCAGGTATTAGAGCCATCTCTGCCAGGTCTAAACCACCACCTCCCACACAGCCCAACCTATGAAACAGTGCCACACCCTGCCACAGCCCCTGCTGATTCACATGAAGTGCAAATCACACAGAGAGCCTAGCTGCAAGGGAGTCTGAAAAGGGTTTCCAGCTCTCCAGCCCCTGGATGTTGACCAGACAATCTGGCAGCTATGCGGTCACTACCTCTGTAGTTTTGCCTTGAAAGATAAAGTGTTCAAGTCTTTTACTTACATATTAAGATTTGAAAACTTAAGACATTATTCAGTAAACACAGCAAATGAGTCTGGCCCAGAATACCCAAGTGAGCAGGAATAGGTACTGAGGAAGTTTTTCTCAGACCCATTTCTCAATCCCACCTATTTATCTTTTTTTGTTGTTCTATCAGATTTATTGGCCAAATATCTAGGATTCATTATATAAATCTCTCAAACTAACTAGATTTTACCAGAATAGTTTACAATTCAATTCTAATTGCACAAATACTTGATACAGGAATCCATTTTTACAAATGCATGTGTTTTCTTATGAGAATACTTTAAAAAAAATATATTTAATTGAGTATACCATTACGGTTGTTCTATTCCCCCCCTTCATTCCCCTCCACCCGCACACTCCCTCCCCCACCATTCTCCCCCCCCCTTAGTTTATAACCACGTGTCTCAAGTTCTTTAGATTCTATATTTCCCCCACTATTCTTGCCTTCCCCGCTATCTATTTTCTACCTACCCTCTATGCTATTTTCTGTGCCTTCTCCCCCCTTCTCCTCCTCCCACTCCCCTGTTGCTAACCCTCCATGTGTTCTTCATTTCTATGGTTCCACTCCTGATCTAGCTGTCCTCTTGGTTTGCTTTTGTTTTAGGTGTGGTTGTTAATAACTGTGTGTTTGCTGTCCTTTCACTGTTCATATTTTTCATCTTCTTTTTCTTATATAAGTCCCTTTAGCATTTCATATAATAAGGGCTTGGTGATGATGAACTCCTTGAACTTGACCTTATCTGAGAAGCACTTTATCTGTCCTTCCATTCTAAATGAAAGTTTTGCTGGATAAAGCAATCTTGGCTGTAGGTCTTTGGATTTCATGACTTGGAATACTTCTTTCCAGCCCCTTCTTGCCTGTAAGGTCTCTTTTGAGAAATCCGCTGACAGTCTGATGGGTACTCCTTTGTAGGTGACTGTCCCCTTATCCCTTGCTGCTTCTAGGATTCTCTCCTTCATTTTAGTCTTGGCTAATGTAATTATGATGTGCCTTGGTGTGTTCCTTCTTGGGTCCAACTTCTTTGGCACTCTCTGAGCTTCCTGGATTTCCTGGAAGTCTATTTCCTTTGCCAGACTGGGGAAGTTCTCCTTTATTATTTGTTCAAATAAGTTTTCCACTCGTGGCTGTTTCTTTCCCCCTTCTGGTACCCCTATAATCCGGATGTTGGAACGTTTAAAGATGTCCTGGAGGTTCCTAAGCCTCTCCTCATTTTTTTGAATTCTCATTTCTTCATTCCTTTCTGGTGGGATGTTTTGTTCTTCCTTCTGGTCCATTCCCTTGATTTGAGTCCCAGTTTCCTTTCCATCGCTATTGGTTTCCTGGACATCTCCCTTCATTTCAATTAGTTTAGCCTTCATATGTTCCTCTAATTTGTGACTATAATCAACCAGTTCTGTGAGCATCCTGATAAACAGTGTTTTGAATTGTGCTTCTGAGAGGCTGGCAATTTCTCGGTCGCTGAGAGTTATTGGCTCTGGGACTTTGAGTTTTTCTTGCGCCATCTTTCGGGCTGTTTGTTCCTGTTTGGTAGCAGGATCGGAGCCCTAAGGTATTCACTAGAGCAGGGCAACTCATTCGCTGGGTTGTGATGTTGTATGTGGGGGCAGGGTCAACGAGGAACTATGGCGTCCCGTCTGCCGCCTCCCACTGCGGCCCCCACAGGTGCTGCAGCTGCCACTGTTACTGGGCCCACGCGTTTTGTCCCACTGCACGCAAGTGTGCCACCGCCGTCAGCCCTCGCCCCCTGGGGCCTGCATGGTCCGTCTCACTGTGCGTGAATGTGCAACTGCAGTCAGTCTGCCCCACACCCTGACTGGGTCTGGGCTGCCTGCGCGCCTAGGTCTGGAGATCTTTCCTGCCTGACCTTGCTCTGCTGCTGGCTCTGCCCCTCTTACCGTCCCCGTTGAACGGTTAGTGGTTGTCGGACTTCCCTATAATTCAATTTTCTGTTTTTTTTTTGGCTGTGTCTTTGTTCTCCAAACCTTTGTTGTATTCAAACTTGGTTGTGAGAGAAGGCACAGTGTTTCCACCTATGCCTCCATCTTGGCGGAAGTCTCTTATGAGAATACTTGAATAAAGAAAACAAGTCTCTATAGTTCTTACAGAAAATGTATGCAGTTTTCCCCTCCATTTAATCATCATTTTAGCTTTTCTGTCATAGGGTATCCCTCTCATCCAATAAACCAAATTATATTTGCTGCTGCTTTTCATTTTCAACTACTGTTGAGATTCATGCTGCTAGGAATTTTTAGCTTTCTTTTCTAATCTTTCCTGATCTGAAAGAATTCATGTATTTAGGCTAGAAGAGATCCTTTAAACAACACTCCTTCTAAATGTAACTTGCATCAGGCTGATCGCCGTGCTTGGTGAATGCTCTTTTTTCACTTCTCACTCAGGCAATAGCAGCTAGTAGTTTTATTGCCTCTGTATCAAGCAGAAAGGATAAATCCTCACATTCCTAAGTTCCTACTCTGAAAAAAATGAGACTCTAGAAACAAGAGTTAAATAGAAATATTAAGAAAGCTAAAACATTTGCTATTGATTAGGGTAGGGAACACTTTTAAGTTCAAGGTCTCTCCCAGGTTGAGAAGACATAAAAGAAATGAAGTATAAGGATATGGCAGTAATTTTATAAAATATGGAAGAACTGAAAAAGGTTAATCACGTAGGTCAGTGGTGGGTCATATTCAAAGTGCCAGAAGATACAGACTTTGTGGTTAGCTGAACTCAATATCTGATCTTCGTTTTAATGCTGTGGCTTTGAAATAACTTAATCAATGTTCACCTGCCCAAAGCACATAACCATTTAGGCCAGGAGAACTTGACAGAACACTGAGCACGTTTACCTGAAGAGACAGGACCCACAAAGGTCAATGTTTGGCATTCATTCCATTTCTTCGCTGTTACTGAAAAGTGTATCCACTTGGCAAAGCTCGTCTTAGTTTTCAGGTAGCAAGAACTAAAACCAAGAGACTTGCATCATGTTCCTGAGTACTCAGCTCCAATTATCCAATGTTCTTAAAAAGATTCTGTAACCAAGCCCTTGTCTGACAAGAGCTTTAACAATACGTGGGGACTATAACATGTCCTATTTCTCTTCTCTTTTATTTCTCTTGCTTTCTATTTCTTACCCCAGTGTAACAAGGGCTACAAGTTTTTAGCAAAATAGTTCAGCAGGAATTGGAAATGAGTTATCCTGCGTTACTGAAAATGTTCCATCACATTATAATGGGTCACATTTGCATGCTAGCTAGGAGATGGTCAAAAGTGTCTACTGCAGTGATTTTGCAAATTCAGCATCATTGATGTATCCATCATTGTTCTTGTCTCTTAAAACGCTGTCTGTTAAGTTCATTAGCTCCTCTTCACTTGTCGGTGGTGTCTGTTCATAGCTTCCTCCTTGTGGACATGAGTGATGGCTGTGGATAGTGCCAGGCTGTCAAGCAAATTATTGCTGTCATAATCATACATTTTGAAATAATGGAGCTTCAGTTCTTGTCAGGCCATCTCCACCTCTGGTTTGTTGATGACACCTTCTAGATGTTCCATGATATGCTTTTAGTTGTGCACTGTGTTCTTACCCACACCCATGCTGCCGGGATGGGAGGAGGCAGCTTCCTCTCCTCCCTCACCCCTGGGCTCCTGGGCCCAGGCACCTGACACAAATGGCCCAGAGCAAGCCACCCAGGAAGGGGTGTCTGAGCAGCCGCAGAGATCTCACGGGCTCTGGTACCCTCCTCCGGTACCCTTTGCTGCCCCTCCCCCTCCTATTTCTTTCAAAGCTCTAGTGCCACCACCTTCAGGTAGAAAGAGGTAGAAGTCTGTCCTCTGTGCTCTCAGAACACTTTATGTGACCACTGTCCAAGAAGTTATGATATTCTCCTGCATATGATAATTATGTGCTTGCTTGTTTTTCATCCATTTTTAAAACTTTTTTTAAAAATGAGAGAACACTGTTGATATAGTACCTTTGATATACCTTTCATTCTGTTCTGTTCCACTAAATTCTCTTTTTCCCAGAGACAAATTGTATAGTTGATTTATCTTCCCATATTTTCAACTTTTACTACATATGTGTATCTATGCACAATTCAGAGTGTTGTGTACGAGTTAATGAGTTTATCTACAAGGCTGTCACACCAGATGTATCATTTTGCAATTGCTGTGTTTTTGAGATGGGTCCATGTTGCTTCATCAGGCTCTACTTCATTCATTTTCAGGGTCATATGATATGACATTGTATAAACAAGCTGTAACTCATCTGTCCATTTCCTGCTAGTGGCCATTCAGCCTGTTGCCCCAGTTTCTTCTTGTAAACATTGCTGCAATCAGCGGCTTTGTCTGACCTTCTTGGGGTTATATGTGAGATTTCTCGAGGGTAGGCACCAAGAACCAGAATTGCTTGGCTGTTTCCACCACTGCTAGATTGTGTGATTGCTCCAATTCTCACCAGCTCAATATGGAAGCTTTCATTTCCCCTACTTTAGCTAACATGTGATATTATCAGACGTGTATATTTTTTCCAGTCCAATGGGTATGTTGTTTAAATTTGAATCTGCATTGTTTTAATATGCACCTGCCTGATTATTAGTGAGGCTGAGCATCTTTTCATATATGTATTGGCCATACAGGTTTCCTTTCTGTCACATGAATATTCATGTGTGTGTGTGTGTGTGTGTTCTGTTGGGTTGTCTTTTTCTTGTTTATTTGTTGGAGTTCTTTATATATTCTAGTTACAATGCTTTGTTATATGTGGTGCCATTATTGTCTCCTAGTCTGTCATTGTTATTTTTTCCTCTGTCCTTATGTTCTCTGACCTGGTTTTGCTCCGTGCAGAGGCTTGAATGAAGGCGGAGAGGCGCTTCCCCACCGCATGCTGGCTGACTCAGAGTGCCAGCTTCTGTTTCTCTGGGAAAACTCGAAACTCCGTTAGCTGCTGCCCTTGGAGGTGGGAAGAACAGAACTCCTTTTCCTTCCTCCCGTCTCCTCCATCTTTCTGGACCTAGATGTGTTCGTTTCCCAGGGCTGCTGGAAGACCCCCCAGTCTGGGGGGCTCAGAACAGCAGAAGTTTGTTTTCCTACAGTCAGGAGGCCACAGGACTGAAGTCCACACGTTGGCAGGATTTGTTTTTTCTGGAGGCTCGTAGGGAGAATTCGGTCCCTGCCCACCTCTGAGTGTCTGTGGGGTGTTGGCAACCCTTGGAGATGCCCGGTTCCGGTCTCTGCCTCTGTCTTTGCATGGTCTTTCTTTCTGTGTGCCGCTGTGTCTTCTCCTTTCAGTTTCTTATAAGAATGCCCATCACTGGGTTTAGGGCCCACCCTAAATCCAGGGTGATTTTGTATCAAGAGCCTTAACGTAATTACATCTGCAAAGACCCCATTTCTAAATAAGGTCACATTCGCAGGTCATGGGAATTAGGACATGGACATGTATTCTGGGGGCTGTTCAACCTACTGCATTAGGCAAACTCCTCAGATCCCAGAGAAGAACGAGGCTAAAAGCAGGGCATGTGTGGGGAGGCGGTTAGGGCGCAGTGCTGGGGGCCGTGGAGGGGGAAGAGTATATTCTGAGGGGCGTGGCGTGTTCTGCGAGGTGCTATTCACTCCCCTGGAGAAGAACAGCTGTATGGGTTGGGCATGTAGTTTGTCAGAGTCCCAGAAAACAGGCAGTGGCTCCCAACCTGTCCCGCTTCCATGGAGCTGAGCTGGGGACTGTACCCCTGTAAAGTGGGCTGAGAAGGGGCCAAAGGTGAGCTACTCTGTCCATTAACAGATACTGAACTGTACAGATTCTGCCAGTTTAAAGGTAAGTAAAGGGAAAACAAATGGACTTGTAGGGAAAACAGGGCAGAATGGAGGAATAGATGGACACTTACCACACCTGCATCTGTGTCCATCTCCCTCCTCAGATGGTGGAGCACCTGAGGACAGCTTTTGTGTTTCTAAACCCCATTGGCGGGGGCTTGTGCACAGGGCTCAGGGCATCCTCCTTGGGGGAAGTGTGGAGGGGCGGTGCCCAGCCTGGACTGCATCTGAAGGTTCTGCCCCCCAGGCCCCCCACCCGAGGATCTGCCTCCACGCCTCTGCCTTCCTCCAGCACAACCTTCCTGAGGGTGGGGACCCTGACTCATGGCAGGGTCCAGTGAAAGTAGGGGGATGAAGAATGGGTGAACTTGTGCTCTTTCGGGTGGACCAGAAGGTGTGTTGGCACTGATCCTGAAAGTACAAGGCCTTTGAGGAAACGTTTCCAGTTCTGGGTGGGAGAGTAGGAGATGTAGGCAGTTCTGCGAGTGCTGTGAAGATCCACTGTGTTGGTGTCAGCTTAGCACGTGTCCCCAGGGTCGGGCTGGGGTGTGCATTCTGGCATTCTGCTGACCATGAAAATTTCCTTCTCAGTGCTCAGTGCTCAGTACTCAATGCAAAGTTTCCTTCTCTTTCCTCAGTGGAAAGAGCTCCATCTGTGCACTGAAACGGAGTCCTTGTCTGCAGATGTGTGTGGAGCTGGACAGATCCTGGCTGAGATGTGGAGAAGGAGTTGATAAACGCTGGAAGGCTCCCACTCCAGTGTGCCAGAGCTCATTTAAACACCAGCTTTGCTGGCACACTAGGAGGCCTCAGAAGGAGAGAAGGCAGGCAGAAGCGAGCTCTTTGCACTGACTCATTTTCCCCCAGGGCTTGTGCTACCTGGTGCTGACATTTTCTGAGGTCTCAGCCCCCAGAGATAACAGACAGGCTGTGGTGAGATCCCTGGGGCCTCTGGGGCAGCCCTGGATGGACTTGCTGCTCTTGATGTCCCATATGTGATGGAGGAGATCCTGTGAGACTAAAGAATGAGGTCCGGCCTGCCTGCTAGGCCTTAGAGGAAGGGAACTCACATCTCCCTCTCTGTGAACAGTCGGAGAATTTTCCTCTCATAAACAAAACAAACATGAGCTGATAGGGTGGAGGCTCCAGAGGCAGACTGGGTGGCCCTTTCTTCAACGTCTTTGCATTCGTTTCTCCAGGGGGCAGATTGCAGAAGCTTCTTAGAAGCCTGGAAAGCCGCCTGTGGGTCTCATCAACTTACTTGGTTAACCGGTGCTGGCGAGGGCTCTGTTGTTCTTGGAGAAGGGGCCTGTGAGCTTTTCAGATCCCTGTGCACACAGGCAAGTGGCTCAGCAGAGGCCCGAAACCAGGATGACGGTGCAGGTGCTTCGTGGTGAGGGGCGGCAGTGTGGGAACGTGGGCAGAACCCGCATGGGGTCAGGAAGCAGCCCCCTGTTTTGACCTAGCCCTCCTGCCAACTCCCTGGGTGGCCTTTGCAAGTCCTCACTTCACTGGGCCTTAGCTGCCCCATCTTTGGCTCCAGAAGGTCAAGCTGGGTGATTCCTGGAGTCTCCACTAGCTGTTTGGTTCCATGAACCATTTGAAGGAAGTGCTGCGATGGTGGGGGCTTCCTCCAGAGGCCCCTCCCCTCCTATCCGCTTTTTCTTCCACACCTCACTGATTTAGCCTGGTTTTGTTTCCAAAGCTGAAGTCCCAGGCCTTTCTGTGGACCCGAGGAAGATGGGGCTTGCCTCAGCTTGACAACCGGGGCCAGAGAACACTGCCACCCGTCACGTTCTCATTGTCACTTTAGGAGGTCCCAGAAGGTCAACTTCCAGTTGCCTCTCAGTACAGACAGAGTCTTGTCTGTATTGCTTGGGGACTACTCATTCACAGAGCTAGCGGAAAGACACCCCTTGTCCTCCCCAGAAGAGGTGATGAGAAATGTATTATTTTGAAGGTCGACCAGAAGTAGAAGTTTGGAGACTATTATGGTATATTGAAGTCCAAGTGTAGGATATCAATATTTTTAAGCATTGAGCACATCCTATTTATTTTCTTTGTCATTGGCTGACTATATATTGTCCACTTTCAGGAAGGATTTGTGGTTGAGGTACAAGGGGTGGTTTTTGATATAAAATGTGTATTGTGACTCCCTGAATGGGTGTGGGGGTCAGGCAGAGACGGGCCCCACTGGGTGGAGGAGGGGCCCTGGTGCAGGTCCTGCCCGGCCAGGAGCTGTCGACACTGGGGAAGCTGTGAGGCCTGAAAGGGCACTTTAAGGAAAATCTGGATCAGACATGATGTTATAGGAAAAAATGCAGTGTCTAAGGAAAAACAGCACATGAATAGAGAGAAAGCGGAGAGACGGGGCAAGGAGGCCAAGAGGACACAAAACAGATTGTCACCTGGAGCTAGGGAGAGGGGCTGGGCTGCCGACGGGAGGGAAACCGGCAGAGGCGCTCTGCTTCCCCCGGGAAGGCTGAGTGTGCCCGAGGAGCAGATGCAGCAGGGCTGGGGAGGCCAAGAGCCGGGTCTGTGCGTTTCTGAGGCATGAAGACAGCAGAGCCCCAAGACAGGGCCATTGGCCTTTGGTCCGTGCCAGTGGGAAAAGCATGTGCTCTCTCGCCCTGACCCCCAAACCTTTGGGGTGGGGGACAGGGTCCACAACAGGGGGAAGGAATCATCTTGCACAGGATACGCTCTAGAGAGGACTGAGAGACATGGAATCTGCTCTCCTTTGTCCCCTCCACGTTGCAACTGAGAGAGGCAGGTGCTCTGTCACAGGCTACAGGCGGTCCCCGACAGTGCTGAAGAGTGTGGGCCACGCTGCCAGCTTCTGGCCCAGGCCTGCCGCTGGTCAGGTGACCGTGGCAGGTTATTCCCTGTGCCTCAGTTTCCTCTCCTGTAGAAGGGGGTTGATGTCAGTGCCTACCTCCAAGGGGTGTGAGCAATAATTCTTTTTTAATGTCAATATTTTATTTGTAGCCCAAACAGAATTTGTCTTTTACTTTCCAGCTTTAAAGAAGCGAATGTATCAATAATAGTTTAATGTACCCTCCTGAGTTTATCTCCTTTTCAGATCCGAGTATTACTACCGGCTTTGACATTTTCTCATGAACCAGTGATGCATACACAATTCTAAACTTTCTTTGATTACTTAACTATTTTTTACTAGACAGCTCTGTGAGTTGATTTAAAAGATAAAGTAAAATCAAGGGAACTTTCTAATTTATCTTGGGAGGATAGTAAACAAAATTTGTGAATCAGGTTTAGATCAAAACAGCTGCCTGCTCAGGGTGGGCTTCCAGTAGGGCTGTCGGAGGCCTGAGCTGGTTTACTGAGCTTCGTTTCTCTGGGGGGCTGCACAGGCCCTGGGGGCAGCAGACAGTGAACACCTTGGTGGCATTGGTGGTGGGGGGCAGGGTGTTCACAGCCTTCACAGGGGCACTGGCGAAGGGGTCCATTCAACAGCAGGCGTTAGTGTTGATTGTCCTGAACTTGGAATGACTTGTCAGGACTCTGGCACACAGTGGCGGGTACCTGATAAACACCAGATTCCTCTGGAACTCCCGCTAGTTTGCAGCCCCACGTCCTCATCTTCTCCGTCCTCCCCGTCCTCTCTCACCCTCGCTGCAGGCCAGGCCAGGAGCAGGGTGTTCACGCTCCTCTCTGTGTTTCACTCCCTCGGGAACTGCCGGACTGGACGGTTCCCCAAAGTGGCAGCATCATTTTACCTCCCCACCAGGAAAGCACGGGGTTCCGCTTTCTCCACGACCTCACTAGCACTTGTGAATGTTTGCCTCTTTTGATTCTAGACATTCAAGCAGGTGTGCGTCGGTATCTTACCGCACTTGTGGCGTGCGTCTCCCCGATGGCAAGTGGTGTTAAGCCTATTTTCATGTGCTTATTGGCCATTTGTATATCGTCTTCGGAGAAATGTCTGTTCAGATCTTTTGCTTGTTTAAATTGGTAAGTTAGCTCTTAGGAGTGCTTGGAGGAAGGCCTTGCATGCTGAAGTGCGGTATAAATTGCTGTGAGGGAGAGTCCTCAGGACTTGGCATGCCTGACTTCTTACCCACCTGTGCTAAGGATTTGGGGGCCGGGGACGGTGCTGCATAAATGACCAAGTAGACAGACGCTGATGGTTTTGTATTTTCCCTCTTGGGGAGAGGCTGGAACCCTTGCCACCCCACCAAGTTTTTGAGGGGGTTCCCCAAGTCCCTGTGGTGGGGCACAGGCCTGCCCACACCTGATGCCTTTGGTGATGACTTCAGTGCCAACCAAGATTTCGATTCTGTACAGCCACAAGCCCCCAAAGAGGTTTGCCGGCAGGGTGTTGGCTGGCAGTGTCGGTGGGGGCCCAATGAAGACAGCCCAAGTCCTGCCCCCGTCCCCGCTCACGTCACAGCAGCTCCCTCTGGCGCTGCAGTTCACAGTGCTTACATCGTCCCTGTGTTGTTTCCTACCAGCTGCTTGCTGCTCAGGGGGCTGATTGGCCCAGCACAAGCTTTCCTTTTCATTTGCTTTTTGCTTAAAAACACTCAGGTTTTTCCAAGAGTCGATTAGTCCTTGGTGATGAGTGATCAGAGGTTTGGTTCGACCTCAGCAGATCAAGTACAGCAGATCCTGAACTAACGAATGTTGTTTTGTTCAACGTCATTAAAGCACTGATGAGAAAAAAATGCATCGGTGCCCCAGCCGCTGTAAGTAGAGTGGACGTGTTCTCCCCACGCCCGCGTGGTTTTCTCCTGGGGACTGCAGTTACCTCCTACATCCCAAAGTTGTGTGTGTTTGGTGAATTGGCACGTCTCAGTTGTCCCAGGAAGACTATGAGGCTGTGTGTGTGAGTGGCCCTGCAGCGGAAGGGTGCTCTGTCCAGGGTGGGTCCCACTCTGCCTGGAGCTGCTGGGACGGGCACTGGGCACCTGTGACCCCAGACAGGGATAAGCGGGTTGGAAAAATAATGATCTGACTTGTTTTTATTAACATTTCTTGAATGTATATATAGCTCACGTTTATTTCAATGCTTAATATTAGTTGTGTTTTTTGAGTCTTTGTTTAGAAGTTGGGTGATGTGTTCATGACCAGGAATGTGCTGCAGGAACTTACCTCTTGTGTTTATCAATTAGCCTATGGTAAAATTGGTTTTGTTATACATCATTGTGCTTAAACTGGAAGTTTCCTCACCCATGTTAAGTGAGGACATCTTTGGGTCTCCCTGGATACCTGTTGTGAGCCTCAGGACGAGAGACAACTAAGGACCTTGAGGATTAAACTACCAGGCTGTATGTCATCCTGCGTGGTGTGTGGCAGGACTAGGAAGGAGGTCAACCCTGTTTCAATACAGGGCCATGAAGGACAAGGGAAAATTAGTGTGCAAGGGTCCAGGGGGACACCTTGGACAGGTAGCTGAATGTCAGTATTAAAATTCCCCTGAGGGATGAGCTGATCCTTCAAGAACTGGGGTCCCCACAGCCAGTTTGTTAATGACCCTGCTGGTGATAAAACTCTTGTCTCCTCCCGAGGGATGGTTTTCTCCTTGTTTTCCTAGAGGCCATTTATATTTGGGTTCCAGTTCCCTGTGGCCTTCCTTTACTTCTTTCCCCTTGAACTTCCCAGGGTTGCTCCTCCTCTGGCTATGCAGGTTTGTGTGTGTGTGGGGGGGGGCGGGGGGCTGGGGTTGATTTCTCCTTCTACATTGCCTCCTGGCAATGGCACCTCACTCATCCCACTTTTGATTTCCTCCCCCTGCTTCCTTCATGCTTTTCCCAGCTCAGTTCAGGCACTACTTTTCTCTCTGGACCTCGTGGCATTTCTACGAGTACCTACGATCATTACCGTTCTGGCACTGGGATCCTTTGTGCTTTCTTGCTCACCAGTGCCTTGGAGGCTCCGCCCCCTCCCCATCCTCTGCCCATGCCCCTGAGGAATGTGGTCTGCAGCCTCCTGCACCTGGGCAGCTGCCCCAGGGCTCAGCCCAGGTTGGCAACTCTGGTCAATAACCCGTTTGTCCCAAGACACAGAACGGCTGCCCTTCCACTGCCACAGGACGCCGCCCCCTTCACAGGCCGGGTCTTTTCCTCACCCTGCGACTGGTGAGAGCACTCACTTCCTTAAGCTGGTCCTCCTGTCACCATTCCAGGGCTCTCAGTATCTCAGCCACACCCCCTCTCAATTGGTCAGTGACCCTCCTTCTTGATGTGGGAAAACTGGACTATGACCCAGTTGGTGCCCGGGGTATGTTATTTTTCTCAGTTCCGTGCAATTTGGGGGTCTAAGGAGTTAGTTTCAGAATTACACTTTTTTTAGCAGCAATCCCCCCCACACACACCCACAAGCCCCATCAAGTTTGACTCATAACTAGCTAATGGTGAGTTGGGTGGGAAGTTTTGGGGCTCGGGCAGTACTTTAATTTCCCAGTGATCCCCCTGACCAGAGGGGCGTGGATCTTGTGGAGTGTGTCTTACCCAGGCGTGGGCAGGTTGTAGGCATAGCTCCAAGCCCCCTGTGCTCGTGCTTTTGTTTTGATTAAACTTTCTTATTGTTTTATTTCTCTTGTTACTGAATCAATGCCTGTTAGTTGTAGAAAAATTAGAAAGTAATAGAGTGGAGGAGGAAAGGAAAATGCAGGTAACAGTTCATTCTACCTGCTGGAGTGATGGTGATAAGCCCTAGAGTATTGCCTTGTAGACCTTTTTGCGCATGCGTGTGTTCCTGTTACGTGTGCAGTCACTCTGCTCTTTATTTAATATATTTTTGTTGTCTTTCCATCTTATTGAATAGTCTTCTAACCCATGGTGTTGTGTGACTGTAGCACTGCATCTCTGGATGGACCACGATGCAATTAATCAGGCATGTAGATTTGCACATTCTGGCTGTTTTTGGATCTATTGCATGCTAAGCTTTGCTGTGTTGAGGATCCTTCCACTTGGCATTCCTAGTGCTCCCTAAGGATACGTTCCTAGACCTGGGACTGACGGGTCAAAAAGTAGGCACACAGTTAAGGCTTCTGCTACATGTTTCATTATTGTTCTCTGCAAAATGTGTGTCCCTGTTTCTTTAACTGTGTTGGGTATTAGTTGCTCTAAAAAATATCGGCCAACTTGGAAGACAAAAGTGGTATTTGGTTGTTTTAATTTGTGTGTCTTTGAAAACTAACAATGAACATTTTTGTAAGTTTATGTTTGTGTGTTACATATTGGGCAATTTATATATTTTTCTAGTAGGAATTCATTTTTTCCTTAATACACTGTTTATATATTAAAGATTATAACTTTTGGTCCATCTTTTACCTTACAATTAATTCTCTCATGTGGGTATGGATTTTATTGTTATTTCAATTTTAAAATTTGTGGTGTTTTTCGATGTGGAAAGTTTAAAATTGTCATGTGTCCAAATACGTGTTTTAGGATTTTTGCCTTTGGTGCTGTCTTATAGAAAGGCCTTCTCAACCCCAAGATTATAGAAATGTTTGCTGACATTTTCTTCTAGTAATTTTTGCAGCTTTGCTTTTCAGTCTGTCCAGACTATTGTGGCAGAAGGCATGGAAGCAGAGAGAAACCTTACGCTCCCTGGGTGGTAAGCCAGCTGCCTTAGCACTGGCTGTCACTCGTTCCGTCCTTTTCTTCCCAATTTCCCCCTCACTTTATGAAAGAAGTAGGTCTCACTTTAGACTTTCTGTTTGATTGCATTCTCTCTCTATTCTTACACTGAGTTCACCCTGTTTTGATTCTGGGGCCAATGACACACTTCAAGGCTCCGGGGAAGCTCTGTGAACGGCACAACTGCCCGCGGAAAGCCAGGGGTGGCTCGTGTTGTCCCGTCTCTGTGTTGCGATCACTGTCTTCTTCCCTAGTGACTGCAAGTCATCTGTATTTTTTGAAGCTTTTCTTCAGGGATCCTGGGTACGGTGACTTTGTCACTTGAACCAGTGAGTGCTGAGGTCTGTTATTAAGTGTTTGGCTAGTCCCCTGCCACAGTGCCCAGCGCCCAGGAAAGGCAGGTCTGTGTCAGCCCAGGTCCCTCAGTTGCACCGCCACGTCATAATCACACCTGTTTTTCTTAGAAACCAACAGCCCCACTCCGCTGACTCCTGTTCTTTGCCTGCTAGATGCTTTTCTTCTCCGGTTGGGCGTGCTGGGCACAGTCCTTGCTCTTTCCTTCCTGGGCGAGGGTGGGCGTGGGGGGGTGTTCAAGGTGGAAATGTGGAGGACACGAAGCCTCTCCCGCACTCCCATTGCAGGGCTGTTGCCGGAACAGTCAGTCGGACAGACGTGTTCTCCCGGTGCTCTCTCCTCTCCACCTTCTCCCTGATTCCACTTCCTGAACTCAGAGGGAGCGTGTGGGTGGGAAGCCTGCTGGGTGGTCTGCCCAGACTTCCACTAGATCCTTGGCCACACCCAGAGCCCAAGGTGGGCCTGGGCCGCCCTCAGAACACACTCAGCCACGCTGTCTCTGCCAGCGATGCTTTTGGTGGTAGTGATGGTGAGGAAGAGCTGCTGGTGACCAGGCAGTGAGGCAGTGGAAACCCTGGAGAGCTGTCCTGTTCACAGGTTAGAGTTTAATTACTGAGTGCCGACCCGCTTGTGCCCTATGCGATAGCAGATGCCACGGGGCATTACAAGGACTGTGTGTTCAGTGCTCGCCCTCATTGGGTTAGCCAAGGCCACAGTCAGGTGGCCGAGCTTCCCGCTCCCAGTCCCTGGGGCCTGCCTGCCTCAGTCTGAGCCCAGACTCTGCCACCACTATGACGCTTGGACAAATGCCTTAACTTCTCCTCAGTTTCCTCATCTGTCAAATGGGCTGCTTCCCAGGGTTGTCATGAGGACTAATGAGCTAGTATATTCGAACATTTCACAGTGCCTGACGCGTGTGTGTTTGCAGTTACATTGTTTCTGTTGTGTACATTCCCTTCTCTCCTACACTTCACAAGGGCCTTCTGTTCTTTTTCGTCTTCCACAGCTGGGGTGCCTGGTAAATATCTGTTCCCGAGAACACCACTGCACAGTATTATTATCCCTCACTGTGCCGGGCTCTCTGTCACATCGCCTGATCTAATCTTCAGAAAGCCTTTAAAGTAGGTGTTGTGTTAGTTTTACAGATGAGAAACCCACAGCTCAGGGAAGCTAAGTAACTTGCCAGAGGCGGTCCAGCCAACAAGTGGCAGGACCAGAGATCTCCCCCGGCCCACCCCCCACCCCCCACCCCCGCAGCCTGACCCCAAAGGAGAATCGGGATGAGGATGTGTGAAGAATGGGGTGGGAACAACGAAGACACATTTGAAAGAGGACAATAGAGCATATAAGGAATGTAATAGGTTCTATTGATGAGGGTGATATAGAACCAAAGGGCTATGAAATCCATCCTCCTGCATGGATTTCATGACTTTCAGTTTCTGAGGGAAATAGAAACACGCTTTGCACATAAAAGAGCTTAGACACTCAGTTGGACCCCCAGGGGTGCTCTGCGTACCCACTCTGGTCTGCTGGGCTCCGGGTCCTGGAGCTGTGGGGGAGAAGGAGGGCTTGGGGGTCTGACTCCAACGACTAGCAGGAGGTCTGTGGTTAAGGGTCTGGTGGGAGCCCCGGGAGCCCCGTGCACATAGGGGAGCATCTGGCCACATTGGGAGTCACGGCCTTGAGAGCATCCCACTCTGGGCCATGGGTACCAGCTGGAGGGTGCTGGTGTCCAGGCAGTGGGGAGCCAGGTTGGGTGTTTATGTGAGGAGCTAATGGGCTCATTTTCACTTGGGGGACAGGCTGTGCAGCAGGCTGCCCTGTGTTCCATTGCATCCTGAAAAAGGACCTGGGGAAGTGGGTGGAGCGCGTGGGAGGAGGGAGGCTGGGGGGATGGGAGCAGAGAGGCAGGCAGGGGCTGGAGTGGGCAGAAAAGAGGAGAGAGAAAATGAGGGTGGGTGCTGAGCTGAGGCATGAGATGATCCTGTCTGCATCTTCAGATCATCCCCGCTGCTCTGTAGGAGGGAGAGGAGGACTCAGGAGTTTCAGGTCAGAGGTGGTAGAGGCTTCCGTGTTGACGGGATAACGGAGAGACTCGGGCACATTTGGAATCCTTGGGGGAGTGGTGCCCCTGGAACTCGGTGGGCTACTTGTTGGAACAACTGCAAAGAAATGACCCTGGGTCCTTCTCGAGTGGTTGCACGACTCCAAAGCTTGGTGCCACTTGTTGGAGGGTGGGGCTGTGGTGAAGAGTGAGAGCAATGGCTTCTCTGTCCCCAGCATGTGGCCCTGGGGATCCTGGTGTAGGCTGGAGAGGGGGCCGTTCAGAGGGGCAGCGATGCAAAAGAGAAGGGACCAGGCTCTACTGCCTGATTTCCCTGGGCATACTCAGCCTCTGTTGGGCAGGCACCCTTGGCCTTGAAAACCACTTTGGGCTCAGGGGGCTGGAGAAGCAAGTACCATGTACCTGCAGGCCAGCCCTGGGGAATGGTGGAAAATCTCCTGAGAAAATATGCCATCATCAATGATTTTATTAATGAGACATGAGTGGCTTGGCGGCGGAGTTAATCTAGAAATCAGGAAAAAAATTCAAGTTCATCTGTGGGTATCCTAGACTCTCGTGGCCTCTGTGGTGTGGGGGCAAGAGCTTCTGATCCAATCCTCCCTCCTCCAGAACCTTCCTGTGGTTTACCAGTGGGGTGAGAGGGCACTGAAGGCTGGGCCATGAACATGATGCTTCTGGCATTTAGCCCTGGACCGAGGGGACCAACTGGAGGGAGGTGGAGGTGGCTCCCTAGCCTGACACCTTGAATTGCTCCCTGTCCCCAATGCCCAGTGGAAGGAATGCCCCACATTTTCTCCCACTCCCTGTGACTTGCTTCTGACTCTAGACTAACATTCTGCACCTAAACCCAAGGCTGCACTTGGGTGTTTTCCTCAGATTCAGTTCTTGGAAGGAGGAAGAACCCAGGGTCCTTGACATAGCTGTTCCTTTGGTGCATTACCCAAGGAGTCCTCTTTCCTGTCCCTCAAGGCCAGTACAGTGTTATATCCCTGCCCTGTTCGAAGGGCTGCCTGGATGACATTCACCTAAACGGAGTGCAGAGTCGTGACCAAAATCAGAACCTTCCTGGAATTTCCAGGCATTGAGAGAACAGAAAGAAATGGTCCCTAGAGCTAAAAAAAAAAAAAAAAAAAAACCCTCAGTTGACGGTTATCCAAGGTGCTATGGAACAGAAGAAAGAGAATTTAGAAACGAACCAAGGGGCCTGCCTCCCCGTCTTGGACGCCGCCCTGAGTGACCGGGCCAGGG
The DNA here is from genome assembly GCF_014824575.4 of Sturnira hondurensis. NCBI lineage: Eukaryota > Metazoa > Chordata > Mammalia > Chiroptera > Phyllostomidae > Sturnira > Sturnira hondurensis. Next base: position 3,638,309 of record NW_028092466.1, on the reverse strand, counting down.
CCTCCTTTCTTCACTTGCAAAACCAGGGGCTGGCTCTCATCTGCAGGCCCCTTTCGGCAGTAACACTATCCTGTGCAGCGCTAGCTTTCATTACTTAGTCCAGCAAAAAAGCGAGGGCCGAGATTAACACCCTCAGTTACGTCTTTGCAGAGCTCAGACCTGAGGAAATTGAAAAACACTCTAGCCAGCATGGAACTAGGTTTACGGGGCGTTCATTGGAGACGCCAATGGGCCTCATTAAAAGGCACTTTATCTGGAAGGCCCCGGAGAGCCGGTCCTTGCGGAGGGAAGAGCAGAGTCAGAAATGAAGGCAGAGGCGCTGAGCAGCCTGATGCAGTGGAAAGAGTGCCGAACTGGGAGTTTCAGCTGCTCCGACTGCTGCCACTCATTAGGTCCTTTCCTCTCCCTCACGGCTTTTCCTCTCTGGGAGTAAACAGTCCTTCAAGTGCCAGTAGCCTGAGTGACCTAGTAAGTTTACTCACGTCTGAGGCTCTTTGGAGTCTAAGGTTTGTGCCTATGTTAAAAGGAAAAAATTAATGAAATCAGGAACGCCTCCAGACCATGTGCCACCGGCATCTGCACCCCTCCCCCACCACCCCGATCCTCTGCTGCCTCTGAGATGCCAGTGCCTGTGTTTTCTATGACATTCTCTTCCACGCTGCAGGTTTAGATGCTCATCTGCAGCCAGTGGCTAGCGAGCCACCCTGCTGTCTGGCGGACATTGGTTCTAGAAATGGCAAAATACAGAAAACTGTGCATCTGAGGGTGGATGAAATCACAGTTAACAAAAAGAGTTTGAAAGCTGTGGCTTCACCGGGCCAGCCATTGTGTCTACGCCTCCTGAAGTCAGCTGGCTGTTTGGGCGTAGGCTGTAGAAGAAAGTGGCTTGTTTGGGAGCAGGGTCTTGGTGCGCTGGTGCTCAGAATCTCTAGCAGTTGTGTCTTTGTCCCTGAAAGCCATCAAGGGCTTACTGTGACACCCATGATGGAAGTCTGGTGACTCCTGGGTCAGGCTGGTCGGTGGCTGTCTGTCCTGCTCTCTACGTTGATGTGATCTGGCTTGCAAGTTTGGATTTCTCACCTGAGGGAGTCAGGGTGTTGGTGAAAGCACATGGGGTGCGAAAGGCAGAGCCTTTGGGGAGAGATGCGGGTTTCCTCCCAGCTCTGGCGTTCCCACAGGTCAGGCTTTCATGTGCTTGTCCTCTCAGCTCTAAGACAGAGGTGACCCTGAGGACTAAGGGAGGTGGCAGGGAGACCCTTCTCATCTTTCCTAGGTGTTGGGGGAGGGGATCAGAGATTAAGCAGGTAGCTTAGAGACTGTCTTTCAGGAGTTTGTGATCTTGTTTGGCAAACTCTCTTTCCCCAAAGCTGCAGCTGGTTAGGCAGCTGTCTGGGAGAGGACAGCTCTCACTGGCTGTCCCTCAAACTCAGCCACCCAAGGCCTAGTGTACCTGCACCCCCAGACCTGCTCCCACTCTGGGTTTCCCCTTTGGTCCCTGGCTTCTCTTGGATCCTGAATGGTTCAGGGCATTCCCCTTCTTCACATGCTGGTGACCCCAGGTCTGCCTAGCACCCCTCCAGTGGGTTTCCTCCTCCCCCGGCTCCCAGCGCTGATTCAGGCCCCAAGCCCACACCTGAATGGCCTTTAGGCTCCATACTATCCCACCCAAGTTTGGAAGGCTTTGTGGCATGGTGTTTCTCCTTATCTATCATGAGCACTATATCCCAGTTACCTCTCTGACGCTCAGCACCCCATCCTCCTTTCCTGCCTTATTTTTCACTGTAACATTGATCGTCCTCCGGCACACTGTACGACTTCTTTTTGCCTTGTTGACTGTCTGCCTTCAGTCACTGGCCACAGGGATTTTTGTCTGTTTGTTCACTGCTGACTCTCCTATACCTGGCAGAGTGCCTGGCATGTAGCTTTCAACAAATATTTGCTGAATGAATGAATGAATGAATAAAGTACATTTGCCCTATTTTTATATGGTCCATTTTGGCCTCCCCACTAGACTCTGGCCTCTCAGAGGGCAGCAGGACCACGACCTTTTTGTCTTTGTTCTGGCCACAGCATTTCCTTGCTTCCTTTTCGATGAATGAATATGGTCTTAGCCTCTGTCTGCATTGCCTCTAAATTGAAGTCTTTGAGCATGCCCCTTTGGTCTATAAAGGCTGGCTTTTGGGGTGGTCTCTCTATAGCACCCACTCATCCCTTTAGTACCTGCCCATGGCCCCTCTTTCATCCTCTCCCCAAGCCTCTCATGCTCACACTCAGGGCTCAGTGTTTTCTCACTCTGTCCATGGCTCTAACAAGCCATGTGCTTTCACAAACACTACCCTGTCCCACTTCTAAACCTTTACTCCTGCCGTCCCACCTGCCAGGAGTGCCCTTGCCTTTGGCCTCCTGGAAAACTCCAGTGTATCTCTCACTTGCTTTGAGCCCTTCTTCCCTGTGCACACGCTGAATGTCCCCCCGCCCTGGCAGGGGCATGCTCTCTAGATCATGTCTACCTTCTGCACAGGTATGTGTGCTTTTCAAGCCAGCTACTACATCCTGTGCTCCCTCAGGCCCCTGGGGTCTAGCACACTTTCTGGCATGTGGCTGATCTGTACATTTATCAGATGAATCAGCAAGGAAGTGAACGGCATGTCCACATGGATACTGCCGAGCTCCATTCAACTGAGGGTCGGAACGGGTGTGGGCCAGCCAGACTCCTGGAGTATTTTAAATGCCACTGGTTAAGGTCGTGGCCAAATCCCTGCACAGATTATAAATGCTCACAGCCTGTATGAGTGCTTTCTCCCCTAGAACTGCTGACCACATTCACACCCAGAACCATGCCAGCGTCTCAAGCCCTGGACAACTGTTTCGTCCCTTTCCTGTCTCCTCCAGGGGCCTCCAGTGGGGAAGTCTGTGGCTACCCCTGGGATAGTCAGAGGGACACAGCATTGTCTGGAGGCCTCTGGGAAAGCAGATGTAAAGCACTGAGCTGGTAGCATCAGGTGCAACTCCTCCTCTGACCTGTCCTTCGAAGAGGTAGTCTGGCTGCAGGCCTCGCTCACTGGGCCTATCGAGCCGCGGCCAGGAGGCCAGGTGCCCGCCGAGGACTAGCTGCAGAGAGCTGGGTAGCCCAGCATGGGCAGAGCCATCTCCCCCTGTGCCCCGGCATTCACCTGTGCTTGAACCTGGGCCTCAGGTCTACCAGCAGTTTTTGTCTAAATCTGTAGTGAGCATGGGGTGTGTGACCTGGGGCCCTTGGTTCCTTCTTGGCAGAACTGAGAAGCAAGTGGGCCAGGTGTGGCCTTCCACACTGAGAAAGGGCCTTTCCTTGTGAATTGTGAATGAATGGATGAAAGCCCCGTGAATCACAGAAATGGAGATCTCCCCCAAATACGGACCTCTTTGTTCTGGGGATGATGATATCTCTCCTCTTGCCCTTGGATGATTGTGGGGTTTTTGCCAGTTTATCCTTCGTGGTAACTGGGTGCACCCCCCCCCCAAGTTCTTAGCACTTCTGGGGTTGCAGCCACTGCTTCTTCTATCTCTCTCTCTGGATCTTAGGTGAATAACAAGGCTGGTTTTATCATGCGGAGTTGGGGGGGGGTTCTTACTCCTTGAGTGTTAAAAATCACCTGGGGAGCTTTATAAAAACCACCCAGCCGGGAGCTTATTTGGACTAATCAATCAGACTAATCAATTCCTTTTTGGGGGTGGGGAAACCGGGCTTTTTCTTTTTAAAGCTTTCCACGCAGGTGCACTAGGCAGCGAGAGTGGGGAACGGTCAGACTGGATGCTCACCCCGCTGTTGGACCCAGCTGGTCCTCATGGTGGCTCCAGGCATCTGGGGCCTCTCAGTGTGCAGACGCGCACACGCACTGCCGGCTGGATGGCCCAAGTGCGAGTGAGTGCACAGACACAGCCCCTGCGTCACGGCAGTGTCCAGTTTAAGGCTGAGGCGTGGGGTCTTCTGCCTGGTGGTTGCTTGGTGGGTGTTTACGGACTCAAAATGAGCCTCATCAGGACCACTCCATACTGGGCTGGGGGCACACTTGCTCCAGGACTTGATGGTCCAGTTTGGAGTCCTGCCCCTGGATCCCAGGCCCAGAGAATGCAGTCTTTTGAGTGAGCACCCGTCCACATGCCCCCCAGCACCTCTGACTCCGCTGTTCTGACCCAAACCCTCTGAGCTGTCTACCCAGAAACTGGCATGGCCATGTGCCCCAGGGACAAGGGGAGACACAGTGCCCCCAGCTCCTGATGCCCCGAGGCCCACCCTCCTCTCCACCTCCACTCCTTCAGCTGCGGTCTTTGTCTTTGCCCACCTTTGCCAGGTCTTTGCATCTCCCCCCATCACCTCTGATTTGGTATTTCTGCACCATCAGAGGGTCACCAGCCTGTGGTAAATGTGTGACAGCTGCTCTCTGGGTCCGAAAATACCCTGTCCCAGCACACCTTTGCCTACCTCTGTACCTGCTCCAGCCGCCACTACCCCACCCCCCACCACGCAGCCTTCCCGCCAACCAGACGGTGCCGCTGTCATTCTCGTGTGAGGCTGCTTCTCGCCTCTGAGCCTTTGCACGTCCTGCCCCCCAATCTTGGAAGACTCAGTTTGTCTCCTGCTCCTGGCAGGATTAGTTTATTAGCCCCTCCCAGGGGTCAACTACTCAGTGGTTTGTGACCATCAGACTCTTGCCTGACCCCTGGAGCAGCAAACTGGGTAAGTCCCATGTTCCCTGAAGCCTGTCGAGTTCCTCCCGAGGTGTGAAGGCCCCTGGCCCTGGTGGGTGCCAATGGTTTGTGGAGTCCATTCTTTCTGTAAAGACTAGACGAACCGGACCTCTGGCACCATCGTGCCACCCACGGATGGAGGTTGTGGAGTGGCCGCAGTGGAGGCCTGGCCCTTAGACCATCCCTTGGCAATCTGGTTTGGCTTCTAGAGCCCACAGGGCAATGGACCAGCTTGGCTTGTGGGCGACTAGAGTTCCAGCCCTGGGCCCACCTGTGCCAGGCTGAGTGTCTGTGAGTGCTGACGGAGCCTGGGCCACACCCGGGGTGCACTCTTCACCGAAGCATGTTCTGGGTCCCAGCCCCACACCAATGCCCGTGCACTCACACCCGACATCTGTGCCCTCATTTCCTGCTGCAAACTCTCAGCCCGTTTCCCCATATTTTCCTGGTGCTCTTTGCCATCCACTTTCTGGAACCTTTCTGGAGTCAGTCCCTGCTCAGGAGAAGCTGCCACAAGCCGTGCATGGAAGGGGCAGCTTTCTCTGAAAGAAGCGGCAGGAGGTTTTCCATCCCCAGGCCAGCAGCCAGGGTCCATGGACTGAGCGCTCGCTCCATCCTTCAGTCTCCCAAACCAGACTGAAATCCACTGTATTCTGAAACAGTCCCAGGAACAACGGCACAGTTAAGGGGATGGTGTGGTGAATGCCTCTGTGTCCAAGCCCAGCTTTATCAGATTGCTGCATTATGCATTTTTCTTCATCCTCTCTTTTTTTAAAGAGAAATTGGCCTTTACGAACCCCCACCCTCCTCCCCACCTCAGCCTTGCAACGTGGGAATGTGCAGTGTGGAGACAGAGAAAGGACGCAGGAACCAGGGGCAGACCCTGCCCTCTGCCCATCCCCCGCCATGCCCCTCCCTGAACTTAGGGTATTTCCGAGGGATGCCCATCCCTCCGACCTCTGCTGCCCTGCTTCTCACTTGTGGGTGGGAAGTGGGTGGAAAGTGGGTGGGGTGAGGGCAGTGGGAGGCCCCATCTCCATAGCACCCAAAATAGAGTGTACGTGGATGGTAAGAAAGCATTCAAGTCACTCCTCATTCAGGCAGACTCTCTGCTTCCGGGGTCAGGAGCAAGGCTGATGATCCAACTCCCGTGCTATTCTGTGTTCTGTCTCTGCCAAGAGAGCCTTCCTCCCCTCCCCCGTGTGCCCTTCTTCAATCTAAGTTTCAAGGCCTGGCTCAGGTCACACCTCCTCTGTGAAGATTTCTCTGTCAGCAAGGTCTCTGCACTTTCTAAACCCAGTGCCTGGACTTTGAGGTCCCCCCATGCTTTGTGCCTCCCTCCCACCAGACCGTGCATTCCCAGAGGCCTGGGACTGAGTCTTCTCTTTATTTTTTTACACGCCCCCCACATCCCCTGCTGGGAATGAATATTTAGACATTTTTATTTATTTATTGGTTTTTTTAAGAGAAAGAAAGAGACAGACAGACAGACAGACATGGATTTGTTTTCCACGTACTTATATGCCTTCATTGGTGGATTCTGGTGTGTGCCCTCCCCAGAGATGAAACCCACAGCCTTCGGGACGAAGCTCTAACAAGCTGAGCTACCCGGCCAGAGCAAGGGCATGAAGATTTGTTGAGTAAACGAATGAGTGAATGAATGAATGAACCCACAGTGCCCTATTGCTGGGGCAGGCGTGTTTTACTAGTAAGATTTGGGAGCATTTGGAGTGTCCTGGGCTGGACCCGAAGTTTTCTCCAGGTCCGGCTCCGGGAAGGAGATGGGTGTTTCAGGATGCCCAGGCCCGAGGCTGTTTGCTCAGGGCGGGCCACATGGAAGTCCTGCTAGTCCCGTCATGGGGAACAGTGAGCAATGGGCCAGGTTCCACACCCCTTCCCCCAGCCAGCCTCCCTCACTCCCCACAGCGAGGCCAGCAGCCTCCAGAAGCCACAAGGCCTGCTGGTTTGCAGGAATCCCGGTGTGTTTTTTCCCGTCGAGTGACTTTAAATTGTCTTTAAAATGATTGCTCAACTTGAAAACCCCTGCCGGCGGTGTCTGTGGTGGTTTGGATCCTGCTCGGCATTTCATTCCTTCCCCCAAATTGTTCATTATTTCATTTGCATAAATTTTAGTGGTGAGATATTGCCCCAGGCCTCGGAAGCTCAAATAGACCTCTAATGGGGTAGCAGACACGAGGGGCAGGACTCAGTCTGGCCGAGGCGTGTGTGCCTGCAATTTTCTCAGCCCTTTCCTCCCCAAGAGCTCCTGCAAGGGCGGCCGCAAGGAAGACCAGAACGTACTGCTTCCAGGAGGCTCATGACCTCCTGCCTGTCCCTGGCCTCGACCCGTCCCCTGCTCCCTGCATGTTGTCACCAAGGTCCTTGTCTAGGTGGGAGACAGAGCCAGACAGACCCTCGCTCCCACCTGCACTCTGGCATCCCTTCCCCATCAGTCAATCCATCCTCACCGACTTATTGAGCACCACTGGGGTACTGACAGCCAGGCGCTGGGTGACGCAGCGGGAAGACGGAGAATCGAAAGACACAAGGAGATAAGACTGTTCTGCGGGGGCCAGTGTGGACAAGACAAGGCAGCTGTGTTAGGTACCAGGCCAAGGGTACGGGCAGTCAGAGCTTTGGCTGGGGGGGAGGAGGGGGGAGCAGAGGGGGCTGGGGATGGGATGAGGGGGAGAGAACCTCACCTGAAGGCTGAAGATGGGGCCTTGAAGAAGGTCAGGAAGGTTGGCCAGGATCTCTGTGGGGCTGAGCTTACCACAGGAGTGCCCCAGGCTAGCCTTCTGCAGTAAGCAGACTGTCAGAGCCACAGCCCCTCAGGGGTGCCTGAGTGTGCTGTTTCTCTGCGAGACAGCGCAAGTGGTGGAGGAGGCGGATGGCTACTCTGAGTCACATCGGGGGTGCCATGGAGGAGGGCTTAGTCAGGGTCTCGGAGCGGGGGTGGGTGAGTGGGGCTAGAGGACAGGCTACAGTCGGGGGGGGGGGAGTTGTGGGGGCAACACAGGGATTGGGGGCGGTGTGAGGGGCCTCAACAGCCCAGCTGGGGGAATCTAGATGTGTCCTTTAGGCTCAGTGGAATCAAGGCAGGTTTCTGGTCAGACAAGGGGCCTGATTAAAGATAAAGACACTTGAGACCTGTTGATTGGGCAGTGGTGTGGGTGCAGGAGGAAGGAGTTGGGGGCAGAAGCCCAGACCTGATACCACGTGGGTGGGAGTGGGCACAGCGAGGGCAGAGGGAGCTCCCAGCAGGCAGCCCCCATTTTTCAGACCTGGCACCCCCCTTACCAGCCTCCCTTGAAGTAGCGTGGAGGAAACCGATTTTCACCAAACACTGGCTGCAGGCTGGCAGGCGAGGCTGCGGCAAGGACAGACTTGGCCTTCACCTGGCCAGGTCCAGATTTCAGTTCTGAGAGAAGTGAATTCCTCTCTTTACCCAGCAAGTCAGTCAATCCCTCGTCTCCCAGTGTCTGCCAAGAACCTCTGTGGGCCCCGCATGCCCCTGTGGCCAGTAGTACAGCAGGGGAGGTAAGACGAGGCCCTTGTCCTCAAGGACCACCTTCACCACACTCAGTGGAATTTACATTAAACGTTTTTGGACCATGACGCAGTAAAAATACATTTACCGTGATGAATCATGACCTAGTAATCTATCTATCCATCCATCCAAAATAAAATTTTAATGAACCCTTACTGTGTGTGGTTCACCCTGTTTGCTTTTGTTTTTTTAAATGCTGCCCCACAGTCCACTCGGCCATCTCAGGACCGCTAAGGGGTCGTCACCTTCACTTTGTTAAGTGCTGACCACACCGGAGAGGGGAAGGCAGCGCCCCTATACCGGCGGCAGGCAGTCCTGGGGAGCTGCGTCCTGCTGCCGACCAGGACCCCCCAGCAGCGTGCTCTGGCTTGAGGGAAGGGGGGTCATCGTGGGGAACCGGGATAAAGACCAGGAGCTGGAGGGGATGGTGCCGTTGCCCCTAGCCGAATGTCCGCACCCCCACTTCTGGCATACAGCAGCATGGCTACCCGCCTCTGAAAATGACAGAAGCCAACTATAGGATGAAATTTCAAAAATAAACAAAAACACAAACTTGAAAAATAAAACAGCAGTGCAGCACTGAGCTGCCAGGAAAGAAGGCATCTACCGTGGCCCGCAGAGTGAAAGTGGCCTGGCCTGGGATGGGAGCGGCTGTGTCAGACCCTCGTGCCCTGGAGCCTTACCTCTGGGGGGCTCAGGACCAGAGACAAAGGCAGGCAGTCTGATGGGGGGCCACCGAATGCTTTGGCCCTGACGGCTCCACTCTCCATGTCCAGGGCCACATAAAACAGACCAGCCTCTTGGCCCTTCTCACTGGATGGACGGGAACAGTGGTCTGTAGAGCTTCTGACTGTGAGCCAGTTTTTGGGTGGGGTCAGAGTCCAAATTCACGACGCCTGTGCAGCTCAAGGGTGCCTGTGATTGGAGTAGGGAAAGGGTAGAGCGATATGGGAGAGGTTTAGGGATGTGAAAGTAAACAGCGCTTGGTGGTGGATTAGATACCAGGATTGAGGGAGTGGGGGGTGACGAAGGTGGCGCCTACATTTCCCGCTTGCATTTAGGGGTAGATGGGCGCGTCCTGGCCTGGATTTGGGAGGGACTGTCATGGCTTTGATCTTGGACCACGTTAAGTTTGAAGTGCCTTTGAGAAGTCTGAGCTGGATACATGTGTCAGAAGCTTAAAACAGTTTTTAGGGCTGGAGACACTGGGTGAGACCATCCAGGGAGCTAGACAAGCGCAAGGAGAGAAGGCTCACGTTCGTTCTCCTGCGAGAACTCAGGCTTTGACAGAGGGCCGGCCAGGAAGGCAGATGGGGCTGTAGGAAGAACACCGGGTGCGGGGGCTGCTGGGAACGTCGGAGGAAGCGGGATGCAGAGGAGATGAGGCGAACGCTCTCAGCACTGCTGAGGGAGCGAACAGGGCCCGTTAAATTTGCAGCACTGTGGCCGTGGATGACCTGAGCGTGGCCGTTGTGGTGGAATCCTGGCCCAGAGAAGGCAGAGGTGGGTAGATGGAGAGTGAGTGGAGGGGGCAGTGGAGAAGCTGAGCTGGGAAGGCCGGGGAGAGGGTGGCTGTGGCGAGATGGAGGCTGGAGGGAGGGGTTTCAAAGAGGAGCGATTTGAACATTTGAACGTAACTGCCAGGAGGACGGAGGGGGACTAAAGGGAGGGGCTGAGTACCTCAGTGGGAAGGGGGAGGGGATGGCTTATTTTTCCTGGAGGGGTGGCCGGGGAAGGGACTGGCTCTATATACAGGGGGAGGGAGGAGGGTGCCAGCCCCGATGAGGGTGGCTTCCGGCTTGGGAGCAGTAGGTGGTAGGGGCTCTTGTTCAACAGCGTCTGTTTTCTCAGAGAAGCAGGTGGGGAGGCTGCAAACTGCCCCCGTGGTGATGAGGAGGGGAGATGGGGGTGAGGGTGGGGTGGGGTTTGGAGTGGGTGTGGAGTGTTGAAATAGGGAGTCCTTCCAGTTCCAATGTGCGGGAGAGCACTGACAAGTCTTAAGGACTCATTCATTCATTCATTCATTCATTCACTTACTGTGAATGAATGAAGCAAATATTACTTACTGTGTCCCAGACACTGTGGTCTAGACCCTGGGGGGTATATCAGTGAGCAAAAAGACGCCCCCCCCAAAAAAATCCCTGCCCTTATGGAGCTTATGTTCTGCGTGAGGGAGGCGCAGTAAGTAGACAAATGTGTAAAGTATGCGTATGTGCGATGTAATAAACCAAACATGTAGAGGACGTGCTGCTGGTGAGGTGATGAATGCTGTGGGGGAGGGTGGGGGCTGAGGTGGTGGGTGCTCAGAGCAGGCCTCACTGGGGAGGGACCTCTGAGCTAAGGCCTGGAGTCCAGGAGGGGGTGAGATGGGGCTGGGGAGACTCTGGTGGTAGACTGGGGGGAGTGTCCACTTCCCGTGACGTGACTCCTCCAGATGGGCTGGCTGTTTGGCAGGGAGTAGAGGAGAGGGAGAAGGTCATAGTGATAAAGGGCCACACGCCCAAGGGCCTGGGGCTTGACTGACTTGTTCAGGTGGATGCTGGTGTGACCCATGAGGGTGGCAGGCTGAGGCGTGGAGAGAAAGCAGACATGTGGCCAGAAGACTGGGGCAGGGGGAGGAGCCTGGGCCGTAGGTGGGGGAAGAAATCCCCTGGAAGCTGTTTCTTTTGGCTGGGACGTAAGGGGGCAGGGATAGGCTCTCAGGTTCCGCTCCACCAGCGCCCCCACCTGCAGCAAAGGCCTCCGGAGGGAACCCAGCCGACGGGCCGGCCTCAGCGCCCTCATGCTGCTTGCTGCGTGTGGGTCGCACCCTGCCTCTTGGCTGTCTTCTGCGCCACCGCCTTCCTCCTGGCAGTGCGGATGTCAAGGCTATCCCCTGAGGTGACCCCCCTGCGACATGTTCCCCTGGCAGAGTGTCCTGAGTGGATTGCTGCCTGCTTTTGGGTCTGTCCCCCCAAGAGGAACCTGTCCAGGGCACAGACCACCCCGTGTTGCCAGCATCCAGTAGACCTTCCTCAGGTGCCTGGAACAGTGCTGTCAGAATGGTACTTCAGGTACTGGTCCCCTCTGTCGGCCGCTATTAACAGGCGGGCACTGTGGTTATCCTCAGTCCCAGATAAGGAAAATGAGGCACAGAGTGGTTAACTAACCTGCCCAAGGTCCAGTTCGCTGTGTTAGTATTTGACAGACCCTACTGAACCCTCATGCACCCAGCTCCCGGCCTACCTTCTGCACTGTTTTACTAGCCTTGTCCCATCTGATACAAGGGGTGCTTGTGCTTGCTGTTTCTTTCAAGGCTGGGAGAGGTCCGGTTGCACAGGTGGAAGGTTCTAACCGGCCGGACCCCCCTCTCGGCACTTCCTACTACTGCCTCAGTGGTGTTTGCTGATGAAACAGACCAGCAAATGGATGAAACCAAGTCCCCGCTGGGCCTAATGAATCCTGCTGTTACAGCTTGTTTGCATTTGTTAAGTTAATTCCTTTTCCAGACAGAACCACAGCCCAGTGTCCCTGCCTCCTTCCCACTGTTCCATCCCCCTGAGAGCCCTGGCATCCGCCCCAGGCTGTCTCAGTGTCCTAGCTCTGGGTCTAGGGACAAGAAGGGGCTGGCTGGCCAGAAGAGAGGCTGACCATGAGGACAGTGGAGCCTGGCTGGGCTCCTTGCTCCCTGGCTGGGGCAGGCGCGCAAAATGAAATCTGAACTCTGGAGGGAAGTTTACTGCACAATAAAGGGAGAATGGCCTGCTTTGGGGACAATTAAAGCCATATTACTGTGGAATTACAGAGGACGCCTAGGGAATTAACCAAATCCAAAGCAGCCAAAAGTACCAGGGCCAAGAAATGCGGGGCGTTCACATGTGGGTTCCGCTCCCCCCCCCACTTGTACAAGGAACCTGTCTGGTTCCCAAAGCCCCTAATTTTAGGGCAAGAAAAGACATTTTCAAAGACTTTACCTGAGGGGAATTATTGTCATAAAACAACCCCTGCCCGGCCCAGCCTGTGCCTTAAACAGTTCTGTTCTGGTTCCATAGTCAACCAAGAACCCAGTGGAGGGCCAGGGAGGGCTGACCCTGCCATGTGCAGCCGGAAGAGGAGGGACGGGCCAGGACCCTGAGCCAGAGCAGAGCCAGGTCCAGTCTGGTCCCTGCTGAGAGCTGTGTGGGCACAGGCAGCAGCCTCGGCAGCCTCTCGGTCCTCACCTGTGAGCTGGGCGTGACAGGGCCCTCCTCACCTGCTGTCAGCGGCTACACAGCGAGCACACAGCCTCTGACAGTAGGCCCTGCTGCCTTCCCCTTTCTAACTCAATGGCCTCCTTCAGTGAGCATCGTGTCAAGCTGTACAGTACAGGGTGTTTACGGGGCAAATGTGTTTGCACTAGCTTTCTACTCTGGTCTCCCAAGGAGAGGAAAGGGTAGGATTTGGGGTTTTTGAAGGCACAGATAGGGTGGCTTCCGCTGTCTAGAATTGGGAGTCCCCTTGGGAGGCCTCCACACTGTTTCACTCCATGCCCACCTCGTCTCCACAGCTTACCTTGGGGGCAGTGGTGGGAGCTTCACAATGGGCAAGCTGAGGACGTTTAGCCAGGTGCAGGGTGGGACACTTGCAGTTCTAGCACTGGGAGGTTGCCAAGTGTAAATGTGACCCTGGGTGTCTGGTGCTTTCCTCGGTGCATGGAGACAGCAGCAGGTGGGTCACCTGTCGCAGCTGTGAGTGGCTAAAGTGGGTTGAGACGCCCAGGTATAAGCTATTCCAACTCTCAGCACTGCCCTCATCGCCTGCCTTGGCCCTCAGCTCCCCACCACCTGTGCACCTAGGCCTTCCGGCTGTGCCTGGGCTTGGCTCTCTCTTCTTTCTTGGAACCCCCAGAGGTCCCTCAGCACACAGCTGTCTTGGTGCATTTGTGCCATAAAGCGTTGAGACCTTGAAAGACTGGCTAGTTTGTCTATGAACCCCCTCCACACCCGTCCACTGCTGTCTCGGTCGGGGCTGTGGCAGCACTGACTCTTGGCTGTTAGGATGGGGTGGCTGTGGTTCCCCCAGGCCCTGCTCTCTCGCTCTGGCTGGTAACTTAGGACATGGCTCCAGGAGGACCACTTGGTTCATTTTCTGCAAATAAATCTGCAAATAAATCCTCCACATTTACCGACAGGTAAGTTCTTCTCCTATCTTCTTCCAACACACACAGCCCCTGCCCTGAGGACCGAGGGTCACTTACAGACTGGAAGACTTCCCAGGAGACCCTTCACAAACTCAAGTGCAAAAATATTAATGAGGCCAGTCCTAGCCTCGAACCTGGAAGGTTCTCAGAGCAGAACAGTGTCTCCTCGAGGTGCTCAGAGACGGGAGGAGCTGCATCAGCCTGGTTTGTCCTGTGTCCCTTCACTCGGATGCCGGCAGGAGCGGCAAGACCGCTCTCCCGGGTGGCCCCTTCTATTCCTGCTCAGCTGGACCCTGCCTTTCCCCATCACTTTCTCCATTCTGCAGCAGGCCACCTACATTCTTCAGTGATAGGATGATGTTTAACTAATTGTAATCTCATAAGCACTTTACTGATACATACCTACATAAATTGTACCTAGTGGTTTGGTTAAACTAACTGGACTCAGAATTGGGGTTCAGAGTCTGATCGGTTTTCCCCATGAAGTGCGTCCTGATGAAAATGGCCTTTTTTGGGTAAGGATTTTGGGCCATTCCAGACATAACTGACTTCCTCTTCCTGTTTCTGCCTAAACAGCAGGTTGATTCCACCTGGGGGTCTATGTGTGGGGTTGAGGCATTCTGGGGGCTACTGGGGCCCCCAAGAGCTTGCTGGGGACAACAAGGTGGCCTCTCTGCTCAGCACGGACAGTGGAGTGTGCGGCCGGGAGAGCACTCCTGGGGTCGCTAGGCGGGTAGGTCTTGCCGTCTCTCGCCTTTCTGTGTGGCCTCGGGTGGGGGTTCTGTTCTCCTGGAGCAGCTGGAGAAAGGAAGGGGACTGAGGATGGACAAGGTGACATTGGCCAAACGGGACCTGGAGAGTCAGACTGCACTTGGGGCTCAGAAGGGCCCAAACAGGCCTCTTCCCAGCTGGCCCTGTTGAATTGAGGGCCCTCTACCCTCTTCCCAGGCTTTCAGGTGCTGAGAAGATTAGCATTCCCGTTAATTAAAAATTGTCATGTAGCCCTAGCTGGTGTAGCTCAGTGGATTGAGCGTGGGCTTGTGAACCAGATGATCGTGGTTTGATTCCCAGTCAGGGCACATGCCTGGATTGCAGGCCAGTTCCCAGCAGGGGCCAGTTCCCAGCAGGGGATGCACGAGAAGCAACCATACATTGATGTTTCTCTTCCTCTCTCCTTCCCTTCCCCTCTAAAGATAAATAAATAAAATATTTTTTAAAAATTGTCACGTAAAAATCACAGACTGTAGACAAAGCACATGTCTGACCAGGATCTACAAGGTGCTGGAGATAGGACAGCCGAGCAACATTTGGGCGCACTTTTAGTGTTGGTCGGAATTCCGATTTAACTGGGTGTCCTGTCTCCCTAGTTGCTAACTCTGGCAACCCCAGTTGGCAAGTGAACTAGGAGAACGAGAGGTGTGCCGGTGCTGACCTGGAGTGGCCCCGGGGATCGTGGTTTCAGCCTGTCCCCATTCATGAGAAGAACCTTGGACCGTTGGGCTAACCTGGCTCTGTGTGTGGTGTCCCATTTCTGGAGCAGTTTAGGCTGCAGGTGGGGCTGGTCTCTGAGCTGAAAAGCCCAAGTCAAAGGTAACTGAAGAGTTGAATTAAATAACTGGTCAAGCAGAGAGGGACGCTGCCGTGAGACGGTGGTGACAGGAACAGGAACAGTGTCCTGGGAGTCGCACGCTTTCCTGCCTGGGGTCAGGGGCACAGAATCAATGGCAAGTCATCAAACCGCCCTTGCCGTCAGCCTCTCCCGCTCCTGGTGGAGTCCGGCCTTGCCTCTCCAGCCTGGCGGGTGCCAGACTCAGTGATGGGACCCCTCACAGATGGGAAATGATTCCAGGGAGGCAGGAGCAGGCTTGGCCCATGAGGCTGGCAAATTGGCGCTCATAGGTCTGTTTCATAAAGCACAGGGAGTGTGTGCACCACCTCCAAGTTAAAGGTCTGGAAGGAAGCCTCATGCTACCAGACAGGCATGTGGGCAGGGGCGAGAAGCCACAGGCAAAGCACGTTTCGTGGCAGTGTGAGCCACAGGGGCAGCTTTCTCAGACTTCTTGTACTTGGAAAATTCTAAGCCTTCCAAAACGGATTCCAATAGCCGTGGAGGTTTATCAAGCATCTCTCTGCCTAAGGCCACACCATCCTTGCCTCAGCATGCTGGAGCTCTGCGGGAGCCCTGAGTTAGGAGCACCCCCTGACTTGTGCCAGGTCCTAGACAAGGTTGTTTTGCCTGTCGGGGCCCCATTTTTTTCCTCTCTTCTGCGACAAGAGGGTAAACTTGGACACCTTGGAAGCCTGCCCTAGCCCCAAGAACCTGCTTCTGCCCTTGGAGGACACCCCCTACCCCCATTTGGCTGATGGAGGCTGGGTGTGATGGGAGGGGCAGGGCTGTTCTCAGGGGCCCTATATAGAGAAGAAGCAAGACCCCGTGTCTGGGTCTCTATGTGGAAGCCAGTACTCTGAAAGGCAAGAGAGTTTATATCTGGTAATCAGTAGACAGCCACGGAGTTCCAGAACAGGGCAGTGACCAGGTGATAGGAGTGCTTCAAGAGGGTCTAGGGACGGAGGAGATTGGAGTTGGGAGTGCCACACAGTGGGCCCCGGGCTGAAGTCCCCAGGGAGGTGACAGGGCAGGGCCACTCTCCCCTGGCTGCCGGGGAAGGCCCGCAGGGGTGGGATGTTGCAGACAAAAAGCTGAGGACTGCTCCGCTCACGGGGGCCTCTTCGCGTGGCATTTCCTCTGCAGAGCGCAGGATGTTTGTGCAGCAGGAGCCCCGAGTTACTCCTCCACAGTGAGAGGCCTGGGAGACGTCAGGAGGGGATTGTTTCACAGCCTGGGCGTGGGTGTGGCGGGGGGGGGGGCAGCAGCCAAAACAAGGGTAGGGGAAAGAAAAGGCTGAGATGTTTACAGAGAAAAAAGTCAGTGGAAAATATGATGGTGAGGTCAAGCTGACGCGGGGGGATGGCCTCCATGCCGTCAGCGGGGAGGGGCCGGTTGCCCCACACAGTGGAGAGAAAGCCGCCAGGCTGTGGCTGTGCTTTGGGGAGGGTGGTGGCTCCCTGCTACTTTTAATCCTCCCTGTGGCCCTGGTCCCAGTTCCTCGAATGGACCGAGGCTTTATTAGTCGCCCTGGTCTCCCAGCCCAGATGGAGTTCGCCATCTATCTGCTCGAAGGAGGCAGATGCACAGACCCCAGATCCATCCCCCAGTCCCTTCTCCAGAAGCCCCAGAGGGCCTGGCGGGGCCTGGGCTCTTCTGTCTGACATCTTGACAAAGGGGCCAGGCCTTTCCCAAGCCCCACAGGTGTGAAGAGCTTGTTACCCTGGTGTTTGTTCAGCCCTATTAGTGGCCTGAAGGACTGTTGACAGAGGGCCCCTTTGTGTGGGACTCAGCTAGAGCTCTCTAAGCCCTCAACAAACACAGGCCACTTATCTCCGGGGACTTTATCGGGAACCATCTGAAGCCGCCTGGGCCAGGGAACTCGGCCTCCCTGACTCACGCCTGCCGGGGGCTGGTTTGCCAAAATGCTTCCCAGTTTTTGTTTTTATTTTTTTTTTAATTCATTTTCCCCACCACCTCCATCCACCTCTTGTGGGTTCTATTTCTGATACCAGAGATGAAGCACAGGTATGGTCCGGGGTCAGAGACTTTGTGTTCAGGTTGGGGTTTTTAAAAACAAGGTTGTGGCTTTGCGGGCCTCTGTCTCCCAGAGGAGGCGCCGTCAGAGGGGTCAGTGGGCTCCCCGCTTCGAGGCCTTGGCTACAGGAGCTCCCAGGCCCAGCGGGATGCTCCCGGCTGCCAACTGCCCTCCTGGAAATTCTTTCAGCAAGGCTTCCCTGGGGAACCCCACACGCCTGGAAAGGGGACTACTCTTCTCTCTCTCTCAGAATGGTTTCCTCTCCCCAGCACCCTAGAGAAGATCCTTGCCACACCCTGTCCTTCTGGAAGACCCAGGTGGTCACCAGTTCTGTCAGCTGCTCTCCTTCTGAGGCTGCTTCTCTGCTGAAGGCCCCGCCACCTGCACTCGGAGAGGGACGCCTGCGAGGCGCCCTGTCAGGGCCCCGGTATCATCATGCCCCGTCTCGGATTCACCCAGGCCGGTGGTGGTCTTAGTGGTCAGCCCTGTAACCGGCCTGCCTGGTCCCACCCCTGTGGCATGTTCACCCCTGGAGTAGCCCCCAACGAACTCCCAGGTTCCCCCCCCCCCCAACACACACACAGAGCTTCCCTACTGATGTAAACCTGACCCCTTCTTCCCGGGAGTTTCAGTGTCCTGCAACTACAGACTTTTAGGCCTGAAAAGAACTGAGGTCATCGGACCTGACGTTCTCATTTCTCAGATGAGACTCTGGAAGCTCAGGGAGGCCCATGGGCTTTCCAGGGTCACACGCGTGGGTGGGGCGCAGGGCCAGGACTGGCACCCAGGCCCCAGGTCTACCAAATCAGGTCCAGCTCTCTCCTCCGTCCTTGCTGCCTTGCGTGCTGTTTGATTGTTATGTACTAGTGATGACATCACACGTGGGCTCCGGGGTCCTTGTCTTCAGACATCTTTTCTCTCCTCTGCATTATCAGTGGTTATTGTCACCAAAGTGTGGCCCTCAACCAGGCAGCTCAGCTTCACCTGGGAATGTTAGCGGTGCGGAGTCCCCGGGCCCCCTACAACCTAGGATCAGAGGCTGCTGGGGGTGGGGCCCGGCTGTCTGTGGTTTGGTAGGCATCCTGGTGATTCTGTGCACCCGAGTCTGAGAACCATGACGTGTGGGGTCTGGGGAGGGAGTCAGTGGCTACCTGAATTGAACACCAGAGCTGGAGAGAAGGAAGAAGGGCCAAGTTTCGAGACAACGAAGTGCAGCGGTGCCGACCCTGTGGCGGTGGTGCTTCTCCAGTCAGAGGGTCTGTGTGTGTGTTTGTCGAACAAGAAGCAAACGGTAGGGCAGAAGCAGGTCCTGTTGGGGAGGTCACTGTGGCCCCGTCGCATGTCCTAAGGTGCCGCATCCTTCCTCCTGTGCTCTGTGGGGTCCCCATGAGTCCCATAGGACATCTGCACAGACACGGACTCTCTTCTTTCAGACGAACAGGTTGTCCTGTTACCCTGGCTGTGGTGAGGTGACGCTTTTCAACAGTCAGTTTAACATTAACATTGACACAAGCTCCCCTCAAATGTGTGCAAACCTTGACTAGAACCAAAGTGCCCCTGGCTGGTGCTTCTGGTCTCTTTGTGGTTGCCCCATCTCTTTGGCTCACCCTGCCAGGCCATCGCTGCATTTCATCTGGCTGGGTGATGTCCCCAGCGACAAGCATTAAGCCCTGTGTTTGGTGGTGGGAATGGGCCTGAGAGTGAGGTGTCAGTGGCAGCAGCATTAACCGGACTTTTATCACACCAGGCATCTCCAAAGACTGTGGGGCAGGGACCACATCTGTCCTGTTCACTGTTATATCCCCAGTGCCTTGCCTAGTGTCTGGAACATAGTAGGTGCTCAGTAAATATTTGTTGAATGAATAGATAAATCATGAGCTACCAGATTTGCGATTTGTAAAGCGCACTTTGATTGTTTTGCAAATGTATTCACATGTACGATTATTTCTCTTATGCCTGGCTCACCTGCAGACATGAAAGGGTCTAGGCCCTGTAAACACTTGGGCCGCTCCTGCCTCAGCCCCTCTCCCAAAGGAGTCCTTTGAGAGCCCAGCTCAGAGTGACCCCAGGTGCCGGTGGGAGCCAGGTGTGTGGGGAGCAGTGACTGATTAGGCTGGTCATTTCAGGAGAAGCTGAAAACTGGGCTTAGAATAGACCCCACTGGGTCTCTTAAAATTCATTATAAACAAGGGTCAAACAATTTCTAAATAAATAGTATATCAAATAGAGTAACTAAGTAGTAAATAAAAGGAAGTAAAGACTACCCCAAACTTTTAAAAATAACTCTCAAATAGTTTTATTATTCTGAAACAGTCGTTTAAGGAGATGTTCCTTTTAAAACCAGACTTCTGCCTGCTGTGCTGACGCAGACTCAGCTCTGCAAGCTCTCCCCTTCTCCTTCCTGGGGACTCTCCCCAGACAGGCCTTTCTAGTTCAGTTCTGATTCCAATTCTGCCAACCAGCAGCACTAACATCCCTTGGGCACGGGCTGGACGTGAGGAGCCCTGGGCCCCAGCCCGGAGCTCCTGAATCAGGACCGGCTTTGCAGCAGGTGCCAGGGCCACCCTGGCGCACGCTGCCGTTGCAGCCGGGCTGGAAGGCTATCCCGTCTGGGCTCCGAGTCTCTTCTCTCGCCCTGTCCTCGCCACCTCGTCCCCTGTTGAGCAGAGAGGCACGGCCTCTCCAGAGGTCAGTCCCAACAGCACCTAGCCTGGTGGGAAGCTCCAGGTGTGTTGTGTGGCTCCGAAGGCCCTGCGTGTGTCCCCTCTGAAGCAGGGGTGCTCTGAGGGCAGGTCTCCGTTCACCTGCCACCGGTCCACCTGCTATTGCTGCCTCGGCACTCGGCACCAGCCTGCGGTCGTCTGAGAGGCTGAAGTTGAAAACTTCTCACCTCCTCGGGCTGCATTCAAAGCTGCCGGCCTTGCAGCAAAGGGGTGCAAAAATTCACATACCCGGTGAGGGTGGGGATATCAGGGCTTCTCAGACTTGGCACTATTGACATTTTGGGCAAGATGACTCTGTGGTGGGGGGCTGCTCCATGCATGTTTAGCAGACCCTTGGTCTCTGTCCTCCACGTGCTGGGAGCACCTCCTCCCCAGTCGTGATACGTGAGAGTGCCCATAACACTGCCAGATGTTTGCTGGAGGGCACATTCCCCCAGGTGAGAACCACCCTATCCTCCTCTCTGCCCCCCCCCGGGACCCAGAAATTGTGGGCACTGTGTGGCGAGCAGATCTTGTGGTCCTTACTCTGCAGCCCCAGGTAAAATGAGCAGAAGAGCGAGAGAAGCAGCGCCCACCCCAACCCTGCAAGTGCCCACTGAGCCCCATCTCCTCTGTGGCCTAGACCCATGGAAATGGGTGCTAATCATGGCAGGTCTGAGCTGTGCTTACTGGGGGCCCAGGGAGCCTCAGGGCCGGGGACCGGTTTCTTGCATGCAAAGCTCCCAGCCTGCAGATGGTGCATATGGGGGCCAGTTACTTTGGACAATTCAGCTGCAGATGTGTCGGTCCAAATTCCCTGGTATGCTGCAGGAATGACATGGGGCAACCCTCTCAAGAGAACTGCCCTGGGAGGGAAGGGGGAATGCCGAGGCGATCCTGTGTGCTCAAAGGGCAGAGCAGGGTCCCTGGGCCAAGCACAGAGCCTCTGAGGAGGCTTGTCACCAATGACCTGCCTGTTCCACTGAAAGCCCCTGAGCCACGTGAAGTTTAGGGGAGCCAGGCCCAGATTTCTGAGGGACAGGGCTGCAGTATAGCTGGACTATATCTCTCCACCAGATTCTTTCTGGGCTTGGGATAGCCCTGGTGGGTTGGGGGTCCATTTACCAGGGTCTTTCAGGAGAGGGTCAACACCTGTGTTTGGTAAACTCATCAAACCAATGGATGCAGAGTCAGTCCCTGTTGTGTGCAAGGGTCTTCGGAGGAGCCAGGGGCATCCTAGATGTGGGTTCTTCTCCTCAAAGTGCTGTGGTCTCCTTGGACGGCAGAAGCTACATTGATGAGTTAGAGTAGCAATTCAAGTTTTAAATACTTCAAAGCAACAATAAAGAAAAATGTCACATAGCACAGGACCATGTCTTGCCAGGGTGGAGTCTAGGCAGACCACACAGTCTTCCCTTCATCCCGCCTATCTATCCACTACCCATCCATCCACCCTCCATTCACTCACCCATTCATTCATTCAACCACCCACTCACCCATCCACCTGCTCATCCATCCACTGCTCCGTCTATCCAACACTCATCCATTCATTATCCATCTGTCTACCCACCCACCCACTCACCCATTTTCCACGTACCTATCTACACTCATCTACCCACCCACCATCCACTCACCCATCCATTTACCCACTCACACATCCATCATCCATCAGTCTACCCACCCATCCATCCATTCATCCACTCACCCATTTATCATTCATTCATCTGTCCACCCACCTACCCATCTGTCATCCGTTATCCGTCATCTATCATCCATCCATCCATCCATCCATTCACATTCTCTCTCTCTCTCTCATTTGTGCAACAAGAACATACTGAGCTCTTGTTGGAGAGTATAAGGGCAAACACCATTCCTGGGCTCCAGGAACCCACACAGTTGAGGAGAGGACTTGTGCCTCTTTATTTAAGACCTTGCTGCTGAGAGTACTCGCCTGTCCCTCCACCAGAACGGGCGCCCTGGACAGCTGAGAGTGCACTGTCCATCCTGGTCTCCCTCACGGCTCCCCGCACAGGGCCTGGCATGTAGCTGGAGCACCTCACTGTGTATTGAATTGAACTGACCTGGGGTTGGTGAGGGTTTGGACAGTCCAGTCTTGTGGGAGAGGTTTGGAAAGGCTTAAGGAATGGTGGTGACCACCGTATGTTAAAATAGGACTGAGAAGAACTTTTCATGGGAGAAGAAAACAGATCATCATTTCTTGGGCCCAATTTCCTGTCAGGTTTCTGGGTAAGAAGTATGTGGGGGGGGGGTTCTCTTCCTCCTCCCTCCTGCCCCATGTTATGCCCCTGGGTCTGAAGTGCAGCCACACGTGATACAGCCTTGGTGATCCCCACATGGCAGTTGAGTGGGGCATAGAGCTGGGGTCCAGACCAGGCCAGCTCTCTCCGGGCAGCTGCGGGAGCCCTGGACAGGGCAGCCCACGCAGGTTCCTCAGAAGTGAGGCTGCCCCGCCCCCGCCCTTCTCCCCAGGGCTGACCTCTCTGTTCTCACAAAGCTGCCCTTTCCTTCCCCCCTTGAAATCTGATAATGAAACTAATACCCAATATTTTTGCCTCCAACAGAGGCAGAAGATAAACAGGAAGGCACAAGGGATTAAGGTGTCTCTCTTGAGAAAGGGGCTGGGAACGGGCTCGGAGTTGGGTGACATCTTTGTGTGGAGCCGAGGGATCCAGATGTGAGCAGCTTTGCCCGATGCATTTTTCCATTTGTGCAGAGAAAATAAAGCGAAGAGAAAAGAAAACAAGCTGTAAAATACTTTGCAGAAGGTTGAGCGTGGGCAATTGCCACTTGATGTCCCCTGACAGCTCCAGGAGCGGGGGGGAGAGGGAGCCCTGCCTTTTGATGTTCAGCCTCTGAGTTTTCTTTTGTGTGACCAGTTGTTTGGGAAGAACCTTTTGTCGGTGTAAGGTGCATATGGAAGAGAGATACCAGCCCAGGGTTTTCCTTGGCGTGGAGATGGGGGTTGAGCTCCCAGGAAGGGCTTAGAGGCTGGGATGGCCCCGTTGAGGGGATGGGGGTCAGCTGGAGCCATCCTTAGAGAAGAGGACATAGGATTAGCCTCTCTCTCCAAGAAGGACCAAGAAGACGCTGCTGCTGAGGACTTGCCCAGTACAAGAGAGGCCTGTGAAAGTGAGGCCTGGCTGGTCCAGCCGGACCCCTGTCCCTGGGCAGGTGTGTCAGGCCCATAGAGAAGTCACAACTTCTATGCTAGTGGGAAAGATCCAATTCCAGGCTCCATTCTAGGCCCAGATACTCTTCCTTCCAGTGATGTGGTTCATTCCTCTGGGGCAATGGAAGAGGAGTCCAAAGACCTGGGCGCCCCACTTTCTGGCTTGGTGGTCCCGGGCTGGCAGGTCACTTAACCACTCTGAGTGGTTCCCTATCATCCTGGACCTGCTGAGTTCAAAGGGACAATGAACTTGTATATGCACCCTAGTCTCTAGCGCTGGTGGGCTGCAGCTTCTTCCTTTGGACTTAGTCGAGCGCAGCCCCAAGGGCTGGAGCTGCTGAGGGATGCTTGTGTAGCTCTCAGGAGTCATGTTCTGGCCTAAGTTGGGGTCCAGCTGCTTCCAGACTTAAGGTGTGAGCTGAGTCTTCTGTTTCCCCGCTGAGCTTCTGCTAAAGAACTTGTTCGTCTCAATTTGTAAACTGAGTGACTAAATGGGGTGCGTGATTTGGGGGGAGTTTAGGGAGAATATTTGAAGCTGATGAAGCTTCTGATGAAGCTGATAACATCACAGAAAAATTAAAAGGGCAAATATTCATTTAAAACCACAAAAGTAATATATAGCTAAGAAACTGGTAAAAATATTTGCAGCTTCTATAGTAGAAGAGACAAACGGTTTTTAATTCATTATATTTAAGAACACCAGACATTGTGGGGAAAGAAAACAATACTTTGTTTGAAAAACTGGGCAAATGGCACGAACAGGCAATGCACAAAAAATGAAATATAAAGAGAAAAACAAACATGGGGAAATGTCCAGGCTTACTGGTAATCAAAGACATGCAAATTAAAGTCATGTGTGCATGTTTTCCAGACAAATTGGCAAAGATTAAAAAAAAGAATGCTGATACCAAATGCATATTGTTATTCTTTCCAGGGTGTGTTGGAATAGGCGCTCTCAGATCCTGCTGATGGGAGTGTAAGCCGGGACAGCCTTCCTTGTGGGAAATTTGGCAGTTTGGATCCCTAGTTAAAACATGTAGACCCACCCTGGCTGGTGTGGCTCTGTTGGTTGGAGTGTTGTCTCCTATACACCAAAAGGTCGGGAGTTTGATTCCCGGTCAGGGCACATACCTAGGTTGTGGGTTCGATCCTCAGTTGGGGTGTGTATGGAGGCAACCAATCAATGTTTCTCTCTGTTTCTCTTTCTCCCTCCCTTCCTCTGTTCCTTCCTCTCTAAAATAAATGAACATATTTTTAAAAGTTCAAAACATGTAGACCCAAAATTTAACTATCAGTTCTGTTGTGAGAAATTTGCTGTACACCAGTCATCAGAGCAGAGTATAAATTCGTGAGTTCAAAGGTGGGTATTGATGTGTTGATCATAATTGTGAAAGACTGGAAACGACCCAGCTACCCAGCGCGGGATGCCCTGCTTTTGCATGCACCCACCGCAGATCCAAGCAGCTCGCTACACACGTCTGTGCACCAGGCAGTAGATGACCGTCCAAAGTTATGAAGAATGTTAGCTGACACTGAAACCTAGTCTCCGTGATGAGGAACTAGGCCATGAGCCTGAGACGCACACTTGCCATCACTGTCTGTGAGAAAGAACTGAACCGTTCTGCCCAGAGGAAACCTGGGGGCTGTGGAAAGATGTCCATAGGTGAAGGGCATCCTCGGACTGATGCTCAGAACACTGAGCTGGTTACAGTGTTCATTCAGAGCAGCCCAGAGAGCTCAGCTCAGGAGACGCGGCTTCAGGCTGGGCAACACAGAGAGGAGTGACTGGACTTGGAGCAGACCCTAAGCGCAGACCCCAAAGCAGAAGCTGGAAATGCGGATTTGGGAGTCAGGAGCATGAGGGCGGTCCTGTGGCCGTGAGGGGCGGACAAGGCCAACCAGGAGGACCTCAGAGCAGAGGGGAGATGGTGCTGGTTGCTGAGGAGCATGGAGGGAATAGGGAGAAGGAGCCAGCAGCAGGGAGTCTGAGATCGAGATGCTGGCAGGGCCGGTTTCTCCTGAAGCCTCTCTCCCTGGCTGGCAGATGGCCACCTTCTCCCTGTGTCCTCATGGGTCTTTCCTCTGTGTGTGTGTCCCCCTGATCTCACTGTGTGTTCGAGTTTCCTCTTCTGCAGGCACCGGTCAGGTTGGGTGAGGGCCCGGCTAAACAGCCTGGTTTTAACTTAATCCCCCCTTTCAAGGCCCTATCTCCAAACACAGTCACATTCTGAGGTCCTGGGGTTAGGCCAGCACATGAATGGGGGGCACGATTCAGCCCCTAGCAAGCAGGATGTGGGCACAAGGAGGATGCCAGATCCACCTCCCCACTCTGAGGTGTGTATACGGAGGGAAATGAAATTTCCACCTGGGAGGGAGCAGGAGTCTCGGCCATGGTTCAGGTAGGGCCGGGTGATCCATAAGCCTACAGATACGGGCAGGGGAGCCCAAGGGCAGCTCTCCCTGGCCTTCGGGGAAGGAGGAGGTTAGGAGGCAGGGTCTCCCTAGGCTCCCCCACCGTGCCCCTGCCTGACGACTCTCCCTAACTCCTCACAGCCTGCAGCTGCAACCTGCATGCCCGGCGCTGCCGCTTCAACATGGAGCTCTACAAGCTGTCAGGTCGCAAGAGCGGGGGCGTCTGCCTCAATTGCCGCCACAACACGGCCGGCCGCCACTGCCACTACTGCAAGGAGGGCTACTACCGCGACATGGGCAAGCCCATCACCCACCGGAAGGCCTGCAAAGGTAGGCGGCGGGGGCGGGGCCTTGGCCACACCAGCTTCCCTCTCTTTGCTCAGCATTTCTTTTCTCTTTCTTTTTCCGACGATCACACACGCGCACGCAGGGCCCCCCTGGTATTCCGAGGTGTAGACTGAAACAAAGGGGCGATGGAGAAATGACTCCAAGGAGAAGAAAGGAGAAGGTGTGATCTCTGCAAGGGTGCGGGGCGCCCCGCCCCCTCCCAGCTGCCTGTCCCTCCGCACAGGTGTGCCGCATACCACAGGGCGGGGGTCACGTTCACCAGGCTTACCGTGGCACAAAGGGCTCTATTTTACCAAAACCAGGCAGACGGATTTCTTTGGATGTGTGCACACACCTCCCCCACCCCCCAACAGTTGCGCAGACACAGACGCTGCGCCGCGGGCTTCAGGGGCAGGGTCTCAGAAGGAACATTTAATCCACCTGCACATAGCCTTACTTCTCAGGACAAAAAATTAAAGGGAGCCGGAAGAATCTATTTTCGTTCACTGGAGCAAGCACTAACGTTTTAACTTTGTGCTGTTTTCTCCCACTAACAAACATGAAGCGTGGGTGAGGTGATGCGGAGGAGCTGATGAAACGCCAGGGAATTTAGTCGCGTTGGGGCAGAAGTGGGACCCCCGATCCCACATTAGCATTTAGGAGAATCGGGGCTCTTTGGGTGCAGAATTTGGGGCCTGGAGCCAGAGCTTGCTGTGAGTGTGGCTTCCCAAGAGGATGTCTCTGAGGGCTCTTGGGAAGAGCCCAGCACAGACAGGGTTGTGACACTTGAGAGACCCAAGCCGCGGTGGACTCAGGCCCAGACGATGAGCTACAGTAGAGAAACCGTCTGTGGCTACTGCTTAGCCTTTGGATGAAGCCAAAGTATCATTGTCCTAACGGGAAATCCACCAGATGTTGGGCCCTTGTGCATAGGACCAACAGAATGAAAAGCCAGGGCTTGTTCAGGAATTACTAGGAATTTCAAAATGGCAACAGTGGAGCTTCAGCCAAGGATGTGTCCTTGTGAGCCCGGGGCCCATGAAGCCAGCCTTGCTCCAATGGAATGCTTTGCTCCGAATAAACAGCTTCCCAGTCTGCATCTTCTGGGAGAAATCCCTCTGATTCCAAAGGAACAGGTGGTTCCAGGCAAGCTCTCCTTTCAGATCTGTGGACGTCAGGCTGCCCCTGGTGGTTGTCAAGGGAAATTTAAGCATAAAGGTAGTCAGGCTATTTCCACATCAGACACAACTCATCCAGGTGAGACTCTTCCAGGAGCCTGGACAGAGACTGAGAAGGGTGGCCTGGGCCAAGGCATCCAAGAAACACCTACAGTGGCAGGCAGGCGCGAGCAGAGGCATGACTGGGGACAGAGGGCTTTGGTTTTCGGAAGACATACTTGGAAGGTGTCCAGCTCCCTCACCTATGCCCAAGTGTTTGTTATGTTTCACTCACGGAAGAAATTGAAGCCGGGGTTTTGGTAACAACTGCCTGCACATAGATTTCCTGTGGATTTGGCCAAGAAATGTTAACCAAAAGTGGCCACTCAGCTGGATAAATGGAGAAATCTGCTGGTGGGTGAGAAGGTCCTGGCTCTGTGTGGAAGGGCGGTGGCCACGTACTGTCATGCCAGTTTCTGCTGTCACAGGAAAGGCCTGTCCCCTGCAGAGACAGGAAGGAGCAGGGTCTTGGCCATCTTGCTATTTGCCACCTCTCCCTCTCCTCTGTTGCCGGGGTTGGGGGTGGGGTAAGGGACCCTTGTGGCCTCTTGCTACAGTGAGTGAGATGTCCAGAAGCCACAGAATTCTGGGAACCTGCAGATTGCCCTCTGGGACTCCGACACTCTGGTTAAAAGGTGTGGAGACACCCAGCTTCCAGGAGGATGAGATGCAGGCACACCAGGGTGTGGTCCTGTCTTACTATTTCAAATTCTGTGTCCAGCCTTAGTGGCTGTGTCCTCCGTCTTAGCCCTGGACAGCAGCTGCCCCCAGCCTTGGTGGGAGCACCGGGAAAACACCCCACAGAAGAGGAGAAATGTACGCATGGATTCTGCTCAGAGACATACCTGTGTATGCTGCTGGAGCAATGTGACAGGAAAGGGTGAGACTCTCAGTGCGTCCTGAATGGTGAGGAAAAACAATGCTTCCAGGATCCCGCCCCATGACTGGCGAAGGAAAACACTATCTGGCCAGTCCTAGCACTGATTGGTGAGAAAAAGCATTACCTGAGGGGCCCTGCTTCATGATGGGTGAGCAAAGACACTGCCTAAAAGAACTGCTGTCTGAGTGGCGAGCAAGAGAAGGTGGCCTGCGAAGTCCTGACATTTCACTGGTGAGGAGAGGCACCTCTTGGAAGTTCCAGATCTCTCCCCTCTGCCCTGCTCTTCCTGGTGTCACACCACTGGGGGATGAGGGAACTTGCAATCCTCAGTTTCTTTACAGGACACGTCTCACCAAGGAGAGACCCTGAAATCTTGTCAGGAGCCAGCTACAGTTCAGCTGCTTCCTGGGGGATGTGTAAAGATCTGCAGACAGGAGTTTCTTCCTCACCTCCACGGATCTGCTGTCTTGTCTCTGCAGGACTGGACAGTTTCAGGAAATGATTCCTTCAGTGGGGTCATTCGGCCCAGTCTTTTGATCTCTTATGGTTTGCTCTTAGGGGCTTCCAAACTCTTATTTGGAGGAGCTACCCCCAAGGCCCTGGCTTCCTGGGGTTGACCTCAGGGAGCCCCCGCATAGCCCTCGGGTGAGGGCCACACTCCTTTGCCCTGTTTCAGATGCATTTCACGGGGGAGCTGCGACAACGGGCTGCTGCTCTTGACTCGGGTTGGCAGTTGACCTGAGAAAGGTTAGCAATGACATGGGGGCCCTCTTTTTACCTCCTGACTTCCCGGGGAAGCCCGGCAGGGGGCTGAGGCCACCCATACACTCCTGGAGACTGGCTGGCTCCCAGCCTTGTTCAGTTTAGAGCAGGGGTGGACCCAGACAAGAACTGCTTGGAGCAACAGCATTAGATTCCAAGTGTTATTATGCAGTCTCCCATTTGGAAAGTTTCGTAGCAACAAATTTGTTGGGTTCTTTCTCCTCTCCCGTGGGTTAGAACCAGCCCAGAGCTGGCGGGGCTGGTGTGCACAAAGGGCTGTAATAAACATGCCTGGGGAACAGGCGGCTGCACTCTCTGGCTATTCAGTGCGATTTCACAGCGCTGGGAAGGCCTCATTACCGCGTGGGCTGTTGTCCTATACAAAGTCAGATGAGATGAATTTCTCTCTTTTCTCCACAGAATAGTTTGTGAATGATACTCGTCTTGGAATCTGTCAGAGATAGGCGGTTTTGTTTACCATTTGTCTTCTTTACGGACTGGGGGGTGCTTTCTCTTTGGAGCCAGCAAAGAAGACGTTGCCATTTAACCCTTTCAGCCATGCCTCCATTTAAATGATATTAATTTATCATCTTCCCAAACCATCTGTGATGGATAAAGACATTCCAGGAGCCTCGCGTGAACCGAATTGCGATGAGAATGAAGGAATTAACCACAGCATCTAGCAACCCTGCACAAAGGGCTCTCGTTCCAGCTCACTGAGCAGCCTGTTCCTCTCACTCACTGCCCTGCCCCCTTCAAGTCCACAGTCAACGTGGCTGAATGCAGGCTGCCAAGAAGGTGTGAGGCCTGCGACGGTCCTCACCCCTCACCATCTTGGCCATTGCACACACTTGCTGCTCTTACCCACCGCGTTTCTTCAGGTACCTTGGCCAGGGGTTGGGGCAGAAGCCAGCACCATGGGCCTTCCCCTGGGGCTCCCTGCCCTCTCGGTGCCACTTGCTATTTCTTTCCCACTCCTGATTCTTTTTCTTCACATCTGGGCGTCCTCAATACAGTAGGTCCCTGAATATCCATTTTGTTTGACGTCATTTTGTCATGTTGACGAGCTGTCCAAGGAACTGAACTTGCTTTTATCAATTAGCCTACTGTAAAATGGTTCCATTGTGCATATTTTGCTTCATGTCACAGAAGCTACTCATGATGTCTGTACCTTTGTAACTTGTCATGGAGGTTCTTGCCCTTGGCTGTACCTCAGAACCACCTGGAGATTCAAAACTACTGGTGCCTGAGTCCTACACCCAGAGATTCTGGTTTAATTCATGGGTCTGGATGAGACCCAGGCCCTAGGAACCTGAAAAGCTTCCTAAGGTGGGTCCAGCGTTTAGCCAAGGGCTGAGAACCGGGGCAGTGGGAGAGTGAGAAATGAGGACAGTCAGCTGCTCTTGGCTCGGGGAAGGTGGCCTAGGCCCTAGGGTTTATTCTTTTGAGGGGAGAGACTTACTATCAATGAATTGAAGGTTTTCTTTTTTATGGCTCTCTTGATGAAAACTGGTTGGAGAGGGTGTGTATTTAAAAGTCTTTAAAGGTTTAAGTCCTGCCAGGCAAGGCTGGGTGGGAGCTTGGCTAGTGCAGCTTGCTCTTCCAGCATCCAGTTGAAAGTGTGGTGGACATGGCTGCTGGACTGCGTGCCTGGGTACGTGTGGGAATGCCTAGATCTGATGATCGTCGGAGTGTTTAGTTAGGGCAGAGCTAGGAACCTGGGACTGCACCCCTTTCTGACTCCAAGGTGGTGTCCACAAGGCCACAAAAGCCTAAAAGTGTCAGGAGTGTCCCTTCATTTTGTGGGTCTCTGGTCACATTTCCATTTCCATTTTCTGGGGTGTAGGGGAAAGGGTCGGTCACCTTAGGCAGGAAAGACACTCTGTGGTTGGAGCAGCTCCCGGCTCAGAGGGCAGAGGCCACAGAGGCCAAAGGAGTGGACTCTGTTAGGGCACAATGATGGCCCGTGTCCCTGGGGAGGGAGGAAGTCAGAAGACCAGAAAATCCCCGTGGGAGCTCAGTGCTCAGCTCCAGCTGTGGCCTCTGCGGTGCATCCTTTTCCTGTTCCCTGGGGATTTGGAAGGGGGTGGGATTCAGAAATCTGATCTCCAGGTTTGGCTCTAGGGTGAGAGCCTGCAGAACACTGGACAAGTCACGTGACCTCTAGACCTCAGTCTCCTCATCAATGAGTCTTTTTCAGATGCGTGGTCTCTTGAGTCTCATCTAGCTTTGACATTACCCATTCTGTGTGTTCCTTTTAAATAGTGAAAATTTTACCAGCCCCTGACACAACAGGACCGTGTCTTACGTCAGGGAAGTTTGTGACCTGAGACCTTGGACAAGCCGGCAGGAATCAGGTGGAGGTGGTTTTGTTCCCAGGTCTTTGCAGAGGAAACGTCCCTGCTCAGTGCCTGGTCCCACACGGGTCCCTCCCACTCCAGAGCTGGGTCTTCAGCCCAGCATTTTGTCTCAGTCCCCTGGGCATCCTTGGCCACTTCCTTCACCTTTCTGGTGCCAGTCCCCTTCTCTGAAGCCTGCTTTCTTCCCAGTTCCCAGGTCTGGAGCAGAAGCGCCACCGGATCTTGCGCCCCTCTGTTCACGGAGGGTGTGCCACTTAGGAAACAGCTGTTGCCACCAGGAGAGGAGCAGGTGGGCCCCAGCCAACAGCTATGGGATGAACAGCTTTTAAAAGCAGGGATCTTGGACTTAATTGCCATCCATCCCTGGTTCAAGTTCCATCCCTGGGCAAGGTGTGTACTCTTCGATGCTTCAGCTTCCCCATCTGAAAGTGGGGTTAATAGTGGTTCCTCTTCCCTCCTAGGATTATGGTGCAGATTAAATGAAATGATGTAGAGGAGGTCCCTGGCATGAGGCATCACCCCATACCTGTTAGCTGGTAGGATTGTTTATACAGTTAGAGCACAGGTGGCAAACACCAGGCCCACAGGCCGAGTCCGGCCCTCCACCTTGTTTTATCCGGCCCGGCACCTCGTTCTACCCGGTGGCAGCGCCAAGCTCGCACTTAACTGTTAAGGAGTAATTACATTCACACAGTCCTAAAGTTACATTCGGCCCTTTGAAGGCAACTGTGAGGCTGACGTGGCCCCTGGTGAAAATGAGTTTGACAGCATTGAATTAGAGGCAAACAGAGTAACCGGAAGGCCCGGCCGTTGCCCGCCTGAGCACACAGCGGAGACGGTCCCCTTGGCTCTCCAGTTGCCTTGATTCTCTCAGTGAGTAGCGGTGCAAGGGGGAGCCAGGCCTCTCTCGCTTGAAGGCCTCGGCCCCACTGTGGACTTTGAGACTGATTCCCACAGGACTGGGCAAGGCCCCGGGATGTGTCCTTAGGCGTTTGCGCATTCTGGATAAAGGATTCACACACTTTGGGAGCAAAAATCACACATGAGTTGAACAGCAGAGATGAGTGTCCTGCAGCTGCCTGTGGAGGCCCTGTGCAGAGAGGTGGTCGGGCTGCATGTCTATGAGCGTGGTTGTGGAAGTGCCGCTGAGAGAGATCAGCCCCTGCATGGCGGCCTGCCTGGGGCCTGTGCGTGCCGACTCGCTCCCCTGCACCTCCCCCAACCCCCTTTGAGAACCCTCTGTAGGAGCTGTGCCTTTCCCCTCAACTGTAAATCAGGTGCAGGAAGACTATAGTTACCTAGATCAGGAGGGTCAAATAACCCGGTTTGGGATTATGGGGCTCCCCTCCCCTTCCACTTCCTGCTGTCTGCACCTTGATCCGAGAGTGGCAGGGGAAAGGAGAGGTCGTGCAACTTGAAACATTTATTCTTTTGTGCCTCGTTAGCAACTGCTGGGAGAAAGAAAAGCATAGCTGCGGAGGAGGCTGACTAGACAGCTGAGATGAAGTTTGTGGGTTATCTGTGGATGTTACTGTGTCTCGCTCCCTCACTGGTGTGGAGAAGTTAGGAGCGGGAAGTGTTCCTAGTCAGGTCATTCTGGGATGTGAGAGGCCGGTCTTCCCCTCTTGCCCCTCCTTTTTCCCTCTAGTTCATGGGGTGAATCCAACAACCTCCTCCCCCCACCCCCAACCCCCGGGGAGAGGGCAACAAATCTGGCGTGAGCTTGTTCCTTGATTATGCAAGTATTTATTGAGCACCTGCTGTAAGCAGTAACTGGGGTTACAGTGGTGACCAACAGTCCATGTGTTTCCTCAGAGCTTGGCCTCTGGGGGAGGGTTGATGATAAACAAAGAAGAGAAAAGAGTAAGAGTATTATAAATTGTGCTGAGTTACACAAAGGAAATAAGGAAAGGGGAAAGAGAGAGTATACATCAAGGGAACCACTCTGCAAGGTGGTGGGGGCAGGGGACCTCTCTGAGGGCCGCAGGTTTGAGATGAGACCTGGGGTGTGAGGAGCAACCGGCCGTGGGGAAGCTGAGGAAAGAGCAGTGCCCGTGTCTGGAAGCAGAAAAGGGCTGGTGGGCCTGTGGTCAGAGGGGGTGTGAAGGGGGCAGGGTTCACCCCCAGGCTGTGCTCCTGCTTTCTCTGTGGCCGGTGGCTGGGTGCACGGCCAGTCTTACCCGGAGAGAGGAGTGCCTCACCCTAACCGAGCGACAGGGGTAGATGCGCCGCCTTGCAGTTGACCTGCAGGCCCAGAGTCTCAGGCAGCCTCCCGGGGGACCCCAGGGAGCAGCCGTACTTGCTGACGGCCCTGTCCTAGGATTCAGGGCAAGGCAGTTGGCTCCTCAGCCCGACTCCTCTGCACTTGGGAGGCCTTGGGAGGACCAGAAAGGGCATCTCCCACACCTGGTAGCAGTTGGGGTGCCTCATTCTTAAAGGACAGGAAGGACATCACATCAGGTTAGGGCCCACCCCAATGACTTTATCTCAGTGGCCTCTTTAAAGACCTTATCTTGAAACCTAGCCACACTCTGAGGTGTTGGGGTTAGGACCTGAAACATCTGAACGCTGGCAGGACACGTGATTCAGTCCATAACTCTCCCTGGGCCCAAAGCTGCCCTTCACACCTGGCAGGTGGCCTGGGTGGCAGCTGTTGGCGACATCAAAGCCAGGATGGGTGCTGTGGCTGTTCCCTGTCCCACCCTCCAGCCTGGAGCTGCTCCAGGGGGTCTGGGCCCCACCCCAGCTCCCTCTCACATGTCCTGGGATCACTGCCATTCGAAGGTCCTGCATGACCCTGGAGGCGCCAGGAGCCAGGTCTTCAGGGAAAGTAGCCAGACCTCCCAATAGGAGCCCAGATAGATTCCGAGGCGCCACGCTGTGAGCTGCAGTGAGGGGCCAGCCTGAGGCGTGCATGCCCCCTCACGGGGCTGGTGGGCTCTCAGGGGTCCAGGACAGAGGGCAAAAGCAGCTGCTCAAGACCAGCAGCCTGGGGGCAGGACTGTCTGCCTTCCCGGTCAGTTCTGCCAAGGCTCTTGGAGACCCTGGGTGTGCTCCTCCCAGCTGACAGGGAAACCTCGTCTCAGCAAGGCGGCCTGGCTCTGCTTGTAGACAGTGGCACTGGGCAGGGCGGCTGGCGGGTGTGGGCAGGAGGCCCGATGCACTCCCCTGCCCCCTCGGCCAGGACACCGCTGCGAGCATCAGCAGTGGGGTGCCGGGCCCTGGCTCCGCTGCCACGCTGGGTCCTGGGAGCCACGTAGACACCAAGCCTTGGGCTGTTAGCTGGAAGTGACTTTAGTGGGAGTGTAGACCTCTGTCCTTACAGGTGAGCCACCTGGAGCTGAGAGCAAGTGAGGCACTAACCCAGGGTCACACAGTATTACGAACAGGACAGGCCCAGACCTGGGCCTCCTGTTGCCCACCTAAAACTGTCTGTGTGCTCTGAGCTCCTGACCCTGTCTGGTGGCCCAGAGCAAGGACCGGGGCTTTTCCTCTGCACCCGGAGGCCCTCCAGCCCGCCCGGTTCCTGAGAACCCTAATGGTGCTGCCTTCTCAGGGCCCTGGGCTTCCGCCTGGTCTCGCCCTCCACGTGGTGGGAAACCCCTGGGATGGATTGTTTCCCATGACCAGGTGCTGCTGCTCCGTGCAGACGGGGTGACCTGCCGTGAAAGGGATTGACCTCTGCCGAAAAAGGTGGCTGACTTCCAGGGAAATGGGAGCCGCCAGTGGGCTTCCTGTGGCGGAAGATGCTCAGAGCCAGACCGAGTTCTCAGAATCAGGGAGGCTCTCTTCATCCCCTCACCAGACGCCCTGCAGAGGGGAAGACCCCCACTCAACCGCAGTCCCTGTTCCCTTGTTCTCCTCAGCCCAGCCCCACCCCTGCCCACTGTGGGACTGTGAGCCTGTGCTCATGTGTGTTCCTCCGTGTGTGTCTGTGTGTGCTCGTGTTGAGGAAATACAGCAGAGTCCCTTGGGCATTCTCTCCCTGAGGGTCAGGGCCTGGGGCCTCCCTGGCATCGGGTAGGTGGCTCAGAGCCCCTTCCGTTGACACTGCTTGCTGGGCACCCTTGTCCCAGGTGTAGAAGAGCCCCTGTGGGTTGCTGGCACCTCTCAGTTCTCCCACACTCTTCTCTGCACAGAGGGATAATTTGGACTTTTCTCATAAATAGGATTTGGGGGAAGTTTTTACTCTGAATGCAACACAAGTCTGTCTGTTAGGATTATGTCTGACCGTGCTTTACAAAACCCATCCAGCTTCGTTCCAGCAGTTTAAGTATGAATGTCTCTTTGCAGAATAAGAAGTGGGGGCGCACCCTGAGGAGGCGAGGGCTCCATGACGCCCTCCGAGATCGAACCTCTGCCACCCCCACGTGCCTCTCTCTGCCCGCAGGCTGTTGCTTTTGCTTTTGTTTTTTAGATCTTACTTATTTTTTAGAGAGGGGGGAAGGGAGAGAAGAAGAGGGGGAAGAAACATCAGTGTGTGAGAGAAATATTGATCAGTTGCCTCTTGCATGCCCCCAACCCAGGGGTCTGGCCCACAACCCAAGCATGTGCCCTGACCCGGAGTCAAACAGGCGGCCTTTCAGTTTGTGGGACAACACTCAGCTCACAGAGCCACAGTGGTCAGGGCCGCCTGCGGTTTTCCCTGCCAGTCCGCAGATTCGTCCTCTGTGTGGTCATGCCAATGTCACAGGCAGGTGTGAGGACCGGAGCTGATGGCTGTCAGAGAGTGTGGACACGCTGAGGTGTTCGAGGTGCCTGGTAGAGGGCACTGCATTGGCCGAGCCCTCCGCCTTGAGGGGCGCGCGCCCTGGAGGGGACCTGCCTAGATTTCTGAGCACCCCCCCCCCCCACAGCCCCTCTCTGGGACCCCTGTGGCTTCTCCTCTCACAACACGGATTTTTGGGGAAGCAGTTAGCCTCCTACTTTTGTTAAACCAGGCTGAGGGGCCAGTTGGTCAGTCTCTGCAGAATCCTAGGAGAAAGATTTGGAAGCCAAAATAAAGCACCCCCAACTTTCATCAAAGGGTTGGGAAGTGCCTGCTCCCCAGCAGATGCAGCTGCCCCACTGTCACAGAGGGGGGCCCTCAGCTTCACCTGACCCCAGCTGGCACAGCCGGAGGCCACCAGCTGCAGGGGCTGTGGGGGAGGGACACGTGGCCACTCTCCCACAGTAAGGGTGACCTGGACGCATGGTGGTGCCCGTGGGTGACTTCTTCTGTGACCCATCAGTGAGAAAGTAGCCTCTGGTGACCTCTGTCCATCCAAGTACAACAGTCCTGAAGTTAAGGGTGCACAGCTCTGTTCTGTCAGCAGTGACGGGGTCATCCTGGCATCATCTAGCATTACCAGCGAATGTGCAGAGGCTGGCCAAGGGCCGGCAGCCGGCAGGAGCCCACATGCCACTGGGGCCGTGTTGGGAGCTCGGGGCAGCAGGAGCCTGTGCTGCAGCCTCTGCTTCCTGGTGGCCAACGGAGAGATGCTGCCTGTGCTTAACTGCCTGTCTGGTCCCAGCGTGGGGTTAAGGGGCGGAGGGAAAGGTCGGCGGTATGGTACGTCCGACCATCCCCTCCTCACATCATCCGTAAGTTACACCAAGGCCATGTCTCTTCTTACTGTGTAAAAACAAAACAAAACAACAAAAGCCAAAAACAACACCACACCAACAGCGAAAACCAAGAAGGAAAGAAAAAACAATGGGGAACGCACCTGAATTTGGGGTAGATATAAGAAGACAAGTCAGGAAACCAGAAGGATTCCCGCCATCTCCAGGGGTGAGCTGGGACAGTCCGCCGTCCTCCCCTGGGTCCAGTGGCACGAGGACCCTGAGGACAGCCCACCAGCTGCCAGCTCAGCACCAGGGGCCTTCTGCCCCCGGCCTTCTGCTGCTGCTCCCTTCTCACCGTTCAGGGAGCACCCACCACCAGGACGCCCACCCCTCTGAGAGTTCTGGGAAGCTCTCACATGTCCAGACCCAACTTCAACAAACAATTCCTCACATTCCTGTCCTTTCTGCTCTCCCCGCCTGCCCCCTTCCTCTTCTCAGTTCTCACCAGCCAGTCCCAGGTGCAAGGCTGGGCAGGAGGGGCCGGGGCTGCATCGGCAGGCTCAAGCCGGCACGGAGAGCAGCGCTGGCTGGAGGAGCTCTGTGTGGTCCAGCTCTCCTGGGAGCTCCCCTCTCACCTAATTCCTTGGCTTTTATCTTCCCCTTTGGGGCAAAAGCACATAACAGTTTGTGGCACCAATTGAAATTGTGGCACCAATTGAAATTGCAGCAGATGCCTTCTTGCAGGCACCCCCAGCCCACTTTCCTTGGGAGGGGAAAGAGGAGGGGCAGAGGCAGAACCCTGGGCCCTTCCTTCTGTTGTCCCTTCCCACTGCTACTCTGAGTCCTCTGCCTGGAGTCAGGGCAACAGGACTGAGCCCGGGACTCGGGACCTGTGTTGGGTGAAGCCGTTCTGGCCCGAGCATCAGGAGTGGGTGGGGGGCTTGGTCAGCTTGGGCTGCTGTAACAACACACTATAGCCTGGGAGATGTAGACAACAGATGTGCACGTCTCACCTTGTGGGGGCTGAGAAGTCCGAGATGGAGGTGCCTGCAGGTTCGGTGCACGGTAAAGGCCCGCTTCCGGGGTGGCAGGCAGCTGGCTGCCTTCCTGCTGTGAGCTTGGGGAGCTCTCTCTCCTTCTTCTCATAAAGGCACCCCTCCCACCATGAGGGCCCCACCCCATGGCTGCATCTAAACCTAATTACGTCCCCAGGGCCCCACCTCCTGATACATTGTATTGGGGGATGGGGCTTGAGTTTGGGGGATACAGTCAGTCCACTGCCGTGAGGATGTCTCCCCAGTGTCCTCCGGCCACTGCACTGCTGGAATTGGGTTCTTGGGGCACAGGGAGGGAGCTCAGGGTGCAGTGTGACAGAGCGAAAGGGCAATCCTAGCTCTCCCGCCCTTTGCAAACCAGGAGGACGGGCATGAGGCGTGCTCTGGCGTGTAGTGGCCTCTGGCTTAAGAATAGGGGCCTCACTTCACTGCCCGTTCTCTCTCCGTGAGACCCTGGCAGGGGCTCCTTCACCTCTCCTTCTTTGCACATTTAGTCAGGTGTTTAAATAAACAATGACTGTGGCTTTCCCCAGGGCTGTAGTCCCTGGGCTTTGTGATCCAGAAGCCTGAGCCTCAGACACCGGTGGGTGGGAAGAGCAGGTGGGGGGCAGCAGCCCAGCAGGCCACACCTCCCCACCCCCCGTGATACCCTCTGAACTGGCAAATCCCAGGACTCCATCAGGGTCCAAACCCTGTCCCTCCCACTCAGAGGGTCAGCGAGGAAGCTTGGGGCCAGCTGCTGGCTGGGGTGGAGGAATGAGAAAGCACAGACTTGCCCCATAGAGAGAAGTGCACCCCCTCAATTCTGACTCCTCCACTCATGACCAGACCTGGCCTTCCTGCGAACATACTTGGATGTCGCCTCCCTCTCTGGCCCTTGGAAGGGCCCCCCCACTTCACTGTGCTGCTGCCAAAACAGTCCTTTCCAGTTAGTCCATTGTGATTTTCCTTCCCCATTTCCAGGTAGACAGGTGGCCAGTTATCAGAATTTCTGGTATGTGTGTGGGCTTGGCTGGGCCTGCTGCCCCATCCCTGCCCTTCCCCTGGGGTGGCATCTGTGGGGGGGCATCTGTGGGGGGCCACTGGGAGGGGTGGGACCCAGGGAGGGTGTGCACCGGCCCCTTCAGCCCACTGACCTTTCCACTGTGTGTCCTCCACAGCCTGTGATTGCCACCCCGTGGGCGCTGCTGGCAAAACCTGCAACCAAACCACCGGCCAGTGTCCCTGCAAGGATGGCGTGACCGGCATCACCTGCAACCGCTGCGCCAAAGGCTACCAGCAGAGCCGCTCTCCCATCGCCCCCTGCATAAGTATGTGCAGGCCCCTGTTTCCCGAGGCTCTGGCTTGGGTGTGGGTGGAGGCCCCTTCCCAGAGGCTGGTCACTGACTTCTTTGAGAGTGGTGCTCCTGGATGCCAATCTCTGCACTCAGTGGGACCCCGTGGGAGACCCTCGAGCCCGTGGGATTCTTGCAGAAGCAGCTAGAGCTCAGCAGAGCCAGACTGTCTGTGGCTGTCTGTCCTGACCAAAAAAAGTGAGTCTTCTTTTCAGTGGAAGCAAGCCCCCTTTCCAGTCTGTGTCCTGTTTCCATATGCCACCTCTACCTTGGACCTTGGACCTGGGACGGGCCTATACCTGGGGCCACCACTGCTGTGTGGGAATTCCAACACCCAGTGACTCTGGCAGATTGGGAACAGAAAGGACTGGCCACATGGCCTTTGAGGGAAGCTGGGCAGGGCTCTCACGGCCCTTCGGGAGAATGGGCACAACCCTGGGGGTCCTGGAGGCCCCCTTGGGCCAGCCATTCACCCTGAGTTGCTGGAACTTGGAGAGGGGGTGAGTGAGGTGGCAGGAGACACTCAGGGGCCTTGACTGAGACAGTGTTGATATCTTACAGCTGGTAGGATCACACAGGTGTCAAGAGCAGAGACTTAGCCCTGGGTGGAAGTCAAGCCTGGTGGAGAGCTGGCCCCGACCCTGGCCTGGTGATGCCATGTTCAGGGCTGGTCCACACCCAGCAAGGGGGGCAGAAGAAGGAGCCGACCCCAGTGCGCCTGCCGGGAGGCCCCTGAGAGGGAGCCTGCTTCTCTAGAGCAGGGTTAGTGCTCCTGGCTGGGGAGCTTGACCCACCACCCAGTTCTCTGTGGCTCAGAGTTGTGGGAGTCCTGTGTGTTCATTTTACCTTTTTAAATTGGAATAAAAACAAAAGAATACTGTTTCATGACATAAGAAAATGATATGAAAGTTCAGTGTCCCTATGTAAAGTTTTATGGGGACGTGGCCATAACTATTGGTTTTCAACCCAGCGCTGAGCTGGTACAACAGAGGCCATGTGACCTGCAGAGCCTAAAGGTTTTCCAACTGGCCGTTTGCTGAAGTCGGCCATCCCTGCTGTAGGGTCCCTTAGCAGTGGGAGGGCACTGGCTTTCTGGTCAGTGACAAGGCACTCAACAGTCTTAGACACTAG
The DNA here is from genome assembly GCF_014824575.4 of Sturnira hondurensis. Lineage (NCBI taxonomy): Eukaryota > Metazoa > Chordata > Mammalia > Chiroptera > Phyllostomidae > Sturnira > Sturnira hondurensis. The sequence continues at coordinate 3,598,312 of NW_028092466.1, read as the reverse complement.
CAAGAGTCTGGGGCCCTCAGCCCAGCAGACCCTTGGGGTACTTGGAATGGTCCCCGTTGACCTTATAGGGAACCCCTTTCCCCACACACATTGACACCAGGCAGGAGCTTTAGACACTGCACCCCACCAGCCCCCATTGGCTGTGGCTTCACTTTCAGACACACTGGGCTGTGCTGCTTTCTCACCCATACACATCCGCAGGTGTTTGCAGGGGTCCCGTGACAGCAGGTTACCCACACCCCAGCCTCAGGAAACTGGACTCAGCTGCACAGTACGACCACCTGGGGTTACGAAAACGGGGAGAAAAGAGGTCTCCCTTTTGAAGGGAGTTGGGCTGTCAGCTCTCAGAAATGGCAGGCGGGGACCTCCATATCCAGCCCCCCGGGGTGACCTTGGCCTGGAGCTGATGTTTCCGGGTCAGGGACAGAGGCCTCAGAGGCTCTCTTCCGTCCTCTCACAAGGGCGGGTGACGCCTGGGGAGCCTTCCCACCTCCGACCTGGGCACCTGGCTCTCCATCTGGGACTTCCCCAAGCTTTTCCCAAGGGCCCGACCACAGGTGCCCAGACCCTGCCCAGGGGACTCATGCCCTGCTCTGTCACAGGTCTGGGAGCCATAGGTCCTGGGTGCACACCTGGTGCCAGGCCTAAGGCCAATGTGGCTCCGTGGCCTTAGCTCCATCTGTGGACTCGCAGGATTAGGCTGGACAGTTACGATGTCCCCCCAGGAATGTTTCTGCTGGGACCAGGTGGCTCATAAGGACTAAGAGAAGGCCTAGCCTAAGGCCTGGCTTCTTAATGAGCTTCTGCAGTGGGGCGCCTGTGGGCTGTTGCTAGTAAAATCCCCCAAGAGTAAGATTTGCCTCCAAATTAAGAGCTGGGGCCTCTGCCCACTCCTTCCTGAAGGTGCTTGTGCCTCTCAGGTTTGCCCCAGGCCTACCTGTCCGCCTCCATCCACCAGGGCTCCACCAGTCCCCGCTGATCTGGAGCATGGGGTCCAAGGGAGTCTTGTCCCAAACAGTCAGATGGGGGCCAGAGTCGTCTGAGCTTGTGGAGGCTCTGTGACCCCCGTGTTCACGTGGTCACTCACCAGGGGGTCCCTGCCCCTCAGGGACAAGAGGAAGCTGGAGCTGTGATACCTGGTCTTTCCAGAGATTGGCCGAACCCCTCCCCTTTGCAGAGAACAGGGTTGGAGCCAGAACTCCTAGGAGCTACCTGCCATTCCAGGCAGAAATGGAGCGATTCCAGTAAAGCACATGCTTCTGTCAGGCCCCGTGAACTTCAGTACTGTCCTTCTCTCCTGCCCACAGAGACAGTGTTGGCTTGTGACTTGTGCCCATGGGACCTCCGGCAGGAGTGCACCCTGCTCCACACGTTTAAGACACCTCCCAGCCCCATTACATGGCACCCGGCCATGGGCACCTTCCCCACCAATTAGTGAGGTCAGAGGTGAGCAGGGCCTAGTCAGCTACATCGTGATCAGCAGGGGGCCCTGGGGGAGCCCCTCTCTTGCCACCCCTGGGGCCAAGCAGAAAGTAGGGCCAGGGCACGAAGGTGTACACGCGGCCTGTCCTGGCCTGAGGGCGAGGGTGTGCTGCCTGCCCGCCTGCCTTCTCCCCACTCCCGGCCCTTTGTGCCTCCTCCACAGGGAGGAGTGTCACCCTCCGTGCCACGTGGAGGGACGGTCTCCACGGGAGAGCAAGGAGGTGTGCCGGGGCACCCACGCCGCATCCTCCCTGTCCCCGCCCAGGCCTCTCTGGAGTGCTGGCCGGGGAGTTGCAGCAGGAAGGCTGGGAGGGGTCTGCGCTGTGCTTCTTTTCTAAGGTCAAAAATAACACTTCGCCTGCTTTCTCCTCCTCCCGTCCTGAACCTCACAGAGATCCCCGTGGCACCGCCAACCACTGCAGCCAGCAGCGTGGAAGAGCCAGAAGGTAGGCTTTCCCCTTCCTGCTCATTTCTCACTTCGCAGGGGGTGTGGTAGAAAGGGGGGGGGGGGCTAGAGGGGCCGGAATCCTCTGAACCACCCTCAGGATGCTACTTGAGTGGTGCCCAGACTGGACTGAGCAGGATGGAGCCACAGGGCACTTTTCTGTGAGGCCCCCTGCAAGAATGAAAGATGGGGGTGTGTGAGTGCCCGCAGGCTCACGTCCCTCCCAAGCCCCAGGCTCCCAGAGCTGCTTTTCCTGCTCATCCACCAAAGGTAAGAAGCTGCCTGCAGGCCCAACACCGGAAATCAGGGAGAGAATCACACCTTCACTGTTGCTCACCTCCCACTGAAAGGGGGCACTTCTTCGGTTGCAAAGGTGGCCCATAAACCACAGCAGGGCCAGCTGCACCCACAGCCTGGCCACCTGCAGAAATCACAGCTATTCCCACATCCCGTTGGAGCCTGGGCAGACAGCATGAAGTCCTGTGTCTGTTCACTATTGCTCCACAATTACAGAAGCCACCGGACCTGCTGCTACATCCTGATTTAGAATCGTTAGTAATGAGTGCTCGAATTATGGAACTGCTCCATAAATCTTAGTTTTTAAACATATTTGGGTAAGCGTATTTTAGTGTATTAGTTTCCTTTGTAATGCCAACAAAAGAATGTCCAGCCTAAGAAAAGGTGTTACATAAGAGTTTACTTGAACCAAACTGACAACAAACTGCTGGGAGGCTACAGCCAGTGCTCTGGAGAAGGGCAGAATGGAAGGGGGGGCTGCGGCGAGGGCACCTGAAGTCCTTTGGTGGTGCTGAGGGGGCTGGACAAGGCGGAGGGGGGGTCTCTAGGACTGGATAAAAAGTGAGACAGGGAGACCTGAACCTCTGTTAGGTTGGTGGACACAGGCTGGCCAGTAATGGACGTGCACAGCACCTGGAGGTGAGGAACGAAAGGACAGTGAGGGGTGCTGCCCCTCTAGTGGGGTGAGTGTGCCCTGCAGGGTCTGGAAAAGGGGAGCACTTGGGCTGTTTAAAGGGACATTACCTTAGGTGCAAAAAGCCAGCGGACAGGCTCCCCTATGCTGAAGACGGGTCTTTACCGAGGAAGCTGCCAGTCTAGGGTGGGACTCCCTGCCGCGACCCGCTTTTCGTTGGGAATCCTGTGTTCGTTCAGACCATCCCATGTAGTTACGTTTGGCTCCGAGTTTGTAAGGCCCACCATGCAGGCTGTCAGATTTAGTGTGTGGTCTCTTTTCATCCACAGTAGTTCTGTGTATTTTATTTAATTTTAAATTTTTTTATTCTCACCTGAGGACATTCTTTTAGAGAGAGCGGGAGGGAGGGAGAGAGACAACAGGCAGATGAGATGCATCAATGTGAAAGAAAAACATTGATTGTTTGCTTTCTTGTACTTGTCCCAACAGGGGATTGAACCTGAGTCCTGGGTTTGGGCCCTGAGGGGGGTTTGAACCCATGACCTTTCAGACTACGGGATGATGCTCCAACCAACTGAGCCACACTAGCCAGGGCCCTATGTATTTTATTTTTGTATTTAGAGAAAGGGTTTGTGGGTGTCACCCAGTCCTTGGTACAAGAAAGGTTTTGTGGGGCTCAGAGCCTGGCTGGGTGGGGCGCCCTGTGGAGAGCAATCCAGGCTTGTACCCAGTGACCTGGTTTTAGGGTCCCACAGGCCTTGTGCACTAGCACTTGGAGCAGGAGTGGTAATGGGGGACAGGAAGAGTGACAGTGGTCCCAGTGGACGTCAGTGCCAGCTCTCGGGGACCCCTTTCCTCCTCTCCGGGGTGCCCGTAGGGAGGTGTGGGGGAGGCTTGCACACCCTTTGACTGCCTGACTATATTAGAATGGAGACTGAACTTTTTGAGTGTTGGTAGCAACTGGGCACTTGAGAGGAAACAGATTTCAAACTTGCATAAATGCAGTCTACAAAGAGCCCCAGATAGGAAAGGACAGAGACGCCTTCCAGGGGGCGCTGAGGTCGCACCGGGGAAACCCCGAGATATTCTGGTCTTGGGTCGTGGGGTAGAGTCTTAAGTCACCTTTGGGACTGAGGAGGAGAAATGGTGCTGGAGGAGGCCACCTCACAGGTACCTGGGAGGTGGGGTGACCGAAGCCGGCATGGGGGATGAGGAAGCTCTTCCGGGAAAAACACAATTCAAAGGAACGTCCCCAATTCAGCTGTAGGCTAGAGCAGTTTTGAAGTGAGAAGACACTTCCATTTCAGGGAGTCTTGACTCTTGCTTCCCTGAACTGACATCAGTCTCGTCAGAACTCACCTGGACGAGGTCCTCGGGTTGTACCCTGGCTGTCCCAGGCCGAGGCAGGTCTTCATCCTCGCTCTCCTGTGTCTTTTCCCAGTACTTTCAACTTGGCTTCGGATTTCTTGCAGGGGTTTTTGGCTGTTTCACTTGTGAATCAGAAATGGGCATTGGGAAAAAATTGAGAGGAAAAGAAACACAATCGTGAGATTTCTGTACAGGCCACAGGAAGCTGGCGTAAAGCATGCGGCGGTCCCGGCTCAACCAGACAGGGTTCCCGGGCGAGCGCTTCGTGATATTTGCAGTCTCCTCCTCCAAGGGGCTGGGCTGGTGGCAATTCTTGGTCCGCGAATTAACTTTTCTGACTCCCTTTGGCTTTGTTACTGTTTATTTCCTTTCTTCCTTCTGAACCTTTAAAAACATGATTTAAGTGGAAGCAAGTAGTAAACAAACCCTTACAAAGCACTTTGCTCACAGAAGGAGTTAACCCCGCAGGTGCGATGCTTACAGCTTTGACCAGAGCCTTTCCGACCTTCTCTGGTAGTATGTCGGTGCCCCGGGCCTCTGACGCTCACACCGGAGAATTAAGGCCGTGGCTGGGCCTCAAGCACTGGACCCTGGGCCTGCTGCCACAAGGCTCGCCTGGTCTCAGTAGGCGGGACAATGTGGGCAGGAGGCCAGGGGGCCCCCTGGGAAGCCAGGCTTGAGAGTGCAGCACTCGCAAGCCTGTCAGTTCTTGCAGTGTTTGAATAGGGGAGGCCTGTGTGCCAGGGTGCCTGAGAAAAGCTTATTTACTTTTGCCTGCATAACAGAGGAGAATTAATAAACCGAGAATTTGTCCTGAAAGCTGACGGACATAACCTCGCCCTGAACCCATCCCCTTGAAGGGCCAGCTCACTTAGGGAATGTGGTCCACCTGCTGTCGGAGCTGGCTGGAGCCCCATCCTGGGGCGGGAGGCGAGGCCCACCATGCCCGTGGGAGGTCTGGGGCCAGGGGCCCAGGAGGGGGACCAGCTTGAAGGCAGTAAATAGGGACCACCCACTCCAAACCCACCCACTTCTGCTTGTAGAGACCTCCAACTTCTGGGCTAAAAGAGGGTCCCCTGCCTCCCATTGGCCTTCATCAGCTCTGGTAGTTGTGGGTTGCACATTGTTTGGGTTTGTGGAGGCCCCTGGGTTCAGTGGCTTGAGCCCCAGTTTGAACCAGGGGGTCTGGGATCAATTCTCTCCTGACTTGAGGCCTTCAACATGCAAAAACTTCTCCTTGCTGCCTTCTCCCCGTGGGGGTTGGGGGCATGGATTCCTTGCCCTGCTTTTCAGGGTAGGAATGACCTTCTTTCTCACCGCTGCCCCCTGTAAGCTATCTTCTTCTTCAGAGGTGCCTGCCTGCTCCCCTCTGCCTCTGATGCCCAGTTTCTCCCACAGTCCTTTGCAGAGGTCTCCAGGGGCAGAGGCGCTGGTGGGAATACCTGGCTGGCCTGATGTCTGGCATTTGCCACCTTCCTTGGTGTAAACACTCCCTTGTGGCTGGTTTCAGACACCCCATCTGATGTTGCCAAAGGCAGGGTTGGGAAGAAATGCATGTGATTGGCTCTCAGAGCCCCTGTGAGCAGATTCCACCCACAGCACCTGTGGATTTCCCTGAAAATGGAGGGTAGGCATAGGAACACGGGAATACAGGGGGAGGAAGGGCTCCTCTCCTCAGGGCCGCAGGCTGTTGGTCTTTCACTGGACGCCCTGGGGCCATGGCGCTCTGCCCTCCTTTGAGTGGCAGCTAGACTCAGGATGGAGGGGTGAGAGCGAGGAGCCAGCTCCTGGGATCCCCACCTCTCTGCGGGGCCTTGGGTCCTCTCTCTGGGTCCTGTCTCCTGTGGCACCCACCCCATTTGGGGCCCTTGCAGTGCCTTCTGCCACCTGTGGCCCCTGCCTGGGAGTGGGGGGGACCTTACAGATGTTGCACCTGATGGCTTCTCAGCACCTTCGTTTTTTCATGGAATATAATTGGGTTTATATAGACCCATAACCTGGTTAAGCTTGAATTATTCTCGATTTAGACTCTTGTTTTCCAGGATAGGGAAGAGGTGGGTGATTACGGAAAACGAGCCAACGAGACTGGCGTGTAGCACCAGCCGGCCGGGGGGGTGGGGGGCTGGGGCAGGAGAGGACACTGAGCCAGGGGCCAGGGGGCCTGAGCTCTGCTTCCTCTCGTCCCTCCTCTGCACAGCAGGGCGGTGGTGACCCTGCCTTATAGGGTCGTTCTGGGATGGAGGGGGTGATCCAGATAAAGCTTTCAGTTCAGGGATGGGCTTATCATAAATGTTCAGTGAAAAACCAATGGACCTACATGGAAAACACAAACGCTGCAGGGCATTGAGGGTTTGAGCTGAGTTAAGGTCTCTGTTAGCCCCTGGCTGGGAAGGTGGCATTGGCAGCGGGAGGTGTCAGCATGAGGACAAGTGTGCAGAGTGGAAGTGGACAGCTCTTGAGGAGACCCTGGCAGGGGACAGGGGGGCTGCCCAAGGCCAGGGCGGCTGAGGGAACTATATCGTGGCCTTGTCACTGCCTTCCCAGCAGCTGCTGTTAGACCCTGAACCCAGCAGAGAGTTGAAGGCTAGAAATCAATTAAAGGTCAAGGGCTGACTTCACTTCGTGATCGCCAAAAGGTGGAAACAGCTGAAACACCCGTTGGTGGAAGAATGGATAAATGCAGTGTGCCATATACGTGCAATGGCATTGGATTCAGTCAGGAGAAGGAGCGAGGTGCTGACACGTGCTGCCGCAGCTCGGATCAAACTCGAGAGCATCAAGCTGAGTGAGAGAAGCCAGATGCAAAAGGCCATAGCGCGCATGATTCCATTTATGTGAAACGCCCAGAGTAAGTAGATCCGGGCACAGGGTGAGATCAGCAGTTGCCCAGGCCCAGGAGGAAGGAGGAGCGGGGAGTAACCGTTCAGTGGGTGCAGGCTCTCCTTTCGGGGTGATGGTAGTGCTCTGGCAGTGGTGACATGTTATGCAGCACTGGAGATACAGTCAGTGCCAGTGAATTGAACTTTTCAAAAATGGCTGAAATGTCAAGTGCTTGAGGTCAGCGTCCAAGGGCGAAGTGACTCTGGCTTGTTGGGTTGGGCAAGTGAGCAGACCCAGCCGTGGGGCCAGGGTGCTGGGTCATGGGTGGGCCTCCCTGTCCCCTTGCTCACTGGGAGAGCTTTGAAGGCAGGGAGTGTCTCTTAGCACCTCCCCACCCCATTTTCAAGCAGGAATAGCTCAGCCAGCATGGGAAACGGCAGGAGTTCCCAGTCGCCTTGCTGACGTGTTCCAGTGGCCATGCGGCCTTGCGTGAAGTGGGAAAGGTCCGGCTGCACAGTCTGCAGCCTCTTCTGCCTCTCGGGTCACAGGAGCCCCAGGTGAGGGACCCCTCAGCCCTCCTGTCACAGGAGGCAGGGACCTGTGGGTCCATGGGTGGGGCTGCTGCTGGCTGCAGTGAGGACCGCTGGCCATGTGGATAACCCAGGCCTCGTACAAGAGGAGATCTTGTTGTTGGCCGAGGCCTAGTTTTCAGAGCGTGGTGTGACACAGGGTGCCAGGCTGCCCAGCACCAGCTGTTCAGGAAATGACCATCAGGTGATTATTATCCTGAGGAAATACTGACCCAGACCCTTGATAAATGAGAAATAGATTATTGTGGCTAAATGAAGGAGAAAGGTAACTTTGCACGCTGCTTACTCTATGCTAGTTGGTCTTCTTAATTACTAACCATGTAAGCGTCTCTTCTACCCACACATGGTAGGCACAGCTGTTACCTCTCTGTTACGTGGGGGAGACAGGCGCAGGCGGGCCAGTGAGCCCTGATACATAGCTGGTGTCGCCGGGGTTCCAGCTGAGGTCTCCTGGCCTCAGAGTCTGCATGGCATGACCTCTGTGTCATTCTGCCTCTCAGTAGTTATGCTGGTTTGTCAATTCAGGATGATTTTTTAGTATTTCTGACTGTGTGGTAACATTCCACCAAGCCAAACTCACATGTCCACAGGGAACCTGAAACCAAGGCAGAGATCAAGGGGCAGCCAGTTCAAAGCCAGTGTGCTTGGCAGGTGCCAGTTAAAGTGGCTCTCGAGAGTGTGGTTGGCTGGCACGTGGGGCTGGCATGGCTGCGGCCAGGGGATCTGGGCCTGGGAAGACCAGTTAGCAGAGCTCTGTCCCTTTGGTCACAAGAGAGGCAGAGAGGGCGGATGACTCAGCTTATACCAGAGAGCCAGTGGCAGGGGGCGGGGGGGGGCGGTCAGGGTGTCTTCTTTACACACAGGACAACCCTCACATCATAAAAACACGCCTGTAGACAATCAGCTGAAAATTGCTAAGAATTCTGCAGGGCGGCCATTGCGAAATTAACATACAAATGTCAGTGACTTACACGTCAGCAGTGACAAGTTAGAAAACAGTGTGGTAGTGACTGAAAAGAATGTGGTGGCTGCCTGGTCTGTAGTAATAAGCGCTCAGTGAACGCACATCATTTTTATGGTCATGCAAACAAAATCCCAATTAGAATGGCAACAAAAATATAGATACACAGGAATACATGTAGCAATAAAAGTACAGAATATGCACTAAAAGAAAGGATGAGACTTTCCCAGGGAACACTAAAGATCAGAAAAAATGGAAGGTCTTACCATGTTCAGGGAGGGCAAGACTTAACATTGTAAAATGTCAATTCTCCTTGAAATAATTTATAAGTTTAGCATAATTATAGTCAAAAACCCCAGTTGAATGGTATACGAGTCTTAAATTCAGCTAAAAAAATGAATGAGAATAGCCAAGAATTATCTTTTAAGCCAGAGTAATAACGAGTGACTTGCTCTACCAGATTTTTAAAATACTGTGAACAGGACATTTAAATTTGTATCATAGTGGCACAGGAATAGGGAAATCACAAAAGCTGAGCAGAAAGTCCACAAATAGACTCAAATATAAACCTATGAACATAATATGATAAAGCTGTGATAAATTGCTGAGAAAAGGATGATCATAAATGGTGCTGGGAAAACTGGCTATTTATTTGAAAATAATAAAATTAGATTTCTACTTGATGCTATAAACCAACATAAATTCCAGTGGAAATGTTTTAATGAATCCTTAAAAGTCCTAGAATAAAACAGCTCAGCATCAGTGTAATAATCTTGGGTGAGGGAGGCTTTCTAGGTGTGAGGCGAAAGTTAAACTGTAAAGGGGAAGATGTAAAGCAGACAAAGATGGAAAACTCTGTACCTCAGGAATCTCTGTTAGCAACATAAAAGCCAAGCTAAAAGCTGAGAGAAATACCTGTGATTGGATGACCAAAGATTAATATCTTCAATAAATAAAAAATGTTTACAATTCAGTAAGAGAGAGCTCCTAATACAAAGTTAGGCTGAGAAAATAGACTAGAAATTTAGGAAATTTAGGGAATTTGTACAAATGGCAATAAACATCTTAAGTATTACACTCACTAGTAGTAAAGAAATAGCATTAGCAAGAATACCATTTGTTTAAAACAAACATTGAGTTGACACCATTTAGGAAACAAAAATTCCCAGGGTTGGAAGCGCGGGGGAGACAGGCGCTCACCTCTGGGGGCAGAGGGCTAGGTTGGCAGCGCCGCCTTCGGGGAGGAGGGGCGATTTGACATCTTGTATCAGAATGTATCTCTGTCTCTATCCTTTCACTCCTAGGGTTGTAGGCTAAGGAAATAGTGGTTTGTGCCAAGGTTTAGATACAAGGTTGCTCACTGCAGCGTTGTTTATCATAAAAGAGGGGAACAACGGAATGTCTTTCAGTAGAGTTTTAGTTACTCAGTTATGGGCAATCCATAAAATTATTTTGTAGGAGGAAATAGAAAGATACAATATATTGCCAAAGCAGACCACTCAACAGATTATAAATGGAGGGTCAATTTGGGTTGGCGAAAAGACTGGTTTACAGAGTATTTCAAGTAAATTCTTTCATTACACTCATATGTTTCTGGGTTTCTCAGCCAGTAGCTATTTTGCTGCCACTGGACACTTGGCCATTTCTGGAGACATTTCTGATGGTCACCGCTCAGGGAAGGGTGCTTCCAGCATCCACTGGGGAGAGGCCAGGGGGGCTGCTAAACACCCGGCACAGGACCACCCGCCCACAGCAAAGAACGCCCGCCCCCCATGCTGGTGGTGCTGAGGTGGAGAGACTGTGTATTTATTCAGGAGAAAAGCTGTGTGTTCTCTCGAAAAGTACTAAGGGGAGATGCCACTGTGTCAGTAGATAACAGCTTGTTTGTGGGTTACACATGATCTTGAAACGGATGTAGCTGAGGGTTTCGAAAGCTGTGTTTTCTCAAATCAGCAAGCACTTTCTGTGTGATCCTAGGAAGTGCTGTGTTCACACAGGAGTGTTTGCCTGGCCCTTTCCCTGGGGACACTTAGCCCAACCTAAAATGAAACTTATCTCAAATTCTGGGTTTTACTATGAATGACTGTATTTTGAATTAATTTGATTTAACTGATTGTTAGATGTTTGTCTTGTGAAAAACCTCAGGGAAGTGGAGGGAACAGTGGTGGACCCCCACCCCTGCCATTCACCTGGACTCAACGATCAGCATGCTGTTCCATTTGCTTTGAGGGGTTATTTTCTGAAACATTTTAAAGAAAAGCTGGCGTTACAACATTTCTCCTCTGAATCTGTCAGAACGTCCTCTCTGAGAAGCCACGTTCTCCCACCTCTTCCACGGAGCATCATTACCCCTAACAAAACGACCAGTTCTGTAGTGTCATCGGGTACCAGTCCATCTTCAAACTTTCTCGGTTGTCTCCCAAATGCCCTTTGTAGCTGGTGTGCTCAGCAGTTTAATTACTAAAGCAGACTGCAGTAGCGAGCCTCGCAAAGCATTGCATTTGGAAGTGCGTCCGGGTCCCCAGGCACGGGCCGCTTTTGAGGATATAATGCACGTGGAGTGGCATGTCAAATGAAACGTGTTACCCACATGTCATCATAGTTAGCCTCATGCCCTTAAAGAGGCAGGGCACCTCTGCCGCAGAGGGGACAAGGAAGTGAGACGCCACAGTAACCGTCGCCACACTTGTCCACAGGACAGCAGAGGGTGCAGGAGCTAGAAGACAGCAGTGGTTTAAGGTGCTCATCGAGGGTCGGAAGCAGGGTTTCCGGGTCCTGGCACGAGGGGAGGCTGTCCTCTGCATTTGGGATGGTGTGTGGCATCCCTAGCCTCTGCCCTCAGATTTCCTGACACCAGCCTGGTCCCCGGAATGCTCCAGGAAAGGCAACCAGAGATGAAGTCAAGGGGACAGGGGGCCTTGGAGTAGGACTGCTCACTCCACCCTTGCTGGAGACCAGACTGACCCCATATGTAGTAGGCTGGGCTGAATGGACTTGCCGTTTTATTTGACTGATTGTGGCCCCCAAAAGGCAATTACAGTCCAACTCACTGCTTCCTTCCCCTTGGCCAGGAGACCCTGCTCCGGACGGCCTGCGTGAAGCGCGTTCTCTTTCCCTCTTCCTCTCTCTGCCTTTCTCTGACTCTACCCTCCTCTGCCTTTCTCCTGTGTCCTTATCTCCCTCCTCTTTCTTCTCCACCCCTCTCCACTGCCTTCCTTATCCCCTCAGCCTCCCTGCCCTCCTCCCCCACCCCATTTCTCCCTGCTTTAAGGGACTGCACAAAGGGCCGGGGCAGAGGTCAGGCTGGGGGTGAGCAGGGCTGGGAGGTCCCAGCGGCCCCCACTGCTGCCCGGGCCTGGTCACCTCAGGGAGCACAAAGGAACCATTTGCTTTGCGTGTTGCAGGCCCCCATTGTTTCCCTGTGGGGGGGCCCTTTGCAGGTGGAGCTGCCACCGGCCTGGAGGAGGATAAAGGGATGAGCTGGGAGGCCAGAGGGGCGAGTGGGGGTGGAATATTTAGCCCTTTTTTCCCACTGGGCACTCAGGGGGGATGGCTGATGGGAATGGGACAAGTGACAGATGTCAGTGAGAGGATTGGACTCCCCAGGACCCGCCCCTGTGTCACACACTTGTCACAGGGTCCTTGCTGGAGTGGGGGTGATGCGGCGGGAGAGTGCTGGCTGCAGAACCGGGCTGAGGCAGGATGGATGCAGACACATGCTCCACCCCAGGGTGGCCCCTGCCCGAAGCTGTGCCCGACTCCTCCTTGGGGACTCCTGCCAAGGTCCCAGGTAGGCAGTGCACTGGTGGGAGGGTATGCACGGTAGCTGGGTGTGCCAGGCTCCCTGGCCCTTGGTGCACAGACAGCCCTGTCTCCTGTCGGGGTCGCTGCGGGGCTGGGCTGGGAGAACCCCAGTGGCCATTGTGCCGCAGTAAGTAAAGTCTGCATCCCTTGAGGTGGGGGGTGTGCAGCACCCACAGTGGCCCCTTCGATTTCCTAGATACCTGCCAGACGTAACCTGTGTTAGTCTGCCCAGGCTGCCGTAACAAAACACCGCAGACTGGTGGCTTCCACAACAGACACTTATTTTCTCACAGTTCTAGAGACTCAAAGTGCAAGTCGGGGTCCCAGCGGGGTCAGGGTCTAGTGAAGACCCTCTTCCTGGCTTGCAGACTGCTCACTTCCTGTCCTCACTGGGTGGGAGAGCTCTCTGGGGCATCCTCTGATAAGGGCCCTGACTCCACCCTCATGGGCCCCATCCTCTCGACCTCATCTCACCCTGCTTCCCTCCAAAGGCCCCGCCTCCAGATACCATCCCGCTGGGGGTGCGGGCTTCCTCAGGGGTACTGTGATGGGATGCAGTTCAGCCCATAGCGAATAGCGATAGCGGCAATCTTAAATATAACCGTTTACTACCAGCATGGATGTTGAGTTTTTCATGGCCCTCCCCCCACCCCAATTAAAGTGTCCTGAAGGTCACTTGATAGCTTTGGGCTCAGTCTTCCCAATGAAATGAGGGGGTGGGGCTGAATGATTGATTTGGTCCCCTCCCAGCTCGGAATTTCCTGGATTCTCACTGGTTGGGAGGCCTATTGGCCAGAGGCCCTGGTGGCCACAGAGCTTTTGCCTTAGAGACTCCTTCAGGGCTGTGTTGAGAGGACTGTGGGCAGTTTGGACCAGAAAGAACGCCCAGAGCCAGGGGAGGAAAGCAGAAGGGAGTGGACTGGAGACATTGTCTGGCCATTTGCCAGGGGTCCTCCCTGCTGTGGACATGGACTTCCAGGGCTGGAAGGACCAACGTGGCCTCAAGGCTGTGGTAGGGAAGCCACCACCTGCCTCCTACCACATCCGGTGTGATGCTCAGCCTGCCCCCAGCCCCACCCCCACTTCCTGTTGAACAGGACTCTGCTCTCCACTGTCCCTGTGCTCCTAAAGCTATAGGTGTGGCCACGTGAGACGTGTCCCTGCTCTGCCTACCCCAAGGCGAGACCACACAGGTTCTGGACCTGGTGCCTCTGCCCTCAGGGCAGAGCACGGGGCTTGAATTCAGTAAGATCAGTGGATCTGCAGCGCAGGAGGGGCAGTGTCCCTTTCCGTTCCTTCCACTGGGGAGGTTGGCTTCTCCCTAAGGGACATGGTGGCAAGTATCATTGGCACTGTTTTGTGGTTTCTGTTCAAGAGGAAGGTGTATCGCCCCATGGAGGAAAAGTGGAAGTCTTTTTGTGTGTAGAGATTAGAAGTGAGCCAGGGTCGGAAATGAGTGTATTTTGTACAGTGAGGTGTTTGGAAACCCGGGGTGTGCCGGAGCCAGCATGCTCCTGCTCATGCTGGGGCTCATGAGAGCTTGCTGTGGGCACCTCTTCCCGGCTCTGTTCGGGGCACCATGCTGGTAGTTTGGTATTGGCTGCCATGGGAATATTTACACCTTGGAAAATGGGACATGCTACAAATCAAGGTTTTTCTTCCCAGAGAGCTGGTTGTTAAATGTTTCTCAGCATTTCTCCCCAAAGGCACCTTGGGAGTGGAATTTTGGATCTTGGTACCAGTAGGAAACCTAGAGATGCTTCATAGAATCTGGCTGGCACATTTGACAGATGGGGAGACTAGGCCCAGAGGCGCATGGTGACTTGCCCTAGGGTTGATGGCAGCGATGAGGAAAATCCAGTTTCCCAACTTTGTTACCCACAGTGCCTCAGGCAAGCATCCTTTCAGGTGTTGAGTTGTGGTGAGAAATCAGACTGGGGGTCTTGGAAAAGATTCCTCCTGCTGGAGGAGGAAGTGAGTTCGCGAATGTACGGGGCAGCAGCTTTAGTGAAACTGCTTTAAAGTTTTCATCAAGCCAAACGGGGTTAGGTTTCTGCCCACTGCTTCCCACCATCTCCCACCCCTGCCCCCACCCCCGGCACGGAGCAGGCAGGGGTACTTCTCCAGTGTCCTGGCCAGGCATTCCTTCTGTGCCCTGAGGTCACCTCCTTCAGCCCCAGGATGGGCAGTTGTGCTTTAGCATCTGGGATGTCCCTGCAGGCCATGACTTCTGTACAGTACCTGCCATCCTCACCAGACACAGAGACCTCCGAGAAGGCAGCCTTCTGTTCAGGTCTGATAGCTGTGATTGTCCCGGCTCTGAACTCCACCCCTGGCCTACTTCCTCTTTGTGGCAACTGTACTTCTGTGGATGGGACACAACGTGGAACCCAATATCAAGGGCCCTGGGGCCCCAAGACAGGGATTGTTGTGCAGGAGGTTTGTTGAGGGGTGTTCTCGGGGGAGCCTGGTTAGGGGGTGAGGGAAGCAGGACATGGCAGAGGAAGAAGCTAGGGGAACGGCTCTAGAGGAGACGGCCCTCATCGTGGTGCCACGGGAAGCGCTGGAGAGCGCACTGTGCTGAAGTGGCCCTGCTTTAAAGCAAGACTGCCGGCCAGTTCTGCCTGCTCATGTAGTTGGCCACTGACTCTGGATTGCCCCCTGGGAAGGGGTTTGTGTAACCTCCCATATATTTCCAAGCAGAGGAATTTTTATCAGCCAAGGGCCAGCCTTTGGAGAAAGTGCAAGTGTGAGCCATCAGCCACCAGCCCTCTGCAGCAGCCGGAGGTAGGCATACAGCCCAGTAGAGGGGCTGTGGGTGGGGCACCAGCTGCACCTGCTCCACTGGGTAAGTTATTTGAGGCGCAAACAAGTTTTGCTGGAATTCAGAGGCCGTCTGTGGATTTCTGTTTTTCCCACTGTCCAGCAGCCCTCTGCTGTAGAAGGATCTGGTGGTGGTTCTCTGGGGCCCCATGTCCTCCCCTGGTGTCCAACCAGTCACTCAGTTGTGACGGTCTATGGTATCTCACACACCTCTCCTTTATCTCATGCACATTTCTGCTGGTGGTGTCCTAACCAAACTCTGTTTGCTTTCTACCGCCCTGCATTGGCCGGGGTGGGCTGCGTGTGTAACAAGCGGCCCCAGTGGGCCATCACAACGTCGCAGGTGTCCTGGTTGGGTGGCTGTCTTCCAAGCAGTGAGTCAGGGGTCCAGGCTTCTCCCATCCTGTGGTTCTGTCATGCTCTAGGGCCCTGAACTCCTTGCTGGTTTGAAAAGAGGGAGCATGGGGAAATAAATCAGAGATTTTTTTTCTGGCTGGGCCCAAAAGTGTCCTGCATCACTTCTACCCACGTCCCATTGGCCAGAACTTCATCACGTCACCACACCTAACCACAAGGGGTGCTGGGTAATGTAGTCTATAAGCCCAGGAAGAAAACGAAATGATGTTTGGTAACTATATACAGCCTTTGCCATAGAACTTTCTGTTCACTCTGCTGACTTCATGGGTACCTGCGGCCACCTCTCATTTCATGGAGCTGCGTTATTGGCATCAGAAAGGGATGATGGACTTTCAGGGTCTTTTCTCTGTGTAGAAAGCAGTCCTGGCTGAGGGATGTGCATCCTGCATGACGGCTGCCTGGCTTGGGGGTGTAGGCCCCCAGGGAACTGAGCCAGGGCCACACCGGGCTCCTAGGCATGACCTCATTGGCACTGGCTTAACCAGCTGGGCTAACTGGCTAACCAAGCAGCTGGATGGATGCTGCTGGGCTGCAAGTGTCTTTCATGACCTTCCCTGTGAGCCTCAGCGTAGTCTCCCCCTCCTCCGCTTCGCTGAATCACCCTTAGTGTTGACAGCAAGACCAGGCTGTGTCCACCATTGGCTCTCGCTGGAAAAGCGTATCCAGAGCCAACTGGATCCCCATTGGGACAGCTTTGTTTTCCCTGTTGAACACAAAATCCCCTGTTCACTTGGAGAGCCGACAAGGAGACCCCGTGGGGCTGGCCCTGTGGGAGCAGATACCAGTGAATTCAGTGCCCGAATGGCTTCAGCTTATTAAAGACAAATACACAGGCTAACTCTGCCCTCTGAGTGGGAGATAGAATGGAGGGCACAGAGCTGTTATAGTGGATTAGCAGCCGCAGACTGATGGAGGCAGGTGCAGCCTTTTCTGCAATTTGGAAGGGTTTATGAAATACTGGGCTTGTGCTCTATAAATCCTTCCCTTGGCCTCATCTAGGCTACAGGCCGAAAATGGGGATTTCTTGTTCATCCAGGCTTGGTAGTGGTTTTGAGCGCACCCCTCACTACCCCAACTCCCAGCATTCCTTGAGAATTCTGATCCAAGCATTTGTACACTTGTCTGTCCATTCATTTTCTCTTCATTCTTTCATCAGTTGCACATTTACTAAGAGCTTGTGTGAGGTGCTGAGCTTACAGAGATGGTTGTAGAGCCTGGAGCCTGGAGTTCAAGTGACCGTGGTTTGCTAAGCAAGAAAGGCACGTAAACAGGTGACTCAAATTCAGACTGTTGCCTGTTAGAACAGACCCAGCCAGCATGTGTTGGCAGGTGCTCACGTGGTCTTCTAGTGTCAGGCCTGGCTAAGAGCCGGCTCTGTCGTTCTGCTCTCATTCACTCTTTAAGTCTAAGGCGACTTGTCAGCCCTCCAGATAGGCTGCTGTTGTCTAATGCCACTGAGATGACAGGTAAGGAGACCAGTGACACAGCTAGAAATTATTTGGGGTCTACCAGCAAAACCTCCACAAAGCCTATCTTCTGTGATGGAATTTGCATCTTTAAAAGAATATTTTTTAAATTTATTTTTAGAGAGGGGAAGGGAGGGAGAACGAGAGGGAAAGAAACATCAATGTGTGGTTGCATCTTGAGCACCCCCTTCTGGGGACCTGGCCTGCAACCCAGTTGTATTCCCTGACTGGGAATTGAACCATAGACCCTCTATTGTCAGGTCAGCACTCCATCCACTGAGCCACACCAGCCAGGGCGGAACTTGCATCTCAAAGAAAACTTAGTGGGCCGTGTTCCTGGGCTCTAATGTAGAGTCGATCTCAGTGTCTTTCCCTCATAGAGGCGGGACATCGCGCCTTTCCCCGCAGATACTCTTCAGCCAGCGTGGCTCATTTCCAGTGAGCAGCAGTCTCGGTCTGTACTGTCCACCGAGGTCGCCAGGGCTCGACTGTGGGCCAAGAGTTTTGATTTTTGACTCTGACCACAGATGTTTGGGTTTGTTCTGTGGCCGAAAGGTTCGATGAGCTCTTACAGCGGTGAGGGAACAAAGAGGATGGCTTGGACTTCAAGGCTGAAGGTCGCCAGGAGGCCAGTGGATGCTCTGGACTTCACCCTGCCCTGCACTCCCCACCGGGACGCATCTGGGCTTTAAGAAGATGGCCAAGGTCATTGTTTCTACCAGTCTTCTGTTTCTTAACCCTCTCTTCTGTCTCCAGGAAGAGATTCCAGCTCCATGCTTAGAGGACACCCTCAGAGTCAGTTCCCCTGACTCCCACCCACAGACCAGACGGATGAAGGGGTGACGTGCCTCCGGGGCTCAGGCCTGGCTGTGAGTTGCACGGGCTCCCCCAAGTGCTGCACCCGGCCTGTGGCAATGAAGCTCACACACAGGGCTGCAAGGGCTTCCAGGGAAATTCTGGTGGGCAGGGGACTAGCCAGCTTTCACCCACCAAGGAGGCCCAGGTGTGGGAGACACCGTTGACCTCCATTCCGGCACCCAAAAGCACCAGCTCCCGTTAGAAACTGGGGCACAGCTACCCGGGCCCCTGGGACAAGTCACCTCAGAGCCTTTGGATCTCATGTGCCTCTGCCCTTGGGCTTCCTTGTAAAGGGCAGGAAATCCTGTGTTTGGGGAGTTCCTGGAGACAGAAGAGATGGTTAAGAAACAGAAGACTGGTAGAAACGATGACCTTGGTCACCTTCTTAAGGCCCAGATGCATCCCGGTGGGGAGTGCAAGGCAGGGTGAAGTCCAGAGCATCCATTGGGCTGTTGGCGACCTTCAGCCGCTAGGCCCTTTGGTGACCCTTGCGGAGGACAGCCGGACCTTCACGCCTAGAACGTGAAGACTCCTCACACCATCTGCGGGGGCCTGGGGTCTGTGGTTACCTGGAATATGTGGGGAGTCCTTTACTGTTCGCAGCAAACGTACCGCCTGTATCTGCCACGGAAGAAGGCAGTGGAGCCTGTCCCGACGGGAGGTGTCAGGGTCTGCCTGCCGTGGTTCTTGCTGTGGAGTGAGCCGCCCCCACCATACAGTGTTCAGACACCTGAGGTGTAATTCATGGAACTAGCATGTACCTGTTTTAATTTTAAGCATTTTGGACAGAAATCTTTCCCGAAGGTGTTGCAGTTTCCCGGCCATACAGAGCTGCACACAGGGAGCAGAAGCCCCCCGTCAGGATGACACAGCGGCAGCAGCAGCGGGCTGGGCTCTAACACGGCCGCGCTCGTGAAGCTTTCCCAGCTGGGCCGGGCCCGCTGGCCTCTGCTTGAAATGGCCCGTAGGGATTCTGCGTCTGCTTCTCATAGCTTCATGAAGCTATGGTCTCCTGCCCCTTCTGTTTGCTGGCGGTTCCTTCTTCCTGCCAGTGGGTCAATCCCTAGAGACCCTCGAGTGGCGATGACATTTTTTATCAATGTTTGTAAGTAAAAGATAATAAAGCTATGAACGAAAACCTGAAGGGGTTTCCTTTGTGATAGCAATTTAGCTGCTTCCTTCCTGGTTCTCAACTGTATTCCAGAGACTCAAGTTAAACAGGCAAGTTTAACAGGCCTCTGGTTCAGTAGGATTTTATTCGCACTCGGCTCAGGTATTTATAAAGGGGAGACAGGTTAGTCTCCAGTTCCCACATCAGATGACTGGGAAACGGAGAGGCCAGCAAGACGGGCGTTCTGAAAGCCACGTCCTTGGATTTTGAGGAACTAGGAAGGCTTGAGAGGGCGGGATACCCTCTCTGAAAGTCTGGAGGGCTGATCTGTTGGTTAACAGGCTATGGGTGGGCTGTCCCCGGAGGTGGAACTAAGGCCACCTGGGAGGAGTTAGAGCCATCCTGCCCCGCCCTGGGATGTGGGGCTCAGGCAGCTGGGCGGCAACAGGAGGTGCAAGGGGGGCCCCGACCTTCAAGCCCCCTTCAGCTCCGAGAAGGCAGATTTCATGGCCTATGCCCAGTCTATCAGCAGTTGGCAAACGACAGAGTAAACGGGGATGGCAAGGATGTGTCAGCTTTCCCACAATCAGTCAGGAGCACTTTATTGAGTTCTGGGCTCTCTTGGGTGCTGAGGTTGATTAGTAATGTCTGCCATGAGCTTGGCTGGGAAATCTGATGGCTTGTGCACTGCCTGTTTGCGTTTCCTGCTTCCACACTCACTCCCAATCAGTGTCTCCTCAGGCAACCGTCATTTTCCCCCTGGAGATAAGTTATCATTGAGTCTTTCAGAGTAGGAACCCCAAGTTTCATTCCTGCTCTTTCCTTTTCTCTGGCAGCCTGTGATCACAGGTTGAGTCTGGGTGGGGGTGGGGCAGGAGGAGGATGGGCAGGCGGTTACCCCAAGGTACTCCTGAGGACCGGTAGCTCAGCAGAGGTCCCTGGAGAGGGGCAGTCCTTGCATTGGTGTGGGGAGAGGCTGCCCATGGCTTTGGGAACAAAGACCCCCTGGGTGGCCCTGACCTGCAGTGAAGGGCAGCTGGTGTTAGTGGAACCTCCCCCCACTGGCAGGCGACCTTGCACACTGAATATTCGGGTGGCCTGATACTGTCTGCCTAGCCTCCCTGTAGGTCCCTGGACTGCTCACATGGGGTTGCGGATGGACAGTGCTTTGGTGAGGGCTGCCCAGGTGTGTGGACTCATCACCGTCCTCTAGAGATGGGCTGAGTGCCAGCTGGGCCACGTGGATTGGACACGGTCTCACTCTGAAGAGTGAGGGAGGCAGGGAACAGAGTGAGCCCGAGGCTCGTGTGGCTGGTGGCTCGGGGCTGCAGCCACCTTTGAGGTAGAATTAGGCCTCTCAGCGTAGTTCACACTGACTGGGAGGGCTGAGGTAGGCAGCCGAGGGTCCAGGGAAAATTCTGGATGTCCAGGAGCTGGTTCAGCCCACTGAGGTCTCCTGCCTCCAGTCAGGAGGGATTTTTGTGGCCCTGAAGGCTCTGGGCAAGAGGCTTTAATCTAATTACATGCTTTATTTGAGCCAATTTGTTTTCCAATCCATCTTGTTCAGCAAGAAGAAAGAACATGCTGGGGACTCATGGCACCCTCTGGTTCCTGGTGGAGAAGGGGCTGCTGTCCTGCCTTCCACGGCCAGTGCAGCCCTGACCTCTCCCAGCCCAGCCACCCCACCCCCACACACGGCTGCAGGCTGCCCCGGCCCCAGGAGGGAGGGGAGCCTGTCAGCCACTTTTATCTGCTGTGGGAGGAAAAGCTGGGCTTGCGGGGGGGGGGGGGGGGGGGGGGGNGGGGGCGGGGGGGGGGGGGGGGGGGGGGGGGGGGGAGTGCTCCAGAAAGCCCAGCCCAGATGCCCACCCCTTGTTCTCTCGGAGTCCCAGTGCATGGCAGGCCGAAATGGCGTTCAGGGCATGTCTGGGGGTGCCGCTCGTTCCCTGAGGTCGCCCCAGCTCCAAGCCCTCTGGCTCCTCCAGTATGAGCTGCCCTCCAAATTCCAGGCCCAGTATTTTAAGTCTTCAAATCTATTTTTCATAACAAGGCAGGCAATTTAGAGTCTGTATTATTAAAGTCCAAACAAAACACCAAAGCCCTTCAAACCTGCCCTGAAAGGGGAGATTTCTCGGCTCCTGCTGCTCTCCCCCAGTGTCAGTGTTTTGTTTTGAAGCATTTTCCAAAACTGTCATTTTCTGCCCTCTCTTCAGAATCCTGCTTTGGGCCTTCGCTTTGCTGCTGCTGACTCAGACTCGCTCCTCCGGGCAGGTCCCCTTGCAGGGCCTGGTGTCTCCTGCCCTTGGGCTACAGGGCGAAGGGGTCGCTGGGGCCACAGGCCTCCTCTGGCCACAAGTGGCGGCAGCTGTGCCCCTTGTAGTTAAACTCATTCACCAGATATTTTTGAGAGCTCACACGGGCCCTGGGCCCTGGGGAGCGAACAAGGCAGAAGATGGACCGAACCGGAAAGCGTGTGGCTGCACTCTGGGGCAAGTGCTGGGCAGGAGCCAGACCCTAAAGACGCGTTTGCCTTTCAGGACAGCCAGAGGTCAGTCAGCACATACCTGAGCAGCCAGTTTTTTAAAAAATTTTCAATTGGGTGTGCCAATACAGTGAGATTGGTTTCTGTTTCATGGCTCCTAAACTATAGTAAAAGTAAGGTTTGCTAACAGCTTTTAGAGCTATTGTATGAGGCTGTGTCTCACCAGAACTTCAGAGAATGCCCCCCTCGACGTAGTGAGTGAGGAACCTGTGCCTCAGAGAGGCGCAACACAGTGCTCGTGACACACAGCCTGACAGTCCCGGGACTGCCTGCTGCCCACTGCACTGCAGGTCGGGGCTCATCACTGTCCTTGACCCGACCGTTTCCACCAATGCAATGGGCTGTGCCCCGGGGCCCAGGCACAGCTGTCTGTCCAGCAGACATTCCAGAACCCACAAACGGCAGGCTGTGACATGCAGAGAAGCCCTGAGGTCCCCACCTCTAGGGCCATGGTTCAGGTGTCCCCTGTGCATGCTGACACAGGTGTCAGGGCCCCCTGATTCCGAGTGCCACTGGCACCCTCTCCAGTCTGGGTCAGGCCCTCTCTGTTGTCAGAAAGCTTACAGGTTTAGAAGGTGCCTAGGCCCTCCACCCAGGCGTTGTCACGGGCGTCCCCAGAATCGCTGTGAGGGAGCCTGTCCGGGTGGGCTGCTGGTCCAAGCAGTCATGCCTCACAGAAGCAGCAGCACTCAGCTTGTTCCACACCACCATGCTCCCGGCCTGCGGGGCCAGAGTTCACGTGCAGTGGAGACCCGGCACTGTGCCAGGGGCCAAAATTTGATTCACTGCTGGGAGAGGGGGCAGGCAGACAATTCCAGACCCTGAGATTGTCTGGGCACAGAGGTGCCCAGCTGTGCTCGGAAGCAGTGAGGAAGGGCGCACACACAGGGAGATGACCCGGGAATGGGTCGTGAGGAAGGTTGCCAAGGGGGAGGGCGTTGGTGGCTGACCCCACAAACGGCCCGCTGCAGAGTGTCTGGCTTCTCCGGTGTCCGTGGGTGTGACTCTGCTCTTTGCAGATACCCTGCAGACGGTGCGATTCCAGCACCATTCACTGGAATGGAGGAGAAGATACGGTGTAAACGTCCCAAAGCCATGGACCTCGGACACAGACAAGCTCCTGCCTGTGGGTCTGATGACCTCTTGTCCCGGACACTTTCTCTCTCTGGCTCGCTGCCTGGCTCTGGGTCAATTGCATAGCTCCGAAAGGGTCGTGGGGGCAGATGTGCTTCTCTCGGGAGCCAAGTTGCTCAGACCCCATGACGCCAGCCACTTCTCGGTGGGGGTCAGCTGTAGTTTCCACTGAGGCCTGGGGCCAGCTCACCCCATCTCAGATCTAAGCTCCCCTCCTCATGAGGTTCGCCGGTGGGGCCCCACTTCCCCACTGCTCCACCACCATTCGCCCTCTGCTCACCTGGGCCCTCAGAGGCCACCTTCAGCCCATCCCGCCCAGTCAGCAGGAGCTTCGGGTCCTTCAGGTCCCAGCCGAAAGGTCCTGTCCTTGAGAGATGGTTCCTGATCTCCCTTGTCACTCTGACCGCACCACAGTTATTTCTTCTTAAACCCTATGCAGGGTAGGACAGTTGTTTTACTTCTGCCCCTGTTTCACAAATGGAGAAACTGAGGCTCAGAATGGTCAGGTCATATGCTGGTGATGTGTAAACAGGAACCAACTCCTTTTGGGGTTGTTTGGAAGGGCTGGTCCACTCTGGAGCCCCCTGAGTGGACCAGCACTCCCACCCTCAGGCCACAGTGGGGACACGGCCACAGTGAGCTGCAGGGGGTCTCTGAGGAAGGGTGTGTGACGTGGAAGTATGGAAGTTTGCTATTTGGGAAGGAGGATGGAGTGAGAGGAGGCCACAGTCGCCATGTCAGACACAGGCCCGCTGTCGGGAGCTGTCCCAGGGGTGGCTCCCGAGGGAAAGTGTGGGAGATGGGAGCGCCGGGCCACCAGAGCGCTGGCACCTGCCCTGGCCAGCTGAGCCAAGGGCCCCCGTGGGGTGCAGGGAGGGGTCCTGTTCACCAGCAGGAAGCACAGGCATCAGACTTCTCCCCCGGAGTGCTGGTCTGCAGGCCCCGAGAGAGAATGAGGCTCCAGTGGCAGAATGGTAACGTAGGTTTCCAAGGGCTTGGAGACTGGTTCTTTGTAACAGTACAGTGTAGACATCTTGTCCCCGTAGCCCCAGGTGTGAGGCCCCAGGGGTAGCCCCAGCCACCCATCTCTGATCCAGGAGGAGGTGTGAGCCTCCCTTAGCTCGTGCAGCTAAAGACCTGCTGCAGCCCAAGTGGCCAGGCCCGGCTAGGCCTCTCTGGTGGCTTTGCGTTACATTTCAGATGGAATCCAAACCCCGTGCAGTGCCACACGGCCCACTCAGGCCGTGTGCCTCCTCTCTCTGCCCCTCTGCAGCCTGCGCTCGGTCCCTAGGCTGTGCCGGGCTCCATCCTGACCTCCGGCCTTCACTCAGGCTGTCCTTCCTGCTTGGAACCGCTCGCCTCGGGCCCTCTCAGCCTGCATCCTTCGCTCTGTTCAGGTCAGGTCTCATTTCTGTGTCACCTCCTCAGGGACCTTTCCCCGCCACCCCAGCTGGAGCCGTGTCCCCCCCTCCCAACCACGTCACCTCACTGTGCACACAGTCGGCTGACAACCCACCTCTCCTCGGTGTTAATGCCTCGTGTTAGCATCGGGGGTGGGGTGGGGGGAGGGCGGGGCTGGGAGAGGATGAGACCGCAGGCACACGCAGCTCTTCTCAACGACAGGAACCCCCGGGGCTGGGAACACAAGTGTCCCCTTGTTGGACACCGATGCCATCTCATTATAGGGGTCACCCTGGCATCCCTAAGTGTGTATGGTTCCCATCCTCACTGAAGAAGAAACTTGCCTCAGAGTTTTAAATGCAACATTGTATCCTCATTGAAGTAAGATTAAACATGTAGGTAAGACAAAGCAACAGTGTAAAAATGAGATGTAGTCCCACCCCCCAGCATTTCACATTATTCTGTTTCTAGAATAAAATCCAAACCCTGCTGTGATTGACGAGCCCAGGGACCCCTGTAAACCACGCAGTCTCACTTCTGGCTAGGCCCCCCTTTCACCAGCTCTAGGCCCCCTGTCTTTTGTGTCCTCACACCTGCCTGGCCCTTTCCTGCCCTGGATGTTTCACAGGGCTGTCTCCTTGTCATCCTAAATGTCACCTCCTCAGCCTGGCCTTCATACCTAATTAATCCTCCCCCTCTACCCCATCCTCTGCCTGTGCAATGTCTCCATTTTGGAGGGCCACTCTGCTCTATGCCAGTTGCATGCAGGAAAGTTTGTATTAATTTTCACCCCAACTACATTGTACCAGTGTATTTGCCTTTTTCAATTTGCCACACAAAAGTCCTATGACTTTCTCTATTTGAGATTGAACATTTTTACTTATCCTTATGCCCTTTTTTCCTCTTTGGTGAATTGCTTGTTCCTCTCCTCTGTGTTTTAGGTCACTGGTTTGTTTTAGTGATTCAAGAGAGCTCGTTGTATATTAAAGACACTATTCCCCTGCATCTATGTTGCAAACACTTTGGGGCTTTTCCCCAGTCATTTGGCCCCATAGGTTGCAAGGCAGCCCACACCCCGCTGCCCTGCCAGTGTATTGCTAGAGGAGGCCTCTTTGGGGGGTTCCTGGCTTCTCTGTGCCAGAGCCCGGAGTTCAGCGGGCATTGTGCTGTTGAGGGCTTGCAGGCGACTGAGACTACACGGGCTTGGAGAGGTTGCTGCCCAGGAGCCACCTGGACCCCCACTCTCCCAGACAGGGAGCTCTGCCCTGGGAAGAATGCTTGTGGGTGAGGGTGCTAATAACAAGGTGGTCTGCCTAGGGGAGGGCCGTTGAGTCCCCTGTACCCTGGGACCACGAGGTGAGAGCTGGCCTCACAGGGGTGCCTCCCCGTGGTCACCCCAAGAGGGCTGTGGTGGAGCCTGTGGATACTCATGGCAGCTTGAGCACTGCACATGCCAAAAACTGAACTCCGGCCTGAGGAGTTCCAGGCAGCTCGGTGACTCGAGGTCCACTGGGGCCAAAACACTCTCCGTGCAGACTGTCCTAACCTGTGTTTTGCCCCCTGCTGGTAGGCAGAGTGGCCCAGCCAAAGTGGACAAAGCCAGCTAGGCGCCCCTCCTGGGCCCGGCACATTCAGGTCTTTTACCCTGGGCCTGGGGATGGGGGGTGCATGGGACCAGGAAACCATCCTGTGAGCCCAGCTACCAGAATCTGAAACTCACCCAGCCCTCCAGGTCTGTCCTGGGAGGGACTGTGGTCACTGGGCATCCCTCACTCACAACCCTCACAGCCCCGCCTTCCCGAGTCCCGCAGCCCAGAAGCAGAGGGGCAGGGGCGCTGCTGAGAGGAGACCTTGGCCAGCTCCCCGCCCTGCTCCAAGGGAGGTGCCAGATGCAGTGCCCCTGGCTCCAACCAGGGCACGCTGGGCCCGCCTGCCATATGCCTGGAGATGAGCTTCACTCTGCGGAGCAGGCCTGCCCAGCAGGACTCTTGGCACCTGGGCACAGGAGGCAGACCGGAGGGGCCGGCTACTCAAGGTGGAGGGAGAGGAGGGAGGGGCTTGGCCACTGGGATTGGGCCTGCAAGGCCCCCTCTCGGTTCTTGGCTGTGGGTTGGTCAGCGGAGCAGGTGGGGGCAATAAAAGGGAGGGTTGGCTGCTCCCAGGAGGAGCTAGGACGCCAGCCAGCCAGGATGGGCCTGCTGTGAGCTGCAGATGGCGGCCTCCAGGCCTCCATGGCTCTTCCCGGGACAGAGCCATCAGAGTGGGGAGCCAGGCGGTCCCCGTGTCCTTCCCTGGCAGCTCCCCTTTCATTAGGGAGGAAGGTGAGAGTGGAGGGTGACACTGTGCAGGGTCCCTGCAGAGCTCCCAGTAGTCACCTGCACCTTGGTTGGAGCCCCAGAGGGTCCCCCGAGAGTGAGGGGGCGGGGAGCTCCAGCTTACCCCATACTCACTGCTCCCATGTGGGTCCAGGGCAGTGGGTCAGCAGGGACGGGAGCCTGCCGGGCACCAGATAGTGGGCCCTGGTGGGCAAATGAGGTCGATCAGCTGATCTGCAGGGTTTGTGTGGGCATGAGCGTATGCTAGCTTTTATATGGGTGTTGAACTGTATGGAATTGCTCTTTTTTTAAGTTGAAAAGTGTTGATTTTAGACACTTTCACGTGGTTCATCCTAATAGCTTTTTATCTTTCTCTGTGTATCTATCTGACCAGAGCAAACTGCATGAAAAGGATGTGTCTTAATGTCCACATGGACTCAGCCTTAGAAACTGTCTGGGTCCAGAGACTTCTTAAGGTTATTTATTCAGATGTGACATCTCTTCATTCATTCAGCTTGGTCATGTATGTGACATGTGTCATTCCAATGTCCAGGATGTCAGCCTAAAGCTGCGTAAAGAAAGTAGCCTCACCACTAACAGATCTTCCGAGTGCAGCGCTGCGGTGTCGGTCCTTATCCCTAGTGCGTGTTCTGTCTTCTACCCACGACTGGACGTGACTGTGTGCTGTCCACTGCTGTCGTTTTCAGGTTGCTGGTCCTGGGGCTTTACTGAGGATCGATTCTTGGCTGGATTTAGAACTGTTGAGTTTCGGCATTCTACTTTATTGACATGTACATCTGTTACCAGCTCTTCCTCCTGTTTTCTTCAGGTTTTGTTTTGCTCATTTCTAACTTCTAGAATTGAATACACTTCATTTATTTTCCTTCTTTTTTGCTTAAAATAAATACTATTTATTACACTGTGGTCAGGAAATGTGGCCTGTACAATTTCAGCTCCTTGGAATTAATCTAGCATTCTTTCATACTTATGTGTTTCTGTCTGTTCCTTTTTGTATTTCTAACAGTATTTGTTTAATATATTTCAGTGTTATTCCACACAAAATGTTCTTTTTTTAAAAAAACTACTAAGTGAACTTCTTCGTTACCTAGTGACGAACTTCCTTAAGGGGCTTCAAACTTCTTTAAAAGTTGCAAACTTAGAGCCCTGACACCCGCAAAGCAGAAGGTCACCGGTTCCACTCTGGTCAGGGCACACAGCCGGGTTGCAGGTTTAGTCCCTGGGGGGGGCGTGCGAGAGGCAGCCATTCAATGCGTCTCTCACGCACTGATGTTTCTCTCCCTCTCTTTCTCCTTCCCTTCACCTCTCTCTAAGAAAAAAAAGTCGTAAACTTAAACAATTTGCTTTAGTTAGCTATGTCCCTCTGAAAAAGTTATTTAATGTGTTCCGATCAGTTCTTCAGTGGAGTCTCACCCATGTATAGCCGTTGTTTGGGTTGCTGCCCTTCTGTTACGCTGCTGACAGCAGCTGAGGTTCATATATTCCACTTTTCCTGGTTTTTCTTTGGGCGTGTATTCTATAATTTATTGGTATCTTCTCAGGTGTTTTGTGGTTTTTTTCAAACAGCACTATTTGATCTCATAGCTATTATTTGTCAGAGTAAAGCTTGAAATAGTGTCTTTTGTATCCTACCTACTTAAGACAAAAGAGTTGTATTTCCTACCCTCATTTTAATTCTTAGTTTTCTTAATGTGACCTAAAGTTTTAGATCATATTTAGATCACATTAGCATAAAGTTAATATGATCTAAATTATTATGGTTATTATTCAT
This sequence comes from Sturnira hondurensis, assembly GCF_014824575.4. NCBI lineage: Eukaryota > Metazoa > Chordata > Mammalia > Chiroptera > Phyllostomidae > Sturnira > Sturnira hondurensis. The sequence goes on along the minus strand of NW_028092466.1, from coordinate 3,570,055 downwards.
ACACACACATTGTCTAATATTCCCTTTAAAACACTATTTAAAGGACCCAAGAAGGAACACACCAAGGCACATCATCATTACATTAGCCAAGATTAAAATGAAGGACAGAATCCTAGAAGCAGCAAGAGATAAAGGGACAGTCACCTACAAAGGAGTTCCCATCAGGCTGTCAGCGGATTTCTCAAAAGAGACCTTACAGGCAAGAAGGGGCTGGAAAGAAGTATTCCAAGTCATGAAATCCAAAGACCTACATCCCAGATTACTCTATCCAGCAAAGCTTTCATTTAGAATGGAAGGGCAGATAAAGTGCTTCTCAGATAAGATCAAATTCAAGGAGTTCATCATCACCAAGCCCTTATTACATGAAATGTTAAAGGTACTTATCTAAGAAAAAGAAGATAAAAAATATGAACAGTGAAAGGACAGCCAACTCACAGTTATTAACAACCACACCTAAAACAAAAGCAAACTAAGAGGACAGCTAGATCGGGAGTGGAACCATAGAAATGGGGATCACATGAAGGGTTAGCAACAGGGGAGGGGGAGGGGGAGAGAGGGGAGAAGGTACAGAGAATAAGTAGCATAGACAGTAGGTAGAAAATAGACAGGGGGAGGGCAAGAATAGTATGGAAAATGTAGAAGCTAAAGAACTTGAGACACATGGACATGAACTAAAGTGGGAGAATGTGGGGGGAGGGGGTGTGCAGGGTGGAGGGGAGTGAAGGGGGGAATGGGACAACTGTAATAGCATAATCAATAAAATATATTTTAAAACACTATTTAAATTACTTTGATATTGGTCTTCGGTTTAAGAATCAAGTTTGAACTCACTGTGGTCACTGGTTTCAGTGGTCCCAACCAGTATGTTCGTACTTTAAGAAATTCTTACTTCGATTCATTTCATAGTTGGAAAACATTCTCAAGTGTTTCTCTCTAAAAGGGTACAGGATTAGAATGTTTCCCTTGCACACTTGAGAATGTCTTGTGTTTATCATGGCCTGTACACATGTAAGACAGTCTAGCTAGATATGAAATTCTGCGGTCACAAACTTTTGCCTCCTCCAGACCAGGACACATCACCCCGCAGTCTGGTCAGCTTCTTCTTGGTTTTTAATCTACATGCATGTTTTTCTTCATCCTGTTAATTTCATATGTTTTGCAAAGACATGTCTGGGCGTTGGCCTCTTTTCCTTGATTAAAGAAGGTTCAGTGAGCCCTTTTTTGTGCGTGCCTGGGGCTGTCTTTGGCCCAGGAACCCTGTCACTGAGTGTTGTTCTGTCCCAGTTGGCCTGCACTGCGGTCCTCTCCCGGTTGTATGTCACCGCCCACTCATTCCCTCGTACCCCGATCATTGTCTTTCACAGTTCTCATCTCTCTACCCTTTCCCTTGACATGTTGGCAGAATTTCTCTCACTTATCTTCCATATTTCTGAATCCGTTTTCTATGGTATCATTTTTCCTCACTGCTTACTAAGTGGATTTTAACTGCACTGCAGGGTTTTTAGGTTTTTGTTCTTTTCAGTTCTTCTTTCTCTCATATGTCACCCTTCTTGTGTCATCGTATGGCCTCAGCCTAGTGTTCCCTTACGGCTCTCAACTCCTAGAGGAGAAGACACATCGTAGACACATGTCTTGTTAGAATTTTTTAGTCTGCCACCCTCGTTCAGTTACATATTGTCTATGACTGTTTTCCAGCTATGGTGCCAGAATTTGAATAGTTGTGATGGAGACCGTATGGCCCGCAAAGCCTAAGCTATGTACTTTTGGCACTTTGCAAAAAAAAAATTGCAGACCCCCTGTCCTAGTGTGGCAGCTGAATTGCTGTCTTAGCTCCGAGCTGGATGGCACGGGAAGGTATGCAGCTCCATCTCTGGCTCCTAGTTTGACCTGCCTTTTCCCTCGGTTCACCTCTGCTCTGTGGAGGTGGTATTTTCTGCCCCCACTGCCTGATTTCCTCGCTGTCCGCGTCAACAACTCAGCGAAAAGTGCAGGTTCAAACGCCCAGTGCAGACACTACCCTTCCTGCCCCTCCTCTTCAGAGCTTCTCCTCCCTGGAGGAGGCCACTGTCACCAGCACCCCACCCACCTCCTGCCCACTTTTTTCTGGTTGTTGTCTGTCTGTCATTTTCCCTTTTTAAAGGATCTTTCTGTGCGCCAGACAAAGAGGTGCGTCCGGTGATGCAACCCGGGAGGTTTAGCTCCAGCACCACGTGCCTTTAATCAATAGAGATTGCTCCCAGATTCCAACACTGGGTCATCTATCAGTGTCCTTTTTGGCATTAGTGTGAATTTTTTTCATTGTCTTTATAGCTATTTTGGAACAAAACAAGGAGGGGCTACATGGGTGACTGCCAAGCAGATGCCATGTTGAAGGAGTCAGAGCTTCATTTAAAGCTGCGGTTTGTCCATCTTGAAGCAGTCTCTACAGCTTCGTGTGTGTTTGATAAAAGAAGAAAATACAGGAATACTTCCTTCATCCATGGCCCACTTGTCCAGTGACCTCAGCTCTCTGGAATACAACCAAAACAAAGAGTCCCCACGCAGCCAGATAGCTGCCACCGTGTCCTTGTTCTGGAGGCTATTCACTTTACCCAAAGGCACCATTCTGGTCTCTTATTCCGAGCCTGTTCGCCCACGTCTTACATAGAACCCTAAGCAGCCGGGCCCTCCTGTTTTCCTAGCTCACAACCGCATGGGAAGCAGTGAGTCTGAGGGGGCATTTACGACAACAAGCACAGGGACCTGACAAGAGTTTCTGGCTGACCGAAAGGAAAGATGTAGGAACCCTCCCCCACCTACCCACACACACACACAAAATTATAACCACAAATGTTCAGATGCTGGCACTGTTTTGTGTAGGGGCAGTCAGCTTGTGTTCCTCTCTGTGAGCACCCCCAGTTTTTTCTGCGTGCTCACTCAACTGTCTGGGCCTTTTCCTCTGCCAAGCTGGGTGCTCTCTGCAAGTTCTGGGTGCAGAGGCCCTGTCCCCTCCTCCCACAGCTACGGTTGATTCAGACTGTGCTTTCGGACACTGGCTGCACAGTAGAATCGGTCACCTGGGGGACTTTAAAAATCTGGACATTTGGGCTCCTCACATAATGTCTTGGGGTGGGACTCATGTGTCAGCTGTTTTACAGCTTCTGGATAATTCTGCAGAACAGTCCAGGCTGGGAACCAGGGGGTTAGGAGTACAGACTCCATGGCCTGACCACCTCATCCATAGAATGGGGCCGATGGGCAGGGTGGAGCCTCGCCGCACGCCTCGTTAGCACCATGTGAGTGGCTGCCATTGTTGAGGCGCAGACTGGGTGTTCATGGGGACGGCTGTGATTTGTCAGGCAGGGTCTGGAGCTTGAGCTAATTAGGCAGTGACGGATGCTACATGGCCTAGTGTGGTTTCTCTTTCAGGTGGATGGCACTTGGCTCCGAAAGATGAGCTGTAGATGTTACTGGGAGGGAGAGTGATGAGCAGGAAGAGGGAGGGGGAGGGGAGCGGGAGGGGCAGGTAGGTTGTCACAGGACTTGGTCACCTTCTCTTAGGCTCCGTGGAGCAGAGCTCTCATGGGATGGGCACCTGGAACATTTCTGACCTCCGGTTTCCTCCTCGTTGTACAGAGGGACTCGGTCCCTCCCTCACAGGGTTGCCGTGAGGCTCTGGTGGTGGCGGGTTCAGGGCTGAGGGGGAACGGTGTATCTTGACCCATCAGAGGAGCAGGGTGGAGGTGATTTCCTCCTGACCAGAATGCAAGTTTTGACATGAACCAATGACTTTCATAAAAAAATAACAAACAAGTGACAAGCGTGGATTTGGGGCTGTCCCTATAATAACGTCACCGGCACTGCTTGCATTCCGTCTCGTTTCCCTGAGCAGAGAGAGCAGGGCGGGCTTCCAGCTGACGCACTTGGGGCCACAAGGACTTTAGCACAACCTGGGCTTTGCCACAGTAGTGGCTCTGCCGTGAGCGTCCTCTATCCCTGAGCTAGCAGAGATGTGGCTGAGAGTGGCTGATCCGGACAGTGAAGTGTAGTGTGATGACGGTGGTGCCTGGGTCGCCATCCCCTCTCAGCTTGACCTCTCAGACTTGGCCATAGTAGAATGCAGGCCTTGCTCCCTGGACGGCCCAGCCCCTGCATTCCGAGAGGCTCTTCCTCCAGCCCCAACCAGCCGACCGACCAGCAGTCCAACTGGCAGGCAGGACTGGCTCTGTAGCCTCCGGGGCATCCTGGGGTGGGGGCTGGGGCCAAGGGCTCAGACCACAGTGGAGCACGCAGCGGGCTGCTTTTTTCTCAGTTACTGAGACTGGTTCCTACCTGGGTGCCCCAGGAAGCTGACTCAGGGCACAAGGGGCTGTGGGCTATGACTCCCAGGGCAGTGGGGTGCAGCTGGTGTGACTTAAATTGTGGCACCACTCAGTGTATCTCAAGACCTTGAAGGAGGCAGCAACTTCCTGCAGGGTCAGAGACTGACCTTGGGTGGGGGGGGTCTCTGACTATTCCCTGTGTACCTCAGCTGTGGCTTGGGAGCCAGGTGTGGGGGAGCAGGTGGCACTGGGAGGCCTGAGTTCACGCTCTGGCTTTACCCTGTGCTCCCACGCAAATCACTCCTTCCCCCTAACTTGGCCTTGGTTTTCCACTCTGCAGAATTAGGGGCTGGCAGCTGTTCCTAGCCAGGCACTTGTGTGTGTGTGTGTGTGTGTGTGTTCCTGTCACCTTTTTGTCCCCCTTCCCCACTCTCACCTGGACATATGCCCAGCCCACCTCCACCACCCCGTGCTGTCATGGCGCTGAGGACAGGCTGGACTCTCCACGGCCCCAGGCCAGCCTGATTGGTCCCTGCCAGCAGGCCAGGAGTTGCTGGAACACAGGGTGCCCTCACCCCGGGCTCTGAGCCCAATGCCCTACTCACTGAGGGAAGTCTGCTGGTGTTTGCAGGGACACATGGTGTGGCATAACCAGGGATACAGTGATTTTGACGTCTCAGGCCCATGCTGGAGGCCCCGTCTTGGTGCCAGCTATTACGGATGCATTGAGCAGGTGACCTCAGTTTTTGTATCTGCAGAGTGGGAATAACACCCCCACATCAAAGAGTGGTTGTGAGGACTGAATGAGATCTAGCATGTCGAGTAGTGGTGCAAGGCAGGATGGAATGATTAGCTGAGCATCATGTCTGCCAGACAGGGAAGGAATTAGACCACCTCATCTGAAGAGCCAAAAGAGCCAGCAGGGAGAGGGCGTGATGGGCTGGGCTCGGAGGCGTGTATTTGGTGGGCGGCCACAGGCCACCCCCAAGAGAAGCAGGCCCTGGGGCCTCCATACCCCGCCTGGCTTGCACTTGGACTGTGGGAAGTCCCTAGTGATGCCCAGCAGACACAGACTGGGCAGCCCACTCTCTGGGCTGTAGGGCCCATTAGAACTGAACTCTTTCTTCTTCGGGGGGCATTTTATTTGCACACTCCAGTAGAGTGGACACCAAAGGGGTTTTCTAATACTTCATGGGCTGCTAATTTCCTCCGTGACCTTTTTTGTTAGGGCTGACCCCAGCCAGAGACTTCATGCCATGAAAGCTAGCGCCTGACACAGACCCGGGGCACAGGGTGACAATGAGGCCTCTATCGGCTTTAATCAGGTTCCAGTTGTGTCTTAAGAACAGGGGAATTTGTGTGGTGCTCAGAAGCCCTGGGTGGCATGAAATGGGGGCCCTCAGAGTCCCTGAGGGAGGCCAAGGGGGCCACAGGCAGCAGCTAAAGGATTCGTCAGACTGGGGCGGGGGCCGTTCAGGCAAGGGGCTTTGTCCCCAGCACCTCTTTAGAAGCCAGGCCTGCCCTGAATGGCCGCCTTCCCAGCCTGGCCCATGGGTATCACAGACCTCTGGGTATGTGGGGAGGCGGCCCCCCTCCACCGCCAGCCTATTCAGCGCCCGCCTAATTAGGTTTTGTCTGTGTGTGCTCCTATCCCCTGCAGACTGTGATTCCTACTGCAAGGCCTCCAAAGGGAAGCTGAAGATTAACATGAAAAAGTACTGCAAGAAGGACTATGGTGAGTGAGGGTCTGGGGAGGGGGGCGGGGCCCAGGACCCACAAGCAGCTGGAGTTGGGGTACAAGTGGCCCTGCGTGGGAGTGGACGATGAGGTCCCTGTGACTGAGCAAGACCGAGCTGAACAGATCACGTGCCCAGGAATTTCTTGGCTCCTCCACCTTGGTTCTTGGAGGCAAGGGGCCTGAGGGGCCACAGGGTATGAGGGCGGGTTTGCCCCGAGCCCTGGAGGGTGGCACCCGGCCGGTGGGGCTGCTTGGGACTTGGACTCCCCTCCGGCATCCTGTGCCTCACACATTCCGTGGCCATCCAACCTGAGCCTTTGTTGCACAGAGTCTGGTCCGGGGCATGCTTAAAATGCAGACTCCTAAAGCCGCCCGCTTCTGGGGCTTAACTCCAGCAGGGGCCAAGGCGGCTCGGGGAGCCTGCGTTTTAGCAGCTCACTGGTAATTCTGATGTACCGAAGGCTGAACACAACCAAAGGGGGATCTCCTTGGGTCTCTTCCAGCCCCAAGTTGTGGGGTGGCAGCCCTGGGAGCCACCTGCAGATTCCCTGGCACCTGAGCCCTCAGGCTCCCTGAAATGGGAAGGGAGTGTCCCACCCCCCTGCTCTGATCCCGCACTGCTCTGCCGGACCCTGGGGGCAGCGAGCCCCCTGCACCCTTTCTCTGCTGAGCTCCCCTTTCCTGCCCTGGTGCCTGCCCCATCCAGTGGGAGGTGGAGTCGCTTCGTGGTTTCTGGTCCCAGACAGTGTTCTCACTAGGCAGACCCCTTTGGTCCTGTGGGCGGGGCGCCTGTAGGAGGCAGGGAGGCCTTCTCTCCCCACGCACAGCTGTGTGCAAAGAGCTGAGTGGGCTCTTCGGAGCAGGACAAGCAAACAGAGGTCCTGGGGGAGTCACCGGGCCGCCCAGTGGCAGAGCCAGGGATGCCCTGTGTAGAGACTGGGGTGTCTGTGTGGCAGCCGAGGCCCTGGTCACCCAGCCAGGAAGCAGTGCAGCCAGGAGGCAGGCCAAGGGGATCAGGCCTGGGTTCCGGCACTCTCCTCCACGGGACCCTCTTCCTGACCCGGGAGGCCTGGCGGAGGTCCTCCTCCAGTTCCTGACCACTCGCTCTGCCCACCTTCTCACTCCAGCTGGACATTGCCAGGTCTCGCCTGTCCCCTCTCCCAGGGCCCCTGAGGTGGATTCCCCATGAAGGTCTCTGTGGCCCCGCCAATGCCAGCATCACTCTGGCCTCACCTGGGAAAGAAAGTGGAGGGGCTTCTTCTTTCTGCCCTGTTTCCCAGGTCTGCCCTGGCCGTGCCCCTCCGGTGGGACCAGGGGCAGGTCTGTTTGTGTATTTGAGCCTCCGTGTCCGTAACATGGGTGTCATGACCTACTGCATGTGCGTGGGACCCACCCAGCACAGGGCCCAGTGTCTGACAGGCTCCCCGCGGAGAGTGACCTCCACTCGCCCACAGGAAGCTGGGCCGGGAAGGTGGGCGGGAGGAAGAAACCGAGCTGGAGTAAGCGAGGTGAGAAGGAAGGCCCCCCATGAAGGGGTCTCCTCACCCAGGTCCTGCACTCGCTCCTCCCAGCCCAAGGGGGTCTGGCAGCCTGGCCCTGTGGGGGTCCTAACTAGGCCAGCTGTTTGAACTACACCTAAGGATTTTTTTCTTTACTAAGGACAATGGCTGGGACCTTTCAGCAGAGTGAAATGAATTATGAGACCCAAAGGAACCCAAAGGACTTTTGAGAACTTCCAAAACTTTCTCATTTTACTGCGTGTGTGCAGATAGACGTCCGCACGCAACCCCCCCTGCTCCGATGCCCTGGGGCAACCAGTCGATTGCAGAGAGCCAGCGCTCACCACCCTGGTTTTTCGTGTCAATTCAGAAGTGGCCAAGTCATGTACCCCCTGTTCAGAACCCCTTGGGCTTCCACAGTGAGCTCCTAAAAGCCCCTCAAAGGGTCTGTGCCCCAGAGCAGTGCAGAAATGTCCAGCCCCCTCTGGAAGACAACCCTGACTTTGAAAACAAACTTCGAAGTGGTTTCTAGAGAAAGGGCACCCTGTCTCAGAACACGGAGAGGCCCCAGGCTGTTTCGGGTGAGCTGGTGTGCCCACACTGCAGAGCCTCGTCTTCCTAGCCCCAGGTGAGAGTGTGCAGCGGGGAGAGGGGGTGCCCTGGGGGTCACCTCCTGTTGGGTTCCGGCTGAGGCCAGGGCCCGAGAAGTCTGCCCATCCTGCTGGGCCCCGGCGGAGCTGTGGGGGCCGAGTGCAGGCTGTCCTCACAGGCCCAGGGAGCCCAGAGCCAAGGAGAAGAGCCCCGGGCATCCCCTCCTTCCCTCCCCCAGCCCAGAACAGGGCCAGGAAGGAAAAGGAATTGGTGGCCTGTTTGGGGAAGGGTTGTTTTAATCTTAGTCTTGGAGCATCTGTGGAGAGAGGCTAGGAGAGAGAAAGAGCTGAACAGTCTTTCTGTGAGATGCTGACCCACTGCCCCCATTCTGTTTTGCAAGCAAAAAAAAAAAAAAGGAAAAATTGGACTTTTATTTAAAAGTTATCAGAGTAGATCTGTTTTCCACCTGGTTCTGTTTGACTCAGCCCTGTTTTGCTCTCTTCTGACTTTTGTCCAGCATGGAATTCTCCCCGCCCCACCCTGATATTCTGGGGACACTTGGCCCCTCAGGGCTCTCCTGGCCTCCTTGCCCCCAGCCGGCAGGCCCACTCTCTGTTCACGGACCCACAGGGACCTTCAGGCCCTCCCGAGCCCTGTCCCTGCTGGGGGCTGCTCTGGGCACCCAGCCCCGTCTCCTGCTGGTGGGGGTTGGTGGGGCGTCGTCTCTGGGCGCCATCGGACTCCTGCTCCCGGACTCAGCCTTGTCTTCCCCTCACTCTCGACTCACTGTGGATCGTCAGAATGAGGCAGGTGTCCAAGGAGGCAGGCCTCAGTTCCTCAGGCCACAGTTGGGACCTGGGCCCAGCCTTTGGCTCCTTCCACAGGTCCTTCCCTGAGTCCCCTTCCTCCCACATTGTGTGTAGCCCAGGGCCCCACCTGCCCGAGGCCAAGAGGGGCCAGGACCAGCTCTGCACCACCCCCTTTCCAGGCCTCACTGGGGCCACGCTGGTCCTGCCCCACAGCCACGGCCAGCGCACCGCCCAGCTGTCCACATCCCCACTGCCGGGCAAGATGTGGGAAGCAGCACGTGTAGGAGAGAAGCGGGGTGCCCCTCCAGGGGCCAGCGAGGTCAAGGTCTGCGAAGCTATTGTACCACCACTTTCCTGCCCTGCTAACCATGCCGCCCAGCCCATTGCCCCACAGCCACCACTGGCACTGCCCCTCCCATTCCCCCCAAACACTGTGTGATCTGGTCCCCAGGGCTATCACTGATAACTCTTGGGGTCACCTCAGAGTTGGGCAGCATCCCCACCCATCTCAGGATCTAGGCCTGTGTGTTGGGCAGGAGGCAGGACAAAGAAGTATCTTAGGGGCTTCTGGGGACAGTGGCTCACCAGAGCCCAGCAGGGCAGTGGGCAGGCCTCCTGCAGGGGTGCACTGAAGAGGCTGTGAGGGCCCTACAGGCACAGCGGGAAGCCGGCTCAGCAGCCACTACAGGCCTACCTCTGGGACTGGGGTTCATGTCTTGGCTCAGGCCCAAGATTCTCCTTGTGGGGAATCTCTCTGTGTCCTGTTGGGGACCCTGGATCCCCAAAAGAAGTCTAAGCAGGGATGTCCCTCCCACACCGGGAGCTGACCTGGCCCAGCCCAGGGAAGACGAGCAGGAGAGGATGAGGAGGGTGCTAGCCTGGGGGTTGGTGAAGTAGGTGAAGCGGCCAGAGCAGGCTGGGCCAGGAGGGCAGGGACGGAGGGAGGTTGGAGGGCGGGTAATCTCTGTTCTGACTGACAGCCCAGCGGGGAGCCAATTAGGAAACACATTTCCTTCAATGCAAGCCAGGGCACTTGGATGTTCCAGCAGCTGCTAATTGGAACCTTGGGTTTGCCACCCCTGCTGGGTGAGAAGCAGGCCGCTTCTCCCAGGCCAGCTCACGAGCCTTGAGCTTGTGCTGTGGTGGAACGTGGACGGGGGTCTCTGTGACCTGGGCTGTGGCCAGAGTGGACGAAAGGTTGGGGGAAGCGGGGGGAATGAGAGATGCCCAGGGACTGGCCTGCCCTGTGTTCTCTCAGACATGTTGCCGGCGAGAGAGGGCCCAGCCTGGGTAGGACTGGGGTGGACACCAACCAAGGCAAGAAGGCATTGAGGTGGGGAGGGTGTTGGGGCCAAGCCCCACCGTGCTGCTCACGTTTGTCCAGAGAGACCCATGACAGGGAAGAGGGTCGTCCCATCTTTGTCTGGAGGGAAAGGGGCGCTGGCCCAAGAGCGCAGACTCCTAATTTGTTCTGTGACTTGGACAGGGAGCCTCACCATCCTGGGCCTCAGGGTCCTCATCTGTCACATGAAGGTGTGACCAAGGGGACCTGCCGTCCTTGTAGATGAGACAAGTCATGGCTCCACCATGCCGGGTGCGAGGGCAGGGTCCACAATGACACGTTCACTGCTGTCTACCTCTCCTGGCACCGCCTCAGTCCTCTGTTGCCCTCTAGGGGGATCAGCTCACCTTGCAAAGGCCTGATGTAGCACCCAGAGAAAGCCGAGTGTGGGACAGTTGTCCACGAAAGACAAGGAAGACAGTTTTTATTATTTTCAAGTGTATTAGCAATTCCTGCCAAGTTCTCAGCAAACCCGTCCTTGGACGGGCCCTTCCTCTGTGTAAATGCTCCGAGTGAGCATGCTTGCGTAACAGCATGTGCACGTGTGTGCACGTGTTCTCTACCAAGTCTGCATGCCACTGCCACTCCGATGCTTGCTCCCTCTGTGGAAGTGGCCTGCCTGCAGCTCGTGGCCTGGGAGCCGGGCTCCAGAACCTCTGCCATAGAGCCAAGGTGACAAGGGTGACAGATGACACTCGGTTCCTAAGCGCCTGTGGTGTAAGGATGTTGGGTACCTCGCCCGGTGTGGGAAACGCCCCCTTGTGGCCTCCCCACTGGCATGGCAGGAAGGGGCAGGAGGGCCTCACTTGCCCACTCCCCTGACCTTCTGCTGCGATGCCCTCACCCCCCTGCACCTTGCTGGGCCATCTAGGCCCCTCCGCCCTCCTCTCCTGTCCTGGCCCTGCTACTCAGCCTCTGACTTTCTCTTTCCCCATCTCCCTTCCCTCCTCTTCACTCCATCTTGTCCCTGTCACCTTTGGAGGTGCCCCTTCTGGTCCTCACTCACCTCCTCGGGTTTGCACAGCCTCCTCTCATCTCACACAGCTGCTGTGCACAGGCACCCCAGTGTGCACACACACCCCCGCACGCACACACAGGCACAGCGGTGCACACGACAGCAGTCCTGCTGCTTGCTCACACACTGGTCCCCACCCCCAGCCCTTCCCTCCTTGTTAATTCAGTCGAGTGCCCACTGTGCTCCCATCCTCTTCTGGGGACTAAGCTCACAGATGTGGAAAGGATACGGGCTGAGCCCCCACGGCACTTATAGTCTTGGAGGGTTACAGACGCACAGATGAGAACACCAAAGGTGGGCATGTGGCTGGGTTCAGCCAGAGGTGGATGTAAGCAGGGCATAGACAGTCCCCTGAGCAGGGTGGGAGGGAGGGCTTCCTGGAAGAGGGAGCCCCAGTAGCCAGTGCTCACTGGGAGAAGCAGGGCTCCCAGGCCAAGGGAGCAAGGTCTCTAAGCACAGAAGTGAAAACCGGCTGGGGGATGGGAAAAGGGCAGGGTGGGGTGCTGGGTATAAGGGTGGGGCCAGGGAGAGGCGAGTGTGGGCCTGGGCAGCTGTATCCCTGTTCATGTCCAGAAAGCCCTGGGATCCGCCGAGGGCCAGTTCAGATCAAGAGGCCCCTGCCCACTCCCCCAGGTGCTGCCGCCTGCCTCTTCCCTCTCCGAGACTCAGAAAGGGGGAAGACAGACAGACAGCTCACATTCTGAAAGGTGAGATCATCCCACTTTTGCCAGTTCTTGGAAAAATTATTCATTCCCAGAAATGTTTATTAGTCACCCCTTTTGTTGAAAGACATTTTGGCACCACCAGATGGAAAAATCAGAATGCCTTTCACAAGATGATTGGTCTCAAGTATTCCCCCTGAGATCCCACAAGGACTGTTTCTGAGGATCCAGCTCAGAGGGGAAGCCGTTCTGTGGGGAGAGCTGGGCTTGCGAGGCTGTGTGTGCTCACGTGCACTTTCTCGGCCTGGGGGCCTTGCGGAAGTCCAGTTTGTAGCAGCACACCCCCAGGTTCCCCCCAGGCAGTGGAAACCCAAGAGAAGGGCCTCGCCTGGCCAGTGACTGTCCCTGTCCTGAACGCCCTGGACCAGGCACCTCACGCCTTCATTCTCATCTGCACTGAATCCTCGAAAGCACGTGTGAGACAGGAATTTGTTTCTGTCAATGGGGTGTCCAGACTCAACAAGGTGAAACAACATGCCCGAGATCAGGAGCCCCAAGGCCAAGGTCTTTCTCCTCCCTGGTGCCAGGGCCCGGAGCCTTTGACAGCACAGTGGGCACAGCAGGCCCTGAGGAGGCTCAAGAACTGGTTTCCTCAGAGGACCCTTGATACTCAGCTCTGGATAAGCCTCAGAGGGGAGGCCACAGAGACATCTTCACTGGGGTCACTGTGCTGTCAAGGTGACTGTCACGGTGATGGGGCTGTGGGAGATGATGAGCTGAGGTGAGGGGTTTCATAGCCAGGATGTCACTGGTGGTGACCGAGGTGGGCTTGGCACAATCATTCTGGCGAGGGGCATGGCTTTGGGGTAGGGGAGGTCGTGGGGAGAACCACCAGGGAGGACAGGGCCCCGAGTGGGGCGGCTGTGAAGGAGCTGGTGTGGGAGTGACTGCAGAGCACCCTGGAGCTGTCGCTGAGCGGGTGATGCTGGCGGAAGTGGCAGGCATCCCCAGCCCTGGGTCAGCGACTCGGGCTGGGGTCCCGAGGGTCAGGAGGCTCCCACTGGGGACTCTTTCCTCAACCAGCCCCCGGCTCAGGGGGCCTCTCAGCGAGTGGTGGCCTCTCCTCCTCTCTGTGCCCCCTCCCCTGCCTTCTCTGGACCTTGGGGCCAGTAGCTATTCTGATCAAGACCAGTCCCTTCAAGCATGGGGAACCCGGTGGTGACCAACCATCCTGGAGACCAGAGCTCCTGTGTCCGTAGCGTGCTGAAACTCTGGGGCTTGGGCGTGAGTATAGGTCTTAGAGGAGCACCCTGAGGGCTGTCCCCCAAAGGGGAGGACTGCTTGAGGAGCCAGGCAGCTGGTAGGACCCTGGCTGAGGCTGGGGGAGGCCAGCCCCCGGCCCACAGCCTTGCCTGGAGCCCCAGGGAACAGGACTCGGACCAGCCGGCAGCACGTGTCAGGGTGTTTCAGAGGCTCGCTGACCCTTTCCTGGGGGTCACTGGCCCCCTGGGGTCCTCTGATTTCCCCACCAGATGTGACCTCCCCCCTCCAGGGGTACCAGCCCCATATGGAGGCCAGATGTGGAGCTGGGTCTGCATGAGTCAGCCTAGGGTCCTGGAATGCGAGTGACCAGGTTGGGCAGGGAGGTCTGGGAGGCCCCTGTGACAGCTCGACATAAAAGCCCACAGGATGCTACGTCGACGGGCCTCCCGCCGTGGGCAGGTGAGGTGCCTACAGTCCCTCCCAGCACAGGGACCCCGTCCCCGCCGACGGCGAAGGCCTCCTGTCTGGCCCCTCAGCAGGCTCAAGGGCGGGGCTCTGGGGAGGCCTGTTTTGAGGGCTGGCAGCTCGCAGCCCTCATCTGTCCTCCGCTGGGGCTTCCTCCTGTCTTGGTTCCTCGCACCGTTTTTCCCTCCTCTGAGCATCCTGTTTCTAGGAAGGAAGGGTGGGTAGGGAAGGCATTAAGGGACCACAAAAGCCATCGGGTGAGTGGTAGCTCCTCCCATTTCACAGATGTGAGCCCTGAGGCTCTGAGTGGGTCTGTGGGAGACGGGGATCTGTCCAGCGTGCCCGAGCACAGGTGCAGTTGGCCTGGGCACACGGTCGTGGGTCTCCGACAGCCCGACGACACGTGTCCTCTCCTCTCCCCCCTCACTGGGCACCTGTCTCCGAGCCACAGAGCGCTCACACCACACTGAACTCAGACGGGATGCTCCCCAGGGCAGGGGCGGTGGGTCTGCTGGGTCCTGGTGCCCCCCTTCCCCTGAGATCAGTGCCTTGGGCACCAGGACACCAGCACCCCGGTCACCGTTCCTGGGGCTTCCTCCCCGAGACCTGTCTGCACCTGGGGGGCAGTCTTCACACATCTGTGGGCCCCACCTGCGCGTGCCCGGCTCATACCTGTGGCCGGGAGCCGTGGAGGTGTGACGTAGGTCAGGAACGCCTTTCCAGTGCTCACAGGTACCTGACTCCGTCCCTCCAGGTGAATGTGGTAGGCTAAGCGTCCCCACTCCCCAGGGCAGTGGCCCTGGCAGAGTACTGGAGTCCGGTCTGGGTCCTGCTTTGGTTTCTGTCTCTGGACCTGAAGCCCTTGGAGAGGCGGTTTCATCCTTTGAGGGTGATTTGACTTTCAGGAGCTGGAGCTGAGTGTGGTGTTCAGAGGCTGAATGATGGGTGTCCACTCCTCCTAGGACGGGGCAGCACATGGGGTGTCCTGGGAGTGGTCCTGGAAGTGCTGACCGAGCTGGGGAGAGGGGCTGCTCTTCACTCCCTTGCAGAGGGGCTCGCTGGGGGCTTGTTGGAGAAGAGGCTCGCCGTCAGGTCCGCTGCTTGGGGGCTCTTGGATGGGCACACACCCACTTAGAGCAGGTCTAAATTTGCAGCTTGAGCATCCTCTGCACAAGGGCTTCTGTGAGCTCTGGAGGCCGAGGGGCCCTGAGGGACTCGGGGGTGATCAGGGCCTTGAACTGATGCCATGTGGGAGAAAGCCTACCCTTTCACCTTCTTTTCCAGAGGCTGGGACTGCACTGATGCTGAGCAGGGGAGATGCTTATTGCTTGACCTTCCAGCTAGGTGGTCCAAAGCGGCCCAGTCGGAGGGCCTTGCCCTCTGTGTGGGGGAGCAGGTGGGGCTGTTCCAGCCAGCGTGGGGGGCAGATGTGGGTAGTGGGGCATCTCCTGAGGCTTTGTGAGGCCCTCAGGGTAGGGACGCCTTGTCATCGGGCAGCTCTGGCCATGCTCGTGCTGGTGGGGCGGGAGACAGGGGGCAAACACTGGATTAGGAGTCTCCCTGGCTGTCCCAGCCCCTCCTGACTGGGAGAGGGGGACGACCAGAGGCATCCTCCCTGGGTGGCAGGCTCTCTGTTCCTTGGGCTACTTTTCTAGAGGAACCAGCCTAGGGATGAGGGTGCCTTGCTGGGGCAGGACAGGCCCCCCCAGGGCCACTCTCCTACCCGAGCCCTTTGCAAAGCTGGGTGGCCAGCCCATGCTGGGCCTCCCATTCCCATCCCCACCCCTGGGGATGCCCTGCAGTCAGGCTCAGATACCCAACCTGGCCCCTCCCAGGAGCATAGCCAAAGCCTCAGGACCTAGAAGGGAAACTGAGGCACTCTCCACATTGCTGTTGGCTTTGAGAGATAGGGGTATAACATGCCTTCTTTGGCTGAGGGGGAGAAAAGGGGAAACGCTTAGCCAGCTCTAAGTTGGCTGTCCCCACTTTATTCAAGGCCTGACGCAGCGCCTTTGGGGGTGTGGGAGGAGGCGGCAGCCCCTGGATTCCTGAGGATTCCTGGGGGATAGGTGGGTGTGGCTGGGTGTCGCCACAGTGAGCCTCCAGGCATCCCCCTCATTTAATAAAAACTGGGCGGGGGCTGCTGTGACTCCCGTCTTGGGCGTGTTAGCCCTGTCCCTGCCCTGCAAGTCCCGCTTGGCGCCCTCGCTCCGAGAGCTTGCCCAGCCCCATGGCAGGCCAGCTTCCCCCAGAATGGGACTTGGCTCTGCTCAGCGTTCCTTACCTTCACAGGGGACTGGGAAACATGTGGTCAGAGCATTTTATGAAAGCAGCTGCAACTCATGACGTGCTTTCTGTGCTGGGAGATTTATGGGGCTGCATGGTTTTAATGGTTTCTGTGGGGTTAGTGTCCTCCCCCCATTCATCCTGGCCGCTGTCTCTGAGGCAGATGGGTGACAAGCTTTCCCTAGCTGGGCTGGCCCAACAGGAAGGTATGGCGGGGGTGGGGCAGGGGGAAGCTGACCACCCAGGCCTCCTTGGGAGGGGCAGCTGCTGGAAGCCCCTGGGGGCCTGCTGCAAGCAGCCCGTAAATCTAGAAGACCTCCAGGAGGCAGGAAGCACTCTGGGCTTGAGGGGAGAGGGACCCCGCCGGCAGCCCCCAGGGGCCTGTGCCAAGGCATACCCCCAGGCCAGCCCCAGTAGGTTGCCTGTCTCAGGTGGGCTGGGCCAGCAGGTGAGCACTTGAGCAACAACTGTATACTCATCACTGACCTAGCAGCTCTCCCCGAATCTGGCCCCAGGGCCATAGCTTTGATCCCAGTAGGGGGTCTTCAAAATCTGCAGGGCACCCCCAGTCAGCTGGAAGCTGCCTCCTGCCACAAACTGCCCGAGGCAGTGGCAGTGCCAGGTCTTCAGAGGCCCAGAGCTAGCAGGCGATAGACTTGAAGGAATGGGGCACCGGGCAGGGCGGCACGTCCTGCTCCTGAGGATTCCAGTCACAGAAAGGGACGTGGAGCTTCCCGCTTCTCAGACTGCTGGGGCTGAGGCGCCCTGGGAGGGTGGCCAGAGGTCTGTTGCTACGGAAGGACACATAAGTGCCTTGAACTTTGGCTGGGGGGGCAGGAAACAGCACCTGTGAGGGCCCCCAGCGCTGGGCACAGTCCCTAGGCTGCCAGGTGCCCGCCTCCCAGGCCGCTGCCCCTCTGCCCCACCATGACACAGGCTGTCCTCGCTGACTCTGGCTTCCATGGGCCTGGCCCTTGGTCTCCTTCTTGTCCTCTTGGGGTAACAGTGTCCCCTCCAGAGCCAGGCACAGGCTTCCGCTGAGAGACAGAGAGGCATGTGCTCCTGCCAGCCAGAGTGGCCGGCTTGAGCTGGAGCAGGGGAAGTCAGTCCTCATGGCCCCACCCAGAAGCTGAGAAGGGCTAGTTGCATGCAGGCCCTTCATGTGGGCCCCAGAGTTGCCGGGGGCAGGGTGGGGGGCAGCTGCTCCCTGGCTGGCCAGCCAGCAGTCTCACTAACAGAACTCTACGGCCAGCCAGCCACAGGGCAGGAGCATGTACTGCACCGGTACGGGCAGCTCAGGGACACTAGGAGACAAGTGTGGCCAGGCCCCTGGGGATGCCTCACTCTCCGGAGCCTGCTCCCTTTCCGCTTACTTTTCCACAGGTGTCTGTTCCATCCTGCAGACACCTCCTCTGCAGCCTGTTGGGGGCCCCTCAGGTGCCACAGCTCTGTTGGGCTTTCTGGGGCCAGCCTCACCCACCCCGCGTTGTGGGCTCTGGTGCCTGCTTCTGTCTGCACTCTGAGAGCACAGCCCCATGGGACATGGCCCAGCCTGAGCCCCCATTTTTGGTGTGAATGAGGGCTCCTAGGAAGGGAGGGCCTTCAAGGTGTGGACCCTGGGATGGGACAGGGTGGGGCCCACAGCAGCAGCAGGCTGGGGCCCTGGCGTGCCTTTCTGGCCAGCGTCTGCCTCAGGTGCTCCCTCGTCCCTGCTTCAGAAAATGGCTACTCCCTTCGAGCTGGGACCCTCTTCCTGCAGACCAGTCTCTGATTAAGGGCTCTCAGTGCACCTCTCACTGTCCTCGTCTGACCTCATGGCCGGCCTTTCTGAGGGTCATCTCAGCTTCGAATCCCAATACAGGGTGGGGGATCCTCACCAAGCCCATGTTCTGGCCTTCTTGGGGTCCACTTAGGCCATCAAACCAAGGGGACTTAGGTGTCCTAAGGTCTGAGATGAACTGGCCTGGGTGAATGTTGTGTGGGGAGGAGGGGCCCACCCTTGGGGGCCATGGTCCTGGAATGGGCAGAGTGGCTGAGGCCACTGTACACAGCACCAGGAGACCCTGGTGGGCCTGTCAGAGGTCCCCATGCTGTGCTGGGCAGTGCCATGCCAAGCGCGCCTGCTGCGTGCTGAGCATCTCTGCCTGAGGTCACTCTTTCAATGTGTATCTTGAATATTTTCAGCTGTATGTGCACTGCAGGGACCTGGCTCGTGCTCTGCGTGTGCAGCACATACTTGGTGGGCTGTGTAATGTGCGAGGTGTTGCCAAGGGCAGCGGAAATGTGGGTTTTTCCAGTATAAGCACTCGAATCCTACTCCTGCCCTCCCCTCCCCTGTGCTGTCTCACCCTACAGCGAGGGAGCTGCCGGGAGCTGCCGGGGTGGGAGCAGGGCGAGGGTCAGTGCTTTGTCCCAGCTGACTGGTGGCCCTGTTTTGACCCTTGGGTTCTTGAGACCAGCAAGGGGTCCAGGGGTGGGTGCCCCTCTGGGTTGTGTCCTCAGTGTTAAGCAGGTGCCCTTCAGGCCTGTGCTGGCCATGCCTGGGGAAGTGGGGTGGGGTCCCCTTTGGGTGCCCTGCTCGACATTCCAGGGCGTTCCTGGGGTGGGGGGTGTTCCAGGGAAGGTGGGGCAGGTGTCAGGTCCTCCCTCCTTCGAAGGGCCATGTTCTTGCTAGTTCAGGGAGTGAGGAGGCCTGACCGTGCCCAGCCAGTCCTTCTCCCCATGGCTGGGCCTCATCTGGTCTGCCCCTGCCTGGCCTGGAGCTGCGGCCCTGCATCGCCAGTCACTGGTTCCAACTGTGTTGGTTTTCCAGGGCTGCCAGAGGAAAACACCTCAGACGGTGCTGGGGTGTGGCGCTTAAACAACAGGCAGAGAGGCTGGAAGTACCAGGTCAAGGTGTCAGCAGGGTTGGTTTCTTCTTAGGCCTCTCTCCTTGGCTTGCAGATGGTGCATTCTCGCTGGGTCTTCACATGGCCCCTCTGTGTGTGTCTGTCTGGTCTCCTCTTCTTATGAGGACCGCAGTCATATTGGACTAGGGCCCACTCTACTAACTTCATCTCGATTGCTGCTTTAAAGATCCCATCTGCAAATACTGTCACATTCTGAAGTATCAGGAGTTAGGACTTCAATGTGGAAATTTGGGGTGGGGTCACATTTCACGCCAACAGACGCTTAGTACCTAAGATCAATGCCAAGTTCTCCAGGGTCCCAGCGAGAGGCACCTTGTCAGGCCACCCCTGGCTGTGTGACGCTGTGGCTGTGGTCCCATGCAGGGAAACAGCCTCACCCTGAGGGAGGCTCATTCTGTATTCAGCTCAGTCCTGAGGAGAGGAAACCAGGGCTCTCTGGGAAGCTGGGGGGTGGGGTGGGGGGTGGGGGGTGGCTCCCTGTTGCTTAGCTAAGGGGCACTCAGTTGCCACGGTGACCTCTGTCTGCACAGTCAAACACACACAACCCAGCCACTTCTCTGGGGCTGGAGGGTTCCCCACCCCCCATCAGAGTTCACACTGAGTGTTGAGTCCCTTGGTGACGAAAACATGGAAACGGTTGCCATGACAACCATTCTTTGGAGCCCTCAGACTGGAGTGCAAAGTTCAGGATGCCCAGGAACAGCTGAAACGAAAATATGGGAAAATCTGCCATTTCCCTCACTCCAGAGGGATGACTTGGATGGCATTTGCTGCTCCCTGGGCCCAGCCATCCCTACCCCTCCCCATCTCCCAGCACAGGAGGGGAGCAGGAAGGGCCCCAGGAGTGAAGGTGGCGGAGTGGCCCCCAGCATCCTTGAGAAGCCAGCCAGCATGGAAGCCAGCCAGCCGGCTGAGGTGTAGGTGCACCCAGTTACTGGAGCTGTAAGTGGGCAGGTGGCGAGATGTAGGCATTCCCTGGGGACCTGTCCTGGTTGCTGAAGACCCTGAGCCTGCCTGTGCCTCCGTTTCTTCACTTGTAACCTAGAGGGACAAGCTACTGCTCCTTTCTCAGGAGGGATCAAGCCCACTGAGCAGGCAGCATAATCTCCAGCTCAGTCTGGGGTGGGGTGGGGTGGGGGGGTGGATTCAGGGTGGGCTGGGTGGGCTCAGCAAGGGGAAGGTGCTCTTTTCTGACCAAGGGGATGGGGAAATAGACAGGCCTTGACTCGGGGGTGTGGTCAGTTCCTATAGCCTTGCTCTAGTCTTCCTCCACCCTAGTAGCCTAGGACCTGAGTCCATGAACAGAGGCCATTTTGGCAGAGGCCTCTCCCCTGGGGGTGTCCCCTCGGGGTGTCCCTGCACCAGCAGTTCCCTGAGGAGACCCCATGGGTCACTGGGGACCTGAAATGCACCAACCAAAAGGCTCTGCAGTCAGGGTTGTTTGGGAAACCAACACGTGCTCAGTGTGGGTGCACATACAGAATATGTAGATTGGAGGCTCTGAAAAGTCCTGCAGGAAGGAAGTTTCTCGACTTTTTCTAACCCAGTTTGAAAAATATATTTGAGCAAGGGCTCCCCTCTTTTTATTTTTCTAAAGCATATCCTCCTATTTTTAAAAAGATTTTATTTATTTATTTTTAGACAGAGGGAGGGAGGGAGAAACATCAATGTGTGGTTGCCTCTTGAGTGCCCCTCACTGGGGACTCTGCTGGCAACCCAGGCATGTGCCCCAACTGGGAACGGAACAGGCGACCCTTTGGTTCGAAGGCCGGTGCTCAGCTCACTGAGCCGCATCAGCCAGGGCCATTTCCTCTGATTTATTTATTTGTTTGTTTGTTTATTTTCTCAAACCTCATTATCCAGTGGAAATCACATTTGGTAATGCAGGCTGGTGCACTGGCTCTCAAAGTGGGTTCCCTGGGAGAGCAGCTTCAGCAGCACTACGGAATGCATGTTCTCCCCCACCGTCTCCCCCCAGATCTTCTGAATTAGAAACTCATGTTTTGACAAGACCTCACCCCTGTACTAGGGGAGATGTTAGCAGAGAATTGGGAGAAAAGGGAAATGCATGGGGCATTTGAGAGGTGAGGGTGGGAGGGAGGGGGGCCTGGCAGGGCTGGGTGTGGGCATTCTGAGGACTTGGGGTTCTGGAAAAGGTGCTGTGGGCGCCTTGAAGGGTAAGTTCGGGGTGAACTGTGCCTGGGCACTGAGATCCCATCATGGTGTTCTGAGGCTGAGTCAAGTATAAGGTTATGTGTCCGGAGTTATCCTGAGTCTTGGTGTTAAGTGGTTGGGTCCTGTGGAGATACCGGAGTGGGGCACCCGAAGAGGTCCCGTGTCCTGTCTGTGTCCCACCCCCCTTCACCTATTCAGCACTGCTCTGAAGGCACCTGCCCTGGGCAAATGAACCTGATCCAGCGTGCTGGTCGAGGGGGAGAAGGTCCGTTTCTATAGGTTTCTTCTTGCTTTCCTCAACCCTAAGAGGGGGCTTGTCACCAAAGGCAGTGCTAAGTGGCACCTTCAAAACAGCCATGAGGTAAAGACTTCTTGAAGCAGTGGCCCTGGCCCAGATATCAGGAGTTGGGTTCCAGTTTCACTTTGCCACCATTAGCCCACTCCTCAGAGGGGTGCACTTCCCAGGGCTGGGGACACGTCTTCCTTCTCCGTTAAACAGGCTGCCTCAACTACCCCAGCCTAGGAGAGGGTACAGGTAGACGGGACTGACCTGGCCACAGGAGGCACTACCCATCCCGTGGCCCACCGCCTGTCTGTGCTTCCTTGCAGCTGTCCAGATCCACATCCTGAAGGCAGATAAGGCGGGGGACTGGTGGAAGTTCACCGTGAACATCATCTCGGTGTACAAGCAGGGCACGAGCCGCATTCGGCGGGGTGACCAGAGTCTGTGGATCCGTTCCCGGGATATTGCTTGCAAGTGCCCCAAAATCAAGCCCCTCAAGAAGTACCTGCTGCTGGGCAACTCAGAGGACTCACCAGACCAAAGTGGCATCGTGGCAGACAAGAGCAGCCTGGTGATCCAGTGGCGGGACACGTGGGCGCGGCGGCTGCGCAAGTTCCAGCAGCGGGAGAAGAAGGGCAAGTGCAAGAAGGCCTAGCGCGGAGGCAGCGGCGCGCCGGGCGGGCGGGCGGGCGGGGCGCGGGCCGGCCGAGCGTGAGCGGGCGCGGCGCGCCACCACAGCGACTTGGACTAGGCCTGCGAGGGCTTTCCCAGGTGGGGGGAGGGTGGGGGTGGGGCCACGGCCGGCACGGGGGCGGGGCTCTCAGCTGCCTCTCTTCTGGGGGGCCCTGCCCCTCGCCCCACTCCGCGCACCTCCCACAGGAGCCGCGCGCACGCGCGGGGAGGGGTGCGCAGCAGGCCAGGACCTGGAGAAATGAGGACGAGACTTAGCTACCTCACGGGCTCCTTCCAGAGCAGGGACGTGCTTCCCTAGGGCCAGGCAGGGTCGCTGTTGTGGGGGCGGGGCAGACTGACCCGGGCTCCAGGGACTGGCGCAGAACAGCGCAGGTGGGGTCGCACCTGCGGCCCGTTTGTGGTTAGGGAGAAGGGCACGTGAGGAGGAGAACTGTGAATGCTCAGGCCCCTAGTTGGGCCGGGGGCTGAGCGAGTCCGGCCAAACTACCACACCAAACATAAAAGACCGAAAATCCCCTCCTTCCCCTCCCCCCGACCCTTTTTTGCCGCAGGACCCCCTGGTTGGGACAACTTGGGCCCCATCTGGAGGAGCTAGGCACGCAACTGGGGGCAGCAGAAGCAGCCTCTACCACCAGGATTCTCCACACAGGCTGCCGGTCTCCTTTGCCACCTGCTAAATGGGTTATCCTGGGTGGGGACAGGGGTTCACACTGTTTGAATCAGAGAAGCAGAAGCGCCTGCGGGTGCCCGCCCCCGCCCAGCTGGGGTTTGGGTGCAGGCCCAGGATTCTGGCCCAAGCAGAGGGCCGCAGACCCAAAGACACCCCTGAGAAGCTCAAGCCGGGTGGTCACTGCCTGTACCGGAGCTGCCTGCTGGAGGAGGCATCGGGAAGGCAAAACCTCCCAGAGAGTTTCCTTTTTGGAAACTTGGAACCAGCCCCTTTATGACATTTTCCAGGGGAGGGGGAAGGGGCACTGGCTGGGTTTATGGCAGTGACACTATTTGTGTAATGACATCAGCTCCCACAAGGCCCCTCAATAGTGTCAACAGCTGGGAAGGGCCTGGATGGGCATGGAATGCAGGCTGCAAAGGCGGTTGGGCCCGGTTGGGGGAGGAGGCTTGCTGGGGTGGGCTTGCTGGCTCAGCAAGGTGGGGGCCCACACCGTGGGCAGGCAGGGCCAGGAAGGACCAGGTTCCTGGGTACCAAGGAAAACATGACCATTTCCTGTCGCTCCCCAAAGGAAGGGACCAGAAAGTCTGCTAGAGCTGCCCCCACTCTGGGGCTGCCCTGGGCAGCTGTCTTGGTCTAGCATGGGTGGCATCTCTTCTACACCTTTCCAGCTGTGAGGGCCTTCCCTCACAGGCCTTCCCTTAGTGAGGCCTCCCAGGCCCTCAGGTGTGGCCAGACCCCGAGTCCAAAGCTCTCTAGGGATCCTGTCTTCAAGCAGGCATCCCAGACCTTCAGGTGTGATCGCCTGGCCCTGGGCCTGTTTCTGTGCCCCCGGGCCTACTGCCTCCCTGTCTCCCGAGCTGCGGCCACGCCTGGCACACTGAGTTAGAAGCCTGGTCCCTTCTTAGGCAGGAAACTGGCTTCACTTTCGCTGGAGTGTGCCTGTTCAGGAGGGTCACACTACGTCTGAAGGTGCCCCTGTGGCTTGGCTCCCCTCTGCCTCCTCTGCCGCAGGCCCCATCCTGGCTGCCATTTAGTGCCTGGCACTTTACCCACCTGACCTCCTGTTCTTCTATGACAACCCTGTGGGACAGGGATTCTCACCCCACTCGCACCAGTGAGGAAGCTGAAGCACATGCACCCAAGGTCACCAGGCAAATAAGCGGCACAACTGGATCCACACTCCAGAGCCAGGTTTTGTGACCACGGGCTGTGCTGCCTCTCCTCGGTCGCTGCATGCTAGCTTTGCTCCTGGGGGTCACCGCTGAGACACTGCCCCTGGCCTGGAGAGTGGAAGTACGTGGGGGAGGGATGGGCACAAGAACATCTTTGGAGGTGCAGCAAGAGTGGTGGGTGAGGCTGGTTGTGAGCTCACCACGGGGCAACCCCTGAAGCCCCAGGTTCTGGAAGGCAGGCCTTGGCTGATGTGAGATGCAGTGGAAAAGGACACTTGGCTGCTTGGGGTATTTGGAGGAATTCCAGAAGAGACTGGAACAGATGCCCACAGGGCAGGGAGAGGACTGAGTGGCCCTGGGAAGGGATGTCTTGTGTTCCCTGAGTCCAGACCCGAGGCTGGGAACACAGGGACCTCTCCTGGTGGCCAGGCCTCCTTGGACGCTTTGGCCTTTCTCTGGCCCACAGTCCTGTAAAGGCACTCACTGCTTGGGCCCTTGTCCTGCTCCTCCTTCCCCCAGCCTGGTTTCTCTGCCCTGCCCAAAAGAGCCATGGCAGCCCTGCCGCCTCCCTCCCGGTGTCTGAGTCACCCGAGACCCATGAAGGGCAGGTGCTGGTGGTCTCCCCAGCCCCTCGGCAGCCTGCCAAGCCATAACGTATCCTGCTTTAAATCCAGCCAGCCTCCAGCCTCACCCTCCTGTTCTGCACCCCGAGGGCAAGGGCCTTCTGGTCCACCCGGTGGCCTGGCCCTGGGGAATGTGTCTGGGTGGCCGGGTCAGCCACGGGGCGGCCATGAGGACACTGTTGGGATGTCAGCCCTGCCAGGCCTTCCGCACCTCACTGCCCAGCTGGAACTGGCCCACCGCTCCTCTGAGGCCAGCTACTGACCTCGGCAGTGAGGACCCCTCCTTGGGAACCCCCTCTTCCACCCCACCCCCATTCCAGGGTGCAGACAAAACCAGGGGTCGAGGTGTGCCAATCTGTACAGTTAGGAAGGGATGTAAAATGGAACTAGATTTTGATTTTGAAGAGTGTATTAACCAGAATTGTGATATGTAGGTGTTTGAAAAAAAACATACCAGATTAGTCTTTTTTTTAAACAAGCAGATTCCCCAGTTTTCCTTTTTCTCACCTGCTGGGTGGTCTGGAGCTCCTGACAGCGGAGTCCCTGCTTTACTGACACACAGTACAGCTAACAAGCGGGGTGGAGAGAAGGGGAGGGACGTGGGGCTGCCCCTGCCCTCGCCTGATGGCTGTGGCTGTTGTCCTGAGAAAGCAGGGCAGGAGGCGGCATCCTCAGGTGCTGGGGCATGGCAGGGAGGGACACCTCCAGGCGGACCCGCGAGGCTCTGAGCTGCCCCCAGGCCCTTAGTGACCT
Organism: Sturnira hondurensis; assembly: GCF_014824575.4. Lineage (NCBI taxonomy): Eukaryota > Metazoa > Chordata > Mammalia > Chiroptera > Phyllostomidae > Sturnira > Sturnira hondurensis. The sequence continues at coordinate 3,544,803 of NW_028092466.1, read as the reverse complement.
CCTGGAATTCTGCCTCCAAAGTAGTGTGCAGGCCACGGGTCCAGCCCTTACTGGGTTTGCCCCAGGGTGGAATGAGACTGAGATCAAGGAGACTCGGAAGGATCAAGAAACGGTCCCTCTGGGAAACCGAAAAGTGGCGGGGTCTCCATGGTCAAAGGAAGCCCTGCTTCAAGATAGAGACTGAGAGTGGACAAGCCAGGCTCGCTGGCGGGGTTCCTGGGCTGAGGGTTGTGGCTGCGCCCACACCATCCCCTAGGGGTATCAAAATGTGTGCTCCGGGGCCCCGCCCTTTGCCCAAACCAAGCTGCCCACTCGGGTGTCTCGGCCCTGCTTTTCCACCCCTGCTCCCCAGTGCACAGCCCACCTCCCCCTGCCCCCTCCTGGGTCTTGTTCGGGGTTCTGTTCACTCGGAATGGTAAATGTTGAGTTGTGACCATGACATGCTGTTTGGGTCAGTGTCCCTTTCAATGCGTACTAATATATTATGGTTATTATATATGAATATATTTAATGACATGGGAAAAGTTGTGCATTTTTTTAAGTTTTTTTTTTTTTTGGTTAGAGTTGTAATGGACCCAGATGGAACTTGTAATGTGGGCCCCACATGATAGAACTAAATCCAAATATCAAATAAACTCTTGTACACTGTTCGTTTCCCAGTCGTGACTGTGGCCTGAGCTATGGGTGGCGCGCATGCAAGGAGAGGACGGCGGGTTTCTGCCCCTTAAAGAATATGGACTGTGGTCTGAGAACCCCCACAAAACAGAGCCGCCGACTGTTCACAAAGCCTAACACAGCACTCTAGCCACCAAAAGAAGGGGTGGGGCAACTTCGTTCGCTTGGACAGTCCTATAGGTTTGGTGACTTCAGTGTGATTTTAAGCTAAAAATCTCTCAAATGGGTCAAGCTGCATTTAAGTCCCCAAGAACCACCCCTACCATCCATCCTTGCCACTCCTTGGGGCTCCAGGTTTGGGGACTCCAGGTGGGCCCGGTTCGGGAGAGGGCGAAGAGGTGTTCTGCCCACCTGTCCCAAGTTCAGCAGCTGCCTACAGTGCCCCTTGGAATGTCCCCGCCTGATTTGGAACGTGCAAGTAGAGTTCTTGTCTTTCACAGAACCAGTTTCTCCTACTCAAAGGTAAGAGGAGACTCATGAGAAAAGACAACAGGGTTAGTAAAACTCAAGGGTTTTTCAGCCCTTGCTAAAGGCTCTGTGTGGAGCAAGGGCTGGGCTGCTGCCAGCGCCACACAGCTACCCGGAGCTGAGCTCACTGGGTTTCTGAGAAGCTATATTTAAACCTNACGTGCAAGTAGAGTTCTTGTCTTTCACAGAACCAGTTTCTCCTACTCAAAGGTAAGAGGAGACTCATGAGAAAAGACAACAGGGTTAGTAAAACTCAAGGGTTTTTCAGCCCTTGCTAAAGGCTCTGCGTGGAGCAAGGGCTGGGCTGCTGCCAGCGCCACACAGCTACCCGGAGCTGAGCTCACTGGGTTTCTGAGAAGCTATATTTAAACCTCCAAATGGTCATGATTTCTTTATTAAATAAACAATTCTGTCATTAGGAACATGTTGTGTTGCTATGCAAAGTGGAGCCGATCATCACCAGGAAGCCATAATTTCTGCACCCAGCTGTTTCTAAGACAAGTCTTCAAGATGGGCCTAGTCCGGCCCCTCAGCGATGCGGACTCAAGTGGCACCTGGGAGGCACGGCGAGCCCTTTCCCCACGGTGGGGGAGCTGGCTGAGGGGCCTGGGGCCCCTCCTCAGGCAGGAAAGGGCCCGCCCAGTGCCCAGCCTCCTCGAAGGGCCGGCTCTGAGGAACAGGAGCTGTTCTCAGAACCAGGGGTCAAAGCCAGGGCAGTGAGAGACAGGGGTGGCCTCCAGTGTCCCTGTTGGAGTGGCAGCTCCTGACACTGGGTGGTCAGGGACAGGATGCAGGTGGCAGGTGGCTGGAGAGGCCAAGAAGGAAGAAGCCTCCTCCACAGTCTCAGGCCCTTCCCGAGGTCAGCGCAGACCCAGCCGGACCCTTTGCGGAGACTGGGGCTCAGAGGCTTGTGCCCCTTTGCGGAGACCGGGGCTCAGAGGCTTGTGCCCCTTTGCGGAGACTGGGGCTCAGAGGCTTGTGCCGCATGTGGAAATCTCAGCTGCAGTCATTCTGTTCAAGGGTCCCGTTCTCAAGGACTTGCGTGATGTGTTTTTTTTCTGCCCTTCATAAAAAAGTTGTCTGTGACTGGCAGTGTCATCTCCCCTGGGAGTCCCCACGCCAGGCCCTGTGGGGCAGCTGCAGCCCAGTCCCAAGGCCTGAAGGAAAGCCCTGGCCGAGGACACAGGAGAATGCAGGTTGTAAGCAGCCTTGCTGCCTCCCAGTGCCTGCCTCACTCGGGGAGAGGCTTTGCCACTGAAAACACAGAGCAGGAGATAAGGCAGGTCACTGCCACGTACGGGCCCCAGGTGGTCGGGAGAGTCCATTTTAGAGACTGGCATGGTTAGGCCTGAGGAAGCTGAGAGACGCCCATCAGGACGCAGGGTCCAGCACAGTCCAGTCAAAAGCCCAGGCCCCGCTGGGCGGGAGGGCTTCACAGCCGGCCGACTTCCAGGGAGCCATTTGTCAAGCGCCACCCTCCCTGCCCCCACCCTGCCCAGGGCCAGTGCCTGGCGGGGCCGGTGGGGGGGGGCTGCCCACTCATGGCAGAGACACTCTGGGGTTTCAGATTTTGTTGCACAGGCACCTCTTTCTATGCTCTCTTAAGACTATATAAAGACATCAGAAATATGCCAAGAAAAACGGGGAGTGAGAGACGAATAGAGCCAGTGGGAAATACATTCATGGACGGATGAGCTCACTGCTTTATCGAAGGGCAGGCTCGACGGCACACCAGCTCTTTCTGGAAGGAGGTACATTGGGAAGAAGTCTGAAGTTGTACAGAACTAGAGGGAAGGTGAATCTTGGCCCACTTGTTAAGGCTATGGTGGGGGGGACTCCACTTAACCAGTGGGGTGAGGTTAGAAAACCCCAGCAGATAAAAGATGATCGTCAGTCTTTGCAAACAGCTCTCAGTATAACCTGGGAGCTGAAGAAGCAGGGATGGGAGTTTGCAGGAAGGGGAGGCTGCCCTGCTGGCTGGGAGGGAAAATGCAGCTCCAGGCAGGTGGGTAGCTTGCACTGTCCGTGGAGGGCCTGCTGCAGCCTCGTGGAGGGAGGCCCCAGGGCCCTGCAGGGGCCCAGCAGGTCTCGAAAGGAGCAGATCATCCTGGGGCTAAGGAAAGCCAAGGCTTAGTCCCAGTTATTAATAATGGCATTTCAACGGAACAAAAAAGTCCGTCACAACCAGGTATCTGGATTTCTTTATATGGTATCCAGACTCAAAATGCTTATAATTAATAATCAGCTAAGTCAAACAATACTTATGCTGTTATTTTAGTAAAGTCTATTTTCACTGAAAAAGCACCCGAGGTATGGGTGCTTAAAGCCCTGTCCTGCCGCTTTTCTTTTTGACTAGAGTAAGGTCTCACAGCTGACTTGACAGACTCCGAGCAGGGACCGCCGCGGCTGCATTCCTGACACCTTGGAAGGGGAGAGGCAGCCCTTACCAAACCCTGCCAGAAAATGCCGACTGTACCTTAGCTGTGTCACTCCAGAGTGGGTCCTGACGCAATACATCCCCAAGAGTAGCTCGGAAGTGTCCTGCCACTTCTGGTCTGCCAGTTGGTTCAGAGTGGGGTGGGTATGTCCTGTGGGAAGCCCATCCCAAGAAAGCTGAGGAGCAGGGGAGCCTTCCCGCCCAGCGTCGCCCGACCCTCTGGGCCCAGTGCTGCCCAGGCCCAGATGGCAGGCCCTCGAAGTCTAACCTGGCCCGCTCTTGCACCCCTCCCCTGCTTGTAGGTCCAGAGTCGTGAAGTCACTTGTGCAGGCCGCCCAGCTAGCTGTGCTGGGCCAGGCCTTGAGCTCGCTCATCTAAAGAACAGAAGCTGTTGTGTGCAGACATCAGCTCAGTGTTTGGCTTGAAAAGGCCTTTCTGTGTGGCTGAGCCAGAACGCTGTGGCTCTGATTCAAAGACGCCCCATGAGTTGCCGGGGCTCCGTGCTGAGCAAGTCAAGAGGAGGTGAGAAAGTCAAACAGACCTTCGGTGCTGCCTCCCATGAGCCCCAAAGTGGGGGGCTCCAGGGAGACACTGTTTCTATAGATTTGGGGTTTTGCTCGACAGCACTGAGACGTGGCTCTCCAAATTCTTGATCTTCTGTTGGGCGATCCACTAGCAACCACCCCGCTCCCACCCCACAAGCGAAGTGCAGCCCAGGGCGCTTTACTGTCCCAAAGCCTGGGCCCCCTGTCCAGCACGGCTCCTCTTTCAGGAGTGTGCACACCCCTTTGAATGAACTCTGCTTCCATTTCCTCTCCTCCACTTTGCAACCCAGTGCCACAACAGTATGGCTCATACCTGCCTCTGCTCCCTGCCCTCCCAAGCCTTGGCCATTACGGTCAGAACGCAGCCCAGCTGTTCTACCAAATCTGGGACGGGGCTTTACCATCTAAGGCCGAGCCTGGGGCTGCGTATACTGGCAGCCCCTGGAGGTCCTTGGGCACTAGGGTCCAAATAGACAGGAGAGCTCTACCTTGCCCTGGCTCGATCACTGGCTCTCACAGGAGTTTTCTCTGTTGTGCTGTGTGGAGAGTGGGGTGGAATTCCCAAGCATGGATTTGGAGGTCGTCTGGCCCACTGGGTTTTGAGGTGGGGTCGAGCAGTGAGCTTTGTGTCTAACTCACCCGCTCCTCATGGCCTCGGTCACACAGCTGGTAAGGGCTGTGGTCATCACTGGGGCCATTCACCACCTGGTTCAGGCTCTCTGCCTTCTGGGTACATCCCAGTCTCCTTGTGGATGAGCACGGTCAGGTGACTGTCCCGGCCAATGAGTTGGGAGCAGAGGAGATGTTGCCAGAGCACCGTGTTGACCTGCCAGGGACTCAGAGCTGGAGCAAGATGACCAGGTCTGGGTGTGTCTAGGCCACTCCTGTTTGGGTGGCTGTGCAGGTGGCACTGTCCTGCCTGTTCCGGCTGATACAGAGTCCTGGTGCGAAGCTGGGTGGGCTGGACCACCTCTCATGGGAGAAAAGTGCACATCACGACCACACACACACACAGCTGATGGAAGGGGGACTGCTCAGGTGCAGCAGGGCCCACTGGGGGTTTGAGGCGACCCAGCCCCTTTTGGGAAGAGCTGCCAGGAATAGGTGGCCCACGCTTGGCAGCAATTTACAACTAGCCCAGGAAGTCATGGTCCCCACACTGTTCCCCCACTGCAGGTGGGTGGACAGGAATCTCAGCTCTGGGAGGTGGCCCTGTGCCAGGCAGCGCTGCGCTCCTCCTCCACCCGTCTCTGTGCGCGGGGCGGCCCAGTCATGCCCTCTTGAGAGCAGCTGCTCACAGTATCTAGGAGATCCACAGGCCATCCCTCTGGGACTCCCCACCACAGGCCTGTTCTCTGCTCTTCCTCAGTGAAATCCTGTGCTTTGGATCCTGCCTTGTCACCAACCCAAATTTCTTCCCCTTTTGCCATGGAGGGCAAAGCAAGGTCAGCTGGCCCGGCCTGCTTTCTGTACAGATGGGAGAGAGGGCATGAAGCTGGGCCCTCCCCATGCTAGCCCACAACTCTCTGGTGCTCCTATGGGCCTGGAGGCCTCTGCAGGTCTGCCCTTTCCATACACACACACACACACACACACACACACGTGCACTGTGCATGCTCATGCACTGGTTATCAGAGCCCGTTTAGGAGCCAAATGGAGGTACAGTTCTCCTGACTTCATAATCACACCTTTCTATAAACCCTGAACAGCACTTTCCAGACAGATCATTTCCTACCCCACCCACCTTATTCAACAGGCTTCATTCTGGCTGCTTCTAAAGATGTTTCAGCCCTGGCTGGTGGCTCAGTGGGTGGGAGTGTCATCCCATACACCAAAAGGTTGTGGGTTCAATCCCCGGTTGGGGTGCATGCGGAAGGTAACCAATTGATGTCTCTCTCTCTGAAATCAATAAACATATCCTTGCATGATGATTAAAAAAAAAGATGTTGCAGCCCTGGAAACTGGGTTTACTATCACTGAAGCAATGGAAAAGCATGTGCCTCCTGGTCTGCAGGGAGTCACAAGAGAACAACTCTGAGTGAGGCAGCGTGCACCGGCGCGAGCAGTGAGCCTCATGGGCCGTGAGAGCAGGTGTGGTCACACACTGGGACACGTGCCCGTGACACAGCCCTCCAGCACTCCTTCCTTCCTGCCTGCACAAGCATCCTTGACCATTCACTTAGTTCCTGCATGGACACATGACTTCCTTAGCAGACCACATAGTCAAGGTTACAAGGTGCCTACTAGTTTGGTCTCATCCCCCCTGTGCCAGTTCACCTTCAGGGTGGGTGGAATCAGCGGGTAGCCACTGGCAGTGACCATGTGAAGAACCTTGGGCTAGGACCAAAATGACCAAGGTAGGAGCCAAAGGGCCACACTGTGCCTGACACTCCAGTAGGCTCCAGAGCTACATGCAACTCGCCTTGCTAAAACAACACACTCCAGGAGCTCAGCGCTTTAAGGGAATTTATTGAGAGCAGCGTTCATGTATCAAAAGGGTGCTGAGCTTTCCTCCATCACCGGCAGGTGTCACGGCTGGTGGTCCCTTTATTGCCACTACTTGGTAGGCCAGACAGCAACGACCACGATGGCCACGAGCAGCAGTAAAATCACCATTATCATCCCTGGAAAACAGAAGCACACGAACACCTTTGAGAGATCCCCACCAGACGAGCACCACGCACCCATTACACGTCCTCGGAGAGGGTGGGGATGTGGCCCTCCAGGAGGTCTGTTCCTTTGGTTTGTGCTTCAGTGTGTGGCGGGTGTCAGCAGCCCCAGTGTGGGCTGGTGGGTGCAGAAAGGGAGGGCTCCAGGGACGCTGGCGAGTCGGCACCCACCACCTTGCGAGTGTGCCAGCAAAGTGCAGGAGCTCCTGGCAGCAGGTCTGGGGGGGGGGCCTGAGAGGGCTCCCCATTCAGCACTTGGGCGAGGAGGGGTGGGCGCACTCAGTCCCCAGGTCTAGCTTCTATGTGCAGCCTGGCCCTATTTCCTGTTCGCGCTGGTGCAACACCGATAAAGCAGACTTGAGTTGACAAAGATACTCATTCTAGAATCTAGGATCTCTACTATCCACAGGGCTTTGCCTTTTCTTCTTGAGGCCAAGATACTTACGTCATCCATCTGTAAAAATATCCAAGAGAACTTTTTCTTCATACATAAATTTTTAAGTCAGTACTTTTTTCTGTTTTATTTCCTAACATTTTTGGCTGGCGAAGACAAAGGTGAGCACCGGCCCTCCCAGCTGCCTGCTCTCTGTGCTCAGCTCTGCCCGCCAGCCCGCCTCACCCCTCACCTTCCCCACTCATGCTTCTGGGACTGCCCATTCCCGGGGGGGGGGGGGCTAAGGGAGATCCCAGAGAATACGCCTGCCCAGCAGGGCCCTGGCAGGCAGGAGAGACGGGTGTGGCTGCCACAGAGGACGCGCCACTCAGTCAACTCACCGATCCCTGAGCTCCTGAGGCCCTGGGAGGGAAGTGAGGAACAGATGCAACTGGGCGCCTGGAAACGCCCTCCCAAGGGACAAGGTGAAACCCACAGGACTGTGGTGGTGTGGCCGCCTGGGCTGCCCACCTCAGACCGAGACACCGCTTTCCGAAAGGTCAGGGTCCTGGGAATTCAATAGCTTACCTTCTTAGAGGAAGCCATTAACACATTATTGGTCTTATAAGCTAGACAGCCACTAGTCACATCTGGCTATTTACATTTCAGTTAATTAAATGGAAAAAAGTGAAACATTCCACGTCTCAGTTGCACTAACCCTATTCTAAGTGCGTAAGAGGTGCTGGCAGCCAGCGGCTCCCACGCTGCACAGAGACAATAAAGACCATTTCCATCGTCATACGAAGTTCTTTGGGCAGAGCTGACAGAGTATAGAGATTTGGTTATTTCATCCACCGCTGCAGCCCCTGCTTCTCTGACAGCGCCTGGCACGGAGACTCGACACACATTTGTTGAATAAATGAATGAATGGCCGCTCAATGTCTTTTCAACACTCCCTCTACACTTGGATAGTTTCCCACACCGGGAATTCTGTTTTTTCCCTCTTGTTGAGTCAGTTTTGTTAAATTATATTTTTCTGAGAAATTGCCCATTTTTCCCTGGAGTATTCTAAAGTATTGGCATACAACCGGTCATTATTCTCTCACGATGAGAATACTACGTTGGGGCCAGGCCCCCTTCGCTTCTCACTGCGCATCTGCGCATGTTCTCCAGCATCTGCCCTGCCTGGGCTTGCTGCAAGTGTATCTTTGTAATTAATCTTTTCCAAAAACAAGTTTGACTTTGCCGATCATCTCTCGTTTATTTTCTGTCTCATTACTTTCTGCATTTACTTTGCTTATTCCTACTATTCGTAGTCAGTCGGTGAACCCTGCTATTCATGGACTTCCTCTGCATGTACTTTACTGCTCTTTCTCTAACTTCTTGAGTTAAAAATTAACTTCTTCATTTTTCATCTTTCTTCTAAATATTACCTCTCTAAACCTACAATTTTGGTATGAAATAATCATTGCTAGATTCCAAATTGTAAATATTTAAGAAATTTCAACAATTTCTTCTTTGGCCCAATAACTATTTACAGTGTGTTTTAAATTTTCCAATTATAGTGAAACATACTAATCTCTCTCTATCTATACAAAATTCTGAGAGACTCATACAATATATTTGATGTGAAAATATGTGATTTCTATTGGTGACAAAGACCTAAGATCTAACACGACTACAGTCTGTTAACTCCCTTCTTGATTGAAGAAAATGCTAAATCTCAGTTAGAGGTTAGTGAAAATAAGAATGCAATTAGTCTTCTCCTCCGGTTCGGAGACTCTGAGTTCCATTCACAGACCCCCGGGTTCACTGTGACTCAGGCAGTGTAAATTTCAAACCCAACCCACGTAAGCCGGTGCATCCACGGTTTCAAATACTGAGGAGTGACAATACATGGCAAGCTTCCCTGTCATCTCCCTGTGACAAGGTGTGCATTTTTCCTAATACACCCCCTTTCTCCGACTGTCCCATCTTTTCAGAACTAAGTGCCCCCTGCTGCAAGGCCACCCTGTCTTCATGTGGGTGCAAACCCAAGTCTCTCTATCAGGTGTAAGCTGTGGCCCATGGGCTACGTCTGGTTTTCGGTCTGTTGTACAACCCATAAGCTAAGAATGGTTTGTATACATTTACAAGGCTGTCAAAAGAAAAAGAAGATGTCTTGCTGCCTGAGGCCTGCAAACTCTAGTCTATTTACTGCCTGGCCCTCACAGAAGTGTGCCGACCCCACTCTCTGTCACTACAGCTGATTGTGACCCAGCTGCAGCTTGGTTTGTTCGTTTAGGTTCTGGTTTCCAGCTCTCTCTCCATTTATTTCATCTGGGGAGTTCCTTTCTTCCTTGTAAATTCAGCTATGCACTAACATTTTAGGGGGTGCTGTCAAAATTTATCTAGCATTTCAAAATGCTTGTAGTGAGGGAGGTGGTGTATGTTTGAATATCATCTCTGCCCATCTTCTTGCCAGAATCCGAAGAACAAATCTTTTCATTCATTTCTGTCTCCAGAAATGTCTTTAGGTTGATCAAAAGCTCCACCTGGGCAGGAATCCCAATACTTCCTGACGAGGGTGAAGGATTTATCTTGCACAACAGAAAATAATAATGGAAATGGGGGAAGCAGATGGACCATGGTAGAGCGTCAGGGGCGACGGCTGGCCCTGCAGAGCCCAGGCTCGCCCTAAGACGGGGAAGGGCCGAAGTTCTGAGGAAAGGAGAGAGATAACGAGTGGTGTTTCGGGAAGAAGCGCTGTCACCTGCTCAGACAGGATCAGAGCTGGGAGGACCCTCGCGGAAGAGAAGCTACTTGTGCAACAAGCATTCTGGACCGAGGCAGCTGTGATGGCTGAAGGAGAGGCTGATACAAGTGACCTGGAGTTTTCAAGTCAGAGTGATTATGAGAATAGCTGAACAAGTGATGAGAACAAAGAAACCAAGAACAAATGGTTGGGAAGAAGAATCCACACATCTAGGTTTAAACTCACGAAGAGGCCTCAGGGCATTGTGGGCCACTGCAGGGGACTGACCTGCCGCTCATTTCAGCCAATCCATTCTCCACAATTCAGCTGAAATGAAAATCAGATCTCACTACTTCCTGGCTTAAAACTCTCCAATGGCTTAAACTGAAATCCAAACTCTTTGTGGTGGCTTGGCAGATCCCCTGTGCAGTCCAGCCTGCCACCCGGAACCCGCACTCTGTGCCCACGCTCCGGCCACCCTGGCCTTCGGTTCCCCAGCGTGCCATGCTCCTTCTGGCTGCCTGGACTTTGCTGATGCCACCCCTTCCCCCCGGGGGGTGCTGCCCACCCTTGGCCCAGCAATCCCCCTTCATCCTCCCACACGCAGTGTCAGTGGCCTCTCTCAAGGGACTCCATCTAGACCCCAGCTGACCATGCTCTTGTTGGCTCTATCTCTGTAGTGATCCCTCCCAAATCATAAGTTAGGCCCTTGGTGGCTGCCTGTCTGTCACTGGCACGGGAGCACTTGTGGCAGGGACTGTGCCTGCCCAGTCCACCACCACAGCCCCGGACCGGGCACAAGGCCTGGCGCACAAAGGAGGCATAGCACATTCTTCTCCACAAGTCAGTTCATGTATGGGATATCTAGAAGGCACAAGAAGAGCCAATAAAAAAGACACAGAAGCAATAGTCAGTAGTGAGGGAGAAGCTGAGAAAATGTGTCAAGGAGACCAAGAGACAATTTTAAAAAAACGGTCAGCACTGGTCTACAAACACTCCTGAGTCAGCAGGAGGACACAGAGAGAGAGGTCTGAGGCCCGGGCTTACAGGACTGGGTCGTGTGAGCACCCAGCTCTCAGGGGGCCGAAGGGTGGGGAGAGGGGGCTCCCGGCACTATGAATACAGTGATTTCTCTTTAAGCTGCTAGTTGCTCCATTGCAGAAACTGTGAATCACACCCAGCACATCCCAGTAGAGGTGTGACAGGGTACACAATGCCGGTGAAAAATGAAGATGCACGTCAGCGATTGACAGCAGAGATAGCGTCACTTGATAAAATGTGATAAAGTGGGTTCTTGTCCCAGGATGAAAAGGGGGACTTTGAGAGCGATGGCAAATAAGGCTTCTACACCTTAACCCCTTCAGAACAAACAGGGGTCCTTAGGGTAGAAGGTTTTCAATAGGTTTAAGTAAACTTGTGTGAACTGAGGGTCAACTAAGGAAGTCATTTTTAGATGGCAAGTGACGGTGATAAGCAAAAGCCAGTTGCAGTCTTTTGGATTCTTTAGGACAAAGAAACGGTGTTTACATACTTTATCACTACAATCCTTTGTCTTTGAGAAGTGTGGCTTTCTTGGAATGTGACCACAGCTCTGACACCTTTCCTGAATGGAGGCTCAACAGGATGTTCCAGAAGGAGTAACCAAGGGTCTTCCAAGAGCCGGGGACGCCTCCCCCTTGCAGAGGGAGAGCCTGCACGACCGCCCCAGGTGAGCCTGTGCGGCCTCGCTGTATTCTCCGCAGCAAATGACTCACCTTGGCTTTAAAGACGAGGGAGCTAAGGTTCTGGAAGGCTCACTCTCCTACTGAAGGCCCTACAGCTGGTGGGAGGAAGAGCTGGAATTGGAATCCTGGTGGGACTGAACTCTAGCCCATGATCTTCCCCTTTCTCTGCATGGTGGGGTGGGGTGGAGGGGCCGGGGGTGCCGTGCAGTGGTTGTGGGAGGACCCTGCTCCCTACAGCATGAGTTTATCAGGGAGGGAGGCCCACACTTCCGTGGGCTGCAACACTGGCATAAGGAGTTTCTTTTCCTTTCCCTCCACCCTGTTCTTCCCTTCCTTCAACTTTTTATGGTGAAAAAATTTCAACAGATATAAAAATGGACAGAAGAGGACAATGAGCTATGATGAACTCATCACCCAACTTTAACAAGACCTCGTCGTGGCCTGCTCCCCGCCTGCAGTGCGGTGGTATGAGCAACTCCTGGTTATATTTCCTTAATGATCACTGTGGTACGTATCATTGAAGGAGACGGCATCATTTAAAAACCACCACCACCACCTAAGCCAGAGGGCTGACTACCGTTTCTTAGAGCCAGAGGTAGGGAGGAGTTTCTGCTGCCACAGGTGCGGGAGTGGGCGCAGGGGTCGCCCTGGGGGGCATGAGAAGACTGTGCAGGGTGTTCAGTCACATGTGAAAGAGAGAACCTCTCTTTCTTGCCTCAGAGCAGCCCTTAAACCTCAGGGGGTCTAGTCATCCATCCCTAGCTAAGAAAAAATTGGACATTTTAGAATGAGGAAAGACAGTGAACTTCTGGGAACCTGCCAACTTCTTAAAAACAATGAAAGCTCTTTGCCCCGAAGCCCAGCACAGAAACACCTGGCGAGGCTCCGGCCGGCGGGGAGGTTCCTGCCACGCTTCCTCGGCCCAGCGCTCGGGCACCGAGGCCCCTGGCAGGGCGGGCTCGGGCTGCCCGAGTCAGAGGAGTGGAAAAACATGCCCATTTCCTTTGGTCACTTCACCAGATGAGTATTACTCAACCACTTACAATATTTACAAGTTCAGCTCACAGCAATTCGAAAAAGATGTGAGAAAACAAACCTCTTTTCAAACTGGGAAAGGATATGAAACACAGTCTCTCAGGAACAGTGTTGTGTTTTCTGAAGATTGTTCATCTGGATTAATGATCCATATTTTTTCCAGTGAAACACTGGAAACTTGCAAATGACAGAGCTGCCAGCCCCGCTGCAGCAGCTGAGCGGAGGCCACAGCCCAGCACTCACTGATGGGGGCGGGAGGAGAGGCCATGAGAGACCGGGCTGATCCTGGGTGAGGGCAGAGCTCCGTGCCGGCCACTTCTCCCTCAGGCTGCGGGAAATTTGGGAGCTGAGGGCGGTGGGAGAGGAGCAGGGTGGAGGGAGAAGGAGGTGGGAGACAGGGGATCTGAAGGGCAAGTTTATCTGGAACTCTTTTTATCAGTTTTTTTAATCACAAGGAAAGCCACACTGGTTACCTGTTGTTGGTTATTTTGAAACAAAATATATATTCTCTTCCTGTTTGGCTGGCTCCTCACACTGGGAAAGTCGCAGCCCCAAACAACTCTCACATAGCTCATCACCTCTGCAGACCCACGGAGGACATTTATGAAAGGACCCTGGAGCTGTTTTTCCCTGATTGGGCCCATCAATAGTGACATTTGCTTGTGTATTAACCAGTTCACTCTCACGGATCAAACAGATGCTTCACAGCAGACTCCTGAGTTAGGGTGGGAATAAGCAGGAGAGAAGACAAAACTGGAATATTTGTTTTCAAAAGTTCATGTAAATGTTCCCTTTAATCCCATTACTGGGCAAATAAGCTAAGAAAACAGTAGACGTAGGCAGAGAAGGTGAACGCATTTACATTTTGATTCTCAGATTGAATTGCAGTCACCCTTGGGATCGCCCCTCGGCCTAGACCGGCCTGGCCCGGAGCTGCCTGCCACAGGCCTGGGCACTCGCCTCCTTCCTCCAGCCGCCTCCAAGCTCAGCTGTGCTGGGGAAACCACCACGGGGTTTGGGTTTGCCCAGCCGCAGGTCGGGGGACAGGCATCTAGTGCCCCCCCTTGAATATATTTCACATCACAGCTCCAAGGTGCTTTCATTAAAACACTGTGTCCTTACCTGGCCCTCACCACTCCCTCCAGGCTTTCCCTCCCCTGCTCCTGGGTCAGCCCTCCTCCCCAGCTCCAGCCCACTGCCCTCATCTCCTCAGCGACCCCCCACCCTCTTCCTTTCCCCACTCTTGCCCAGGGTCAAGTGGTGGGACTTGGCTCAGATGCCACTCCCCACCAACATCCCCTGCCCTACGCTGCTCGGCCCCTGAGGGAAGCATGGCTCCCCAACCCAGAGGAGCATCGCCAGCCAGCCAGGCTCCTGCTCTCCAAGGGCCATCCTCCGTCTGCACACGCTTACGCTATTTATCACCACTTCTTTCCTTCGGTCACAGGCTCTCCGAGCACAGGGCTCGTGTTGGTCAGATGTGGTGGAGGGGGGGTGCGGTTTGGGAGTCAGGGAGACCTGACTTTGGAGCTGTTTCTTCCCAGCTATGAGATGCTGGGGAAGAGACTTAATTCTGAATTCTGCCATCTGAAAAATAAGCCCGAAAGTAGTGATACCATAGGCTTGTTGAGAGGGTTCAATAAGATGAAGTACATGAAGCTTCCAGAACATAACCAGCATTCCATAAACAGGAACTACGGTGACAATGGTTATTCCTGCTCATATAACCCACTGCCCAGGAATGGGGCCTTGCAGCACATACTCCGCTGATGGCCTGGGAGAGAGCTGGCCTCCCGGTTTTACAACAGAAATAAAATGTCATTCATTCGAAAAGAGAAGGAAGATGAGCGAAAACAGAGGAACACCTGGGTGGCATTTGGTGTGGGAACAGAGAGCCCGGTTCTAGCCAGGGCCTGGCGGGGAGGACGGGCGTCCAGGAAAGGTTGGAAGTTCAGGGTGGAATATCTGGCAGCACCCGTTTCAGCTGTTGGCCATCGGAAGGGCAGCTGTGCTGGGCGAGACACTGGCTGCAGTCGGGGGCATGCAGAGCACAGCCAAATGGACGCCAGGTAAGAGAAGCTGTGGAAAAACCGCCCTGTGCAAGGCCTTCAAGGGAGGGAAGGTCAGGGCAGGGGCATGTGTTGAGGATGGGTCCAGGGTCACAGGCGCGAGGAGAGGTCAAAGCAAACCCAGGGGGCAGGGGACCTGGAAGACCTGCAGGAAGCCTGAGGCAGCGCCTGCCTTGCAACCTGCTCAACTGTGTGTGACAGCCGGTGGAGAGAGCCGTGGGGCTGGGAGCTGGGCGCTTGGGCTCTGATGGCACAGACAGTAACAGTGGTGACGACGCAAGTGGAACAGCAAGACCAGAAGTGGAGATAAAGAGGGGCTGCTGGTAGGCCACACGGCGTGCACGGGCACCGACCCTGTCTCCACCCCTCACTGTTCTTACCACAAGACAACCAGACTGGTAGGATGGAAACCTCTCCCCAGTCTGTAGGTGAGAAAATGGGGTCTCTGTGATCAGTTATGCCACTCAGCCTGAGAGAGCCCCAGGGACACAGGAGGCCGGCAGCAGGCGGCTTTGGGTAAATGGCAGCATTCTCTTGGGAGGGAGTGTTGCGGAGATGGGAGCAGCCTGGGCAGCCAGGGCTCAGGATGGGAGGGGGCCACCTGGGAGTCCTGCGGATGCAGGGGAAGCCCACGGTGACACCGAAGTGAGAATGTCACTGCAGAAGTGACACTCTCAAAGTGTCAGTCACTTTTGAAGAGTAACTGCAGTGTGACTCCTCAAAGAAATACATCAGAAGGCAAAGAACTGAGCCAGAATCTGTGTTCTGGTTCTGACTGAAAACAAAGAAAACTGGAATTATTAAACACTTCCTAAATTTTCATCAGGTTTATGTCACACTGAGCGGTTGCTGTGTTTGCGCCTGTGTCTTTCACGGAGATCACAGCCCAGCACACAGCTGAGTGGGTACAGGCAGGAGCGGGAACTCCAGCCTGGCCCCGAGCCTCAGTGCGCAAGCTCCCCAGCATCTCTGCTGCTTCCCAGGGCCCAGTGGGGGACACACATCTCCCAAGGCTGTGGGAGGATTACGTGGTGTAATGGCTAGCACGGGCTACACACTGGCTCTGTTCTGAAAAGTACAAGCTTCCTGAAGGTAGAAACCATGGTCTTCTCTGAGGTGACTCTTTGGAGGGGCAAGCCAGGTGCCCCAAGTGTGTCGGGGCTGAATTTGTGCTGGGGTGACGCAGGGAGGGCGGAGGCGCCTTCCTCATGCTGGCAACTCAGCCCTGCCGTCTGAAGGCCCAGGCCCCATCTGGGGGAAAGTCACTTCCCGGTCCCGGGGCTGGGGCCCCATTTCAGTGCAGACAGGGGGTAGTGCTCTGTGTAAATGGAAAAACTTGCAAAGAATCAACAAGAGAACAGTGTAGATAGAGACATCTGGGGGCCAGAGAGCGTGAAACATTCTCAGCAGGAAGCAGGAATCAGGAAAGGTGACCTGAGAGGAGTGGGGGTGGGGAAGACAAAAGAAAGGGCTTGCCTAGAAACAGGAAATTAAAAGAGATTAGGACTGCACAAAATGGGCAGAGGAGGTGGATGGTGGTTCCCAGGGCCCAGGCAGCAGGTGGCTGGGTCAGCCACCAGGGTGGTAAGGCGAACCCTCGGTCAGCAGGGCCGCCACGTGACAGCTCGCCTTGCAAGCCCAGGGAGAGTCAGGTCTCAAGGAAGGGGTCAGACTTGTTAGTCAAGCTGTCCCCGTGGGCAGCTGACCAAGGGCACTGTGCTGGGTATGATTTGCCCAAGAGTTCAACTGACCCACGCCGAAACCGCGCTCAGTGAATGCATGCGGAGTCCCCGCTGTGGCTCATGTGCAGTGGGTGCCACGCTGCACGCCGGCTCGTTGAGGGGCTCGCGGTCTCATAGCAGAGGCAGAGAAGTCAACCCGCCCGCCTGCCCAAAACAAGCCCGAAGAGCTCCATGGATGATACCTTCCGAAGACAGAGTCTGCAAAAACTCAGCCATTATTGCTGCTCCCTGCACGGAAAGTGCTGACGAGCTTCTAGGCCCCATCCCCGTTCTGAAAGTGTTACTCATTTCCTCTCCCTGAAATAAGTGCAGCCCGGCCATCACCACAATTCAACAGCAGAATTCAATTGCAAGTAGATAATCCTTCATATCAGCAATCAAAAACAGCTTATGATGAGTTGTCAAGTCAATAATTTAATGCCAATTCTCTGAAGCTATCACTATTTGCTAAGAAATATCCCCTCGGTGTCCTGTGCGTTACTCCCGGGAACGCAGCTCTGCCTGGAGTCTGGCAGGAATTCAAGTGTCTCTGAAAAGACAGTCAGGAACTCTGCTGTGGATATCTTGTTTTGACAATTCCCTCTTGACTAAGTGTCAAAAGATTTCTGGACGGCTCCAGTCGGGCTGTGGATTCACCATTTTGGCCTCTTCATCTGCGCCGTTCAGAATGGGAAACATCACCTGGCATCAGTTAGGGGTGCCAGGCAAGGCGGCAGGAGGGTGCTGCCACCAAGTTCCAGCCAGGGACTGCAAGGCAGGGCGGGGAGGGGTGGCGTGGATCGTGCGCGGGAATCCACTCCCTGGTGCCAAATACTTTTCCATCTGATTTTTTAAAAAGCAAATCATTTGATCAAGACGCAAAAGGCTACTGGGTAGTAGGTCTGAACTGAGTCTCTGAGTTCCAAACCTCGGAGAAGCATATTACTGGTGTGTGGGGGGGGGGCAGGGGCAGTGGCCATGTCTGTCCCACTTGACTCTGCCTCACGCATGTGCTGAGGGGTCCCACGTCGGAATCCAAGTGAGGCTGACCACGGTCTCTCCTCCAGGAATTCTGGCCTTTGGACAAGCAGTGTTGGGGCTCAGTCACAATAGGTGTGACAGCCCAGAGGGGTGGTCCACAAACTCAGGCCAGAAGGTCACAGGACGTGCCTTTGTTCCGACTCTTCCTGAGATGTGGCTGGCCCAATTATCCCTTAGATTCTGGCAAGAAACCCAATACCATTCAAATAAATTACATGTTCTTCAACCTAAATGAGCCAGAGTCATTTCCTCTTACTTGTAACCAAGACTTTTCAGTAAAGACACCGTCCGCACAAGTAACTGTTTGTCTCTCATTATTTGCAAAATATGAGCAACATGAGAACAGTCTCACTTTACTGATTCAATGCTGAAAGGACAGTTCAAAGGCGTTGCTTCTCTGAGTGTATGGCCTGGCGTTGCTCCCGGCACCCAGCTGTGAATGGGCCAAGGTCCCAGCTGAAACATCTCTCACCACGAAGAGGCCTGCTCAGACCCCGAGCTCTTCTCTTTCACAGCCACACAGCCTGTGATTTTACAGGAACTGTCTGATCACGGCTGTGGGTGCCGGGAGTCAAAGGGAGCTGGAGATGCACTCACGCTCTGTGACAAACAGTGTTTGGAGCAAAGGTCAGGGCAGGAGAGGTCCCCTTTGTAAACAAAGCTAATGAGACCTCCCCCCTTGGGGACCCCTCTTTCCCCAGGGCACATTGTGTGGAGCCCATACCTGCCACCATTAGGGGTGCCGGGCCTTTGGTATACATTATATACATTTGCACATTGAGTTGTTCCATAAATGCTTAATCAACAAATGGAAGAGAAGGTCCCCACTCCTGATGGAGTTAGGAAAGCAAACACAACATTGATGCTCCCTGGATTTGCACCTCTGTGGCTTTTGATTTGTGTGACAAATATTGTCTGAGTCCACACAGGCACCGTGCTAGGTGCTGGGGACACAGCAATGGACAAAACACACAGGAACCCCTGCCCTCAGCCCCACTGAGTTGCCGTGCGTGTGCATGTGTGTTGAGGAGTGCGGTGGGTGAGGACAGACATAAACCAAAGTAAGTAAATCAAGTAATGGGCTAGAAGGTCGTAAGTGCTCAAAAGAAAAATACAGCTTATCTCCCTTCCTACAAGAATGCTAGGTGGTCGCTCTCGGGCGTCGCTCCCCTTCCCCGGGGACTTCAGGAACGTGCGGGAGGCAAGAGCACTAACGCTTGCCAGAGACGGGCCGCCCCACAGTGGGGTTTGGAAACACAGTGTGGGTAAGATTGGGGTGCCTTCCTGCGTGGCACCAGGAAACTGCCATCCCTGAATGTTAATAATGTGTAAGCTTAGAAATAACACATTACGAGAGTTGGTTGGAATGAAGGGTGATGTAATGACAACTGGAAACAGAAAAGGGACTTATTATGGACTGTAGAAAAGGAGGGCTGGAGAGAAAGAACTTGTTGATGGGTGCCCGGCCCTCTCCAGGGCAGGGGTGGGTACCCTGGTCAGTGAACTCTGTACCTGCCCAGTCGGTGGGACCGGTGGTGTCACGTGAAGAAGCGGCACACTACAGCCGTTCCTATGCCCAGTGAAAAGTGTGCGCCTTAAGCCGCTGGCTGCCGCCGGCACTGGGGCCGTTTCACTTTATACCAGCTCTGGCTGAGCATCACCACGTGCTGGCCACCAGCTGGTTGCTGAAGTCAGACAGGAGCCAGGTTGTGGTGGGGGAAGCAGGGTGGAATAACAGACACAGGATGTCAGCCGAAGTTTGCAGGAATCCAGGTAAAAGCATTTCAGTTAAAGAGGGAACCGTGAGCACTCCTTCTGGTACTTTGGGTGGAGAGCCGCTCTGCCATCCTGGAGGCCACATCTGCCCCCACCCCATCTCAGCATTCCTCAGCCTCCAAGGTGACATGGCTATATATAACCAAGAGCCACAGTGGGGGGGGGGGGGCAGAAGAAAGATGACTGTTAAGAGCTGTGGGAGAAAAGAAAAATAAGGGCCAGAGAGAGCGTCCAGACGTGGTCCTTTCACCTTAAGAGCCGAGCCTTTTCGCAAATAACCAGAACATATGTCATGACTGCTCAGTTTGGCTGCGAGGCCTGTCCTCACCACTGGGGCAAAAAAAATGAGCTCCACTGTGTTCAAAGGGCCATGCCTGCTTTCAAGTGGTCACGTTAAGCGACTGTAAGCTCTCCGTCTCACCAACTTCCCTCACTGCTGCATCGGTTCCCGAGGGTGCAGGGAATGACAGAGGACGAGAACCTACGTGTGTGCGCACACACACACGTTTTCTGTCTTTGGGAGGCCGTGTGTACAGCATAACAGCTGGGGCTGCAGCCTGGGCCAAGGAGCCAGAGGGCTTACACTCAAATCATGGCGTGGTCGTCTGGGTGAGGGGTCCAATACCCTCAGCCTAAAACCAGGCGAATACCGCTAACCCTCAGCTCCCAGAGTGGTCACGGAGAAGAAAGGAGGTAAAAGTTTAGTGCCAAGCACACGGTCTGGCCCATGGCATGCTCTCAGCTGACAGTAGCTGCTCTTACTACCTACTGGAAACTGTTCTTGTACAGATGGGGCGTGCACAGTCATGAATGGGCAGAAGACACTCATCTGCCCCCTCTCTCTGCAAGCACCTCGGCCGTCTGCACCTTCCCCACTGCACTGCGCCAAGTGTGGGAGGAAGGGAGGGGCCTCTGGGGAGAAGCCGGCCAGCTTCCTGCCCTTAGGCATGACCAGCGCCAGTGCGACCACACTGGCGGCCACAATCTCCCTGAAAATCTTCTGTGCCTCACTCTCCAAAGACTCCATTATTAAAAAAGATTTTGAAATTTATGCTTGTGTAAATTCTTCTAACAACCTATATGCCTAAATGTACACAAATACCTAAAGTGAGAGCACAGTAGTTCACGTTTGCTGGGTCGAAGGGAGGGGCGTCTCCCCTGCCTCCTCTGCAGGCCCCGCCACGCTAACTCAGTGACACTGCTGCAGGGAAGGGCCTGGGGGCGGGGTGGCGTGGGAACCACCAGGCTCACTGGTCCACTGCTAGTTCCTCATTGGCGGCAGGAAAACAGACCTCAGAGTTGTGAGCCACACAGGCAGCCCAGGGCTGGTAGAGTGAGAACAAAGAGAGACTTGGAAGCCGCTCTGCACTGGGTCATGGAAAAAGGGCCTCCGACCACAAGTAGCAGCACCAGGCTTGCAGTTGGATCTAGGAAATACACAGGCGCCACAGGACACAGGGGCTGCAGGACCCCGACACCAAATGCACGGTGACACGGCAGGGGACACACACTACAGGGAAGGACACTACACTTCAGCATGGGGAGTGTTGCACCCGGATGGACACCTCCACTCGGTGCTGCACTCAAAGGCTCCACTACCACCCCCAGACACCCTCCTGTGGACAGCATGTCATCTGAGAGCCACCAATCCGCCCAGGGCTGCTGAGTGCGATGCCAACCCTCCGTGTAGCAGCACGCGGTGGGGGTGCCTGAGTGAGCCTCCAAAACCCTCTGACATCACACAGCTTCGGTGATGTCACCGATGAACCCCCTGGGAAAAATGGACAAGATCCCTGGCTACACACTCCAGAATATGATTGGCCTAAAAACTGTTGAGCAAAAGTTCTACTGGCAAGAAGGATGTGTGGAGGTATGTGAGACCCCGGGATTCCTGCAGCAGAGCTGAGGTGGGAAGCAGCGGCAGCTGAGGTCACCGACTGGAATCCTCTCACAAGAATTGTGGCGCACATTATTTTTTAAGGATAAGGCAGCCTAGGCAGAAGTCCCCCTCTCCCCTCCTCAGAAGGTGGTCAGTGTGTAAGGCACTTGAGTAGACAATGAAAGTACAGCCACAGAAAGGCGCACTGATGACCACACCTGTTCCAGCCAGTGTCAGGTGTTTGCCTATCACGTACCAGGCAAAAACCACAAAAATATCTTCCCCTCAAATGTGTGTTGCTAGTGCAAATAACAAAGGTGTTTGAAGATAATATTAAAATGATGTCACCACCTTCTTCTTATCTACTCTTCTGAAAAAAGTAGAACAGACCATTCAAAATGTTAGACTTGGCTTTGAAATATTTGTTGACTTACACGGTCTGTCAGATGTTTCAGATGTCATTTCAAAGCAAAATAGAAAAGCTGGATGATGACACATTCCCCATGAAGTGCCCCAGTCCCCCCACCCCTCCCCGGCCTCTCATTCTCACACCCCACCCCCCCTGCGGCTCTGTCCCTTGCCAGGGGCCATCGCCGGCCCCTGAGCCCTGTGTCAGCTTCTGCACACCCAGGATGAGATCCGCTTTAGGCCTCAGCTCACTCACACTCCCTCCCCACTGACGCACGGCTCTCTAGCCCAAGGCCACCTCAGGATCGCTTTTGCTAGGCTCTCCTAAACAGTGAACCCACAAAAATAAACACACTCCTCGGGTAAAGTAACAACCAACTGGGTGCATGATTTAAGTCCGTGAGTTCTCCGAGAGGACAGACCACGTGTTTCCATGTCTGTGTCCCAGCAAGGGATACACAGGTGACCAGCAGAGACATCATGTAACACACACTCAACATGTTTTTGTGTTTTGGTTGCTTGGACTCACTTATTTAAATTGTTTAAACTAAAATATTGCTTGGATATTAAGAATCACTAGTATGGACTTCAAATGACATTTTTACTTGGTGGTAGTTAATGTAGGGATGTTCTGGCAGCTAGAACAGTGTTTGGCACATAATAAGTGCTCAATAAATATGTGTTGAAAAATGAATGAATGAATGAGTGAATGCACAAAAGAGTATAAACTATCAATAAAATGGGTTATTAGGGAACACTGGTTCTAAAGAAATACAAAAGGATACAAGTGAAGTAAGGACAGTTGGTATTGCCAAACTCAAAATAACATATTGCCCATTAGTGGTTAGTAATTTGAATTTAAAATTCTAGGATAATATATTCTTAATGCATCTTTCAAATAAATGAACGGTTATATGTTAGTGAAATGTTGGGGTTTTACGAGATGTTCATAGGTCTCTTTCTAATGCAGATGATTCAGACTTAGAATTCTCAGCCAAGTGGACCCTTTTTGTACTGAATCCAAAAGTTCCAGTTCAGATTTCACTCATTCGCTGTGACTTTTTATCACCCTGTTTGCAGATGTTCCTGAGAAGGTTATTACCAAAATCACCTGCCGCTAGAAACGTGGTGTTTAGAGCAGCGCTACTCTCAGCACGGCCTCGGGCGCATCAGCATCACCTGAGAGCTGGTCAGAGCTGGAACCTCAACACCTACTGAGCCTGAGGCCCTGGGGTGGGGCCCAGGGATCTGGGGGTTAACAAGCCCTCCACGCACTTCTCCTGACACAAAAACTGCACACTGGGCTAGCAGACAGGATCGACAGTTCACTCTGTGCCACGTCATCAAATGTCTCCTGTTAGCCGATAGGAAGAGCTGTGGCTTTCTCTGGGCACTACAGAGACAATGAGTCAGGGTCCCCAGCCAGTGGCCACTGCCTGGGGTCGAAGAGGCACTGAATGACTGGCTGTGCTTGCCGGAGACACACAGCCGCATGAGGAAGAGCAGCAGCTGGTGTGTGTTTGACACACAAACTCATTTGTTGTCACAATTCACCTGCAGCCTCACTCCCAGAGCGGCGTGGCCTCATTTCCTCTAGACAGAGGCAGTTCTGTGGTGAGGAGGTCTGCAGGACCAGAGCAGCCGCTGCAGTGGCCAGAAGACTGCCCTCGCTTATACAAAAAGAGACTCAGGGAATCGTCTGCACTGGACTGCCAGACTTTTCTATTTGCATCAGGCTGAGCCAGATGGTTTTCACTGCTGAGGAACTCTGACCCTCTTCTGAGCCATAGAAGACCAAGAAGAACCTGAGGAAAGAACTACATGGTGGGAAGGAGCTGGTGTGATTTGTTTCAAATGCAATCACTGGATGCCAGTGGGCCAATGTGACATTACGTCCCCACATCAGAGGCCCGGTCCTGGATAACATTTGTATTCCTAGTGCACCTGAAGAATGAAGATTTGGGATGCTAAAGCTCTGGGTGCAAAATAAGTGGGGAGGAGGTGCTTTGTCACTCACGTACAGCTGGCCAGCCGCCTGCCACCCCAGAGCATGTGGGAGAGCTTGCTCCAAAGCAGCCTTCCTCCAGCACTGGGGCTGAGGAAATGGGAGAGGGAAGGTCCCGTGATTAGTTCCGTATGGTCCTGACATTCTTGAAGTGCACTCTCTACACTCCCGGAGCACTTCTGCATTCCTGATAGCACGGCCGCAATGTAAGTTTTCCCCGTGTCATGCATTGTCTTTTATGGACTCCCCACAACATCCTAGGAGCAAGACCTGCCGTCCCTCCCTCTCCACGCCCCTCCCTCACCAAGGCTATGCTCTCCACGCCATTCCTTGTTCTCTTTCTAAGAATGCAATAAACATTTCAGCACAATCTTTTCAGTCCACATTATTTATAATATTCTGAACATCCATCGAGCCTGGCTAGAATGCTAAGCAATAAATCAAACTTAACAACAACAAAAGAGGAAGGGAAAAAATTACCCTTTGGCTGGGCTAAAGCCTGAGACATTTCATTCCCCAAAGGGTTTAGTTATGTTAGGGAAAGAGGGATGGGGATGAGACTCGAGGTTTAGAATGACAGAGCCAGGAACTCCAATCTATAGGCATAATCATAACTGTGTGGAAATCTCAAACAAACTTACCTCTCAGGGGTGTCAGGAGGAGAAATGAGATACGTGGGAAGCACTCTGAGTGCCGAATGAAAGCAACTGGAGCCCAGTTCTCCTTTCTGGGCCCAAAAGGTCATCTCCTTGGAATGAAGAGGCTAAGAGCCTTCTTCCTCCACCAGAGCCCCGGTCCTTGCTAATTAACATCCCCTCAACAGGCCTGAATATGGGTGGGGGAGCCTTCAAAAGGGGCCAGCACCAGGGCCCAGGCAGGCAGAGTGAGGACGGCTCCTGGACACGAGGCCCCAACTCCCCTAGCAGTGACCCTCCCCTCCCCCCACCCCACCCAGAGAGGACCATGCCAGGCCACACACAGCCAGAGGTCTCTCCACAGAAGATTCCACTCCTGCCTGGGGGCGGGAAGCGGAACTCGACCCACACCCATGCTGTGTGGTGCTATGCCGGTTTATATAGTCTGATTTTCTCCTCACAAAGAGAGAATCTGGCTCAAGAGCTCGCTGATGATTTCAAAATTTATCTAAACAAACGTGAAGGCCAGCATAGGCTATTGGCTAATTGCATAATTGGCCTGAGGCCTTCCTGCCTTGGCGACTTCCCTACTCAATTCAAACCTGGCCCTGGAAATCCAAGCTGCTTGGTCTTACCACGGAGCAGGCGTGTGTTTACGTGGCTGGGCCTCAACTTCGCAGCTCTGCTCATGTAGTCTGCCGTGCTTGGCAATCTGCTCCTAAGTGGTCTCTTCTGACAGTTTCCTGGATATGAGGCTGCAGCTTTTCCATTCTTGTTGAGCGGCTCTGAGTATCAGATTGGAGTAACCGCATCGCAACCCCCTTTTTATCGTTGCAACCTCACACTGGTGCTGGGAAAGGACTGCAACGAGTCAGTCACGAGCCTTTTCTCCAAGAAAGTCAGGAGAGAAAATGACTTTTCTCACCAAAACTGTCAAGGTTGCTGACAAATCTACCTTTACCACTCTCCCATTTTGCATTTCAACCTGATTTACTGTTCGTTTCGGACAGATTTTGCCACCCACTCGCTGGATTGGGCCAACTGATGTTCTAAAAGATACTGGTACCAGCTTTGCTATTCATCACTTCCACCAGTGCCGAAAACACGAACAGAATCAAATCTACTGATGCTGTCCACATTTGTTTAACAAGGCTTCTAAAATACCACAACCTCTTTACCACGTCCCTGTGTCA
This sequence comes from Sturnira hondurensis, assembly GCF_014824575.4. Lineage (NCBI taxonomy): Eukaryota > Metazoa > Chordata > Mammalia > Chiroptera > Phyllostomidae > Sturnira > Sturnira hondurensis. The sequence continues at coordinate 3,519,416 of NW_028092466.1, read as the reverse complement.
CAGGAGCCACAAACCTCGTGGTGCAACTGTCACAGTTAGTGGTCTGTTTACAGCTGCCGCTTCGTTTGCGTCTGATGACACAGACCTCCTCCTTCCTCCAGACTGGCAGCTCTGAGGAGCTCGCCCAGCCCCCTGGGCTTCCTCCTCGGCTCCTGAGCTGAGCTCTTCTCCCCTGGAGCTTCCCCCATTCCTCCTACAAAGAAGGTTGGCCCACCTCACGTGGGGACACCACCAAACTCTCTCTGCTTCTCCCTTTGGTGCCCTCTCCCTGGTCATTCCACCTTTTCCACCTTGACCCACTCACAGAAGCTCCCTTCCCGTCTTTACTCATACAGTGTCACTGCCATGTGAGGAAAGGTTAAGCTCACGACTTCAGAGCCACAGAGCTTTGGTTCTAATCCTGGCTACCCCACTTCCCATCTGTGTGATTTGGGGCAAGCTACTCCACCTGTCTGGGCCTTGCCCACAAAATGGGGTAACAGTAAGTAGTATCTATTATGTGCTAAAAATAGTATCTGTAACACAGCAGGTGCTCAATAAACACTCACTTTTCTTCTTAAGGTTTTACCAGGCATGTTTTACACTGTGCCCAAAGCCCCTTCCAATGGGATCTGTTTTGACCAAGGCTCTGGTTGAGGGGTGAGACAAGGAAGCTGTGGTTTACACCCCAGGATCCACCCACCAAGCCATGGTGACTTGGGCATACAGAGAGGTCAGCCAGTCCACAGGCTGGCCAGCTGCCTCTGCCCATTTCAGCCCAGCTCAGGAAGCTGCACTGAGTAAACAGGTTCTCTCTGGAGTTGAACTAGGAAATAAGGACAATGCAGGCTTGCCAGGTTTGCCCTGCTTCCTAGCAATGGTAACGTGTGTCCTTGTAATCCAGCCACCTTTACTGGACAATGGGAGTGATTCAATTCTCCCCACCCCCACCCAATCAAAGAATCTCCCAGAGAATGAAGTTTAGTAAATATGTATCTCATGCTACAGATACATGCACTTTAAATAAAGAGCAGAATTTGAGTAAAGGATCACATTTTGAGTCATCAGTAAACTGTCTGGAAGGCTTTCTCTCACTTTTTTGAAATTAGCCTTTTTAGGTCATCAGTGAGTTATGTGTGGCAGGATCAATATCCACCCCCTTTCAAACCCAGATTCTACAGTGTCGGGAGCTATAATCAGGACGGAAGTCTTCACAACTTAAGGTAAGTAAAGAGGAAACGTTTTTCTGGTTAACTTCCTTGTCATTCTGGAGAATGTCCCCACCACTATATCTCCAGTGAAATAACTGAAGCTTCCTGGAGCACAGGTTACGGGTGGAGCTACAAGAGAAGGAGCAGCTGGAAGTGAGAGCTGGTGAAGGATAGTGAGGGCAGGACTTCAAAGGTTCATGATAGGGATTAGGCTGAGTGGAGAGGAGAGAAGCTAGTCATTCTGCATCTATCACGTATTCTGGATTAGGTACCACGTTAGACACTGGGAACACAACAGTGGCAAAGATGGAGGGGACACCTGACCCCAAGGAATATACGTGCTGGTGGGGGAGACAGACACCCAGACTGCAGCGAAATCCTTGTGATCAGGTACGTGTTCAGGGAACAAACAAGGTGCTATGATAAGAGCTATCTGAGGGACTGGCCAGGTAGGGCTGTCTGAGGATGGGATGAGTTGGGACCTGAAAGTTAAGGGCTCTGTCACCAAAACAGCTGGGGAAAGACCATTCCAGGTGGAGGGAGTAGTAACCACAAAGTACCTGGGGCTTGCACAGATGGGAAAGAGAGCTACTGTGGCCAGACCTGGCCCTATGAGAGAGAGAGAAATCAACATGAGTTTGGTGATGGAGCAAGGGACTAAGTTCTGTTGGGCCTTGGGGGCCACGATAAGGAATTAGGTTTTACTCAAGTACAAGGAAAGCCACTGATGGGTTTAGGCAGAGAGTAGCGCTATCTCATTTATGTTATACAGACATTTATGCCACTGTGTGGAGACTGAACCGGACGGTACACTCTTTGGGACAAGTCAAGTCAACAAGACCCTCCTGAGAGAACTATCACAGTGGCTAGGCGAGAAGGGGGGTATGGGTGGCGTGGGGTGGTGGCTGTGGAGATGGAGGGATCTGAAATATATTTTAGGACAGAATTACCAGAGCTTGCTTCTGGATAAGAAAGGGGACTGTAACAATAGAAGGGGAAGACACAGGATTTCAGTTTTGAATAACTAAGTCCACGGTGCCACTTCCCGAAGTGGGGCAAACAAGGAGGTTCTGGCTACGCTGCACAGGGATTCAAGCTGAGACAACGGATCAGCAGCTGGGCGAGAAGCATAAATCTGCAGCTCAGGAGACAGATCCTGCCTGGCTTGGCAGTGATGGTTAGAGATGGAAAGGCCAGCGAAAAGCCGAGAGAGAAAAGATCCTGGGGTGGGGGGGGGGGAACATAGGGACAGGAGAGGAGCAGCAGTGAGGAGTTGGGATGGGAAGGGTGGAGGAAGGGAACTCCAAGTGTAAGGACTTCTGGCACTAGGGGAAAGGGTTGGTGAAGGGGACCGGAAGGTTAGTCTCTGACTCTGCCACGCTGACTGGCAAGGGCCGCAGCAGCAGCAAAAGCGAGCCTTTGTGAAGGGCCTCCTGTGTGCCAAGCGCTGCGCTCTCTGTTTTACACGCATCACTTCTAATCCCCATAATGATTCTGCCTCCTGACTTTACTCTCACAGTGATGACAATGGGGACAGAACCTGAGGCTCAGAAAAGCTGAGCAATTTATCTAAGGTTTCAGAGCTCTTCGGTTTCAGGCTGGGAAGTGCACCAGATCTGACTGAGAGCAGTGGGCATAGTCAGACGTGTGCAGTATTGTTAAGACTACGTAAGTACACAAGGGCCCAAGGATACCGACAACGCAACTTCCAAACCATCTTCTCTGCTTCCACAGCCAGGCGCCCTCTTTTAGACCAAACCACGAGGACTTCTCGCTGTCTGCTGTACCCCCAGTGCCCACGGCCTCCTTTAGGCTGCTGAGGCCACCCTCTCCTTAAATGTGAACGACAAGCCTAACCCCATCTACTCCTTGGTTTTCCTTCGGGAATTAAGGAAGGCAAAATTACTACTTGCAGATTCTGAGAATGTCTCACCTGTAAATAACAAAACATTCAACAGAAAACTAATCTTAGCTAAAGAGGCTAGTTAATAAAAACATTCATAAATTCCAGGCTCTTTCTCATGAATCAGCCATAACCACTGAGAAAATACAACTTAAAAGTTTATGTATAACTAAACTAATGGACAGAGAACAAAGGAATTAACAAAAATGGACAGGACTGGTATTTTGAAAATCCCATAACTTTATTGAGGATTATAATGGAAAATTGGAATAAAGTAAGACACCATATATCTGGAAGGGAAGATTCAGTACTGTGTGCGTGGCAGTTCTCTCCAAATTAATATAAACACTTCATTGAGTTTCAAAAATAGTAATAGGATGTTTCAGGAACCCACCAAACTACTGAGGGCATCGAGGACTATTGCTGGTTTTCCTGTCAGGAGACTAGGGCTCCGGGAGGTGAAAGCAGAGGCGCAGAACAATGGTCCCGCGGTGTCTGCGGCAGAGCTGCGTGTGGGCAGGAGACAGGAGGAGAATGCGCCACAGAAGGCCCAGGGTTGTCAGGAGGAATCTGGGCAACGGGGAGCCTCCGCAAGGCTTTACCGATTGGGGAGGAGTGGTGGTGGAAGGGGAGGGTTGATAAATGCCGATCCACGTTTTCCAAAGCGCGCCCCAGCTCCAGTGCGGGGAATGTGGGCTGGAGAGGAGCAGAACTAGGCACAGAGAGACAGGTTAGGGAACAACAGGAGCAATCCTGAGCATGACAGGCATGTGAAGGTACGAAGGACAGACGCGTAGGACTTCCACAGACCCAAAGGAGGGAGACCCAACAAGCAGAGGCATCAGCTTGAACGTGGGGCTGACTGAGAGGGAAAGGCTGGGAGCAACTCCTGAGAATCTGGCGTGAGAAACTGAGTAGTTGGTGGTCTTGCTCATCAAAATGGAAAACAGAGAAGGAAGAACAGGGCTGGAGAAGATCATGAGTCCAGTTGTGGACACCCTGGGTATTATTTTGAGCAAGGCTTGACAGCACGGTATTTGCTTTTCTTCCACTGGGGCTATACAGAACTCCTCTGTTGGACTAGCAAGCCACTGAGGAAAATTTCCTGTTCTGGTGGGGGCTTGGGAGCAGATGGACATCTACTTTATGTGTCTGAACTATGAAGCAGATACAGGCCCTTGGAGTGATTCCACATGTGGTGAAAGGGCTCAGGTGTAGGCCCAGCATCAACGGCTGGCAGAGGCCTACCTGGCGAGGCCTGCTTTGGGGTCTTCTCCCCACACTCCTGCCAGAGGCTAAGTGCTGTGCCCCCACTTCATTTTCTCCCCTGTACCCCAAGACTCCCAGAGAGTCATTTTAAGTTTTTGAACATTTGATAATCTTTTGGCTGGTACTTGAAGATAATTTCTTACCACAATCCCTCCTCTTTGACATCCTAGGATGCATTTCTTTATTTATTATACTCCTTTAAACATCATGTTATTTTAAAGTATGGTAAGAAAGGTTTCAACAGAAAGGCATGTCATTGGAAGCCATGCTCTTTTTTTTTTTTTTTTTTAAGATTTTATTTATTTTTAGAGAGAGGGGCGGGAGGGAGAAAGAGAGGGAGAGACACATCAACGTGCAAGGGATACATTGATCGGCTGCCTCTCACACGGCCCCAACTGGAGACCTGGCCCGTAACCCAAGCATGAGCCCTGACTGGCAACGGAACCAGCGATCTTTCGGTCCATAGGCCAGCACTCGATCCACTGAGCCACACCAGCCAGGGCAGAAAGCCGTGCTTTTTGTTAACAAAGTGTTAGTGCCTCCAGGTGTCCATTTTCTTACAATGACCTACACCACCCTATCCTTAGACTAAGCTCTTTACAGGGAGGTCGGCCACAGGAAAGCTGTCTGTCTTCTCCGTTGGACACTCTGCTAGAAACCTATTTGGCCAAGAGCAGACCTGAGATTCTCTGCTCACCTGGGGCAGCACACCCCACTGAAGGAAAGGCTCTGAGAGCAGATACCGAGGAAGAGCTAAACTTACAAATTAGAACATGTGAAATGGGCAGGTAGCTTTCTGGGGATACATTTTCCTCTCCACCAAACACAACTGTGTGTCCCTGTCGTCTCACAGATGGGTATTCAAGACACCTGCACAGGCTGAAGCAGGGGCCTTCGATGCTGTGTGGAACCTAGGTGGGGCGCTGGGGGCAACAGAGTGTAGGACTTCAGACAGGCGTCCTCAACAGGAAAAGTGGGGGGGGGGGGGTCACAATGACAGACCCCAAACTGACTGTGACCCCAGGTGATGAGCATCTGAGAGAATCCATTTTACAGAGCTCACACCATGGTCCACAGGAACTTCTGAGCATTCGCCATCAAATAACGTCTTTCACTCCGACCAACAGTTGTGCAGAATTAGAAATTATGTCTCTTAAATGAAGGTATTTCCTTTCTATAAATATTCAACCTCCTGTGTTTGAAATAGAATTCTCAGAGTGTTCATTTCATGGGGGTAAAGTATAAACTCAAGAAAAGGACGCACTACGCCAACGTGGAATGTAGTTTTGCAATGGATGGAACGGTACTCTTTTCATTTTATAAGCCTAGGCTTCATGCATCTTTTAAAATTGAAAACAATTTTCTCGAGCAACTAAATGTTTCCAACAACTTCTGTTTACAGGGATTAAATTGTCATTCTGTGTATTTTCTGGAATTATTTTATTAAACACAAAATTATTATTGTCTATTCTAAAAATCCTGATGAAAACTGTAACCTGAATAATATTCAAGGGTTTTCTTTTGAAGCTGGAAGCCAGCAATTACTGTGCTGGACAAGGCTGCTTTACTGTGGTGCATTTTCTCAGGAGAGGAAATGATTTTTGAGAATACTGAAGCCTTTTTTATTTTCCAGCAGGCTAGCGACACCTGTGCACAATCTTTCTAGACAACAATAAGACTTTTCTGAGGTTTCATGTCATGAGCATTTAATTTAATAGCTCTGAGAGTTTAAACAGGACACTAATACCTCCGTTCATCGGCACGATTGGTGACCTGGGGATTCCAGTTAACTGAATTTTCCATCCACTAACAGTAACCCATTTAAGCCATGAACTTTCCTTGGCAGAATAGGGGATCTGGACATCGAATTGTGGGTATGTACACTTGTATGTTTTGTCTCTCAGTTCGACACTTTTAAAAAGAAAAATCAGCATTTTGCCCTCCATAAATCTTCAAATTAGTAAACCAATCAGCAACCACATATAAGAAGCCTCATCAAAAGAGAGAGAAAAAGTTTAACTCTGACAGTCTTAGCTCAAGAAAATAGACCCCGTGAAGAAAATGAAATGCATTTCTTGCACCCATGCGGCATTTGTTTACCGTGCTGGGCATGACCTGCAGCTGCGGGGGTGGGGGGGTGGGGGCGGCAGCGGCCGATAAACAATCGGTAGGGTTTGGAGGGACGGAGGGACTTCAGAAGCTCACAGCTTATATATAGAAAAAATAAAAAACTTCTTAAGATATGAGAAATGACCAGTGTTTAAAGCAAATAAAATGTACTTTCTTGAAATAATTAATGAAAAGAGAATAAATTTAAAGTTGCCTCTAATCTTTTCACTGGCAGAACGACTTATTTTATATCTTGACTTCAGCTTAGCAGAATTAGAAAGGTTCAAACGTTCTTAGAAATGTAAAGGTAAGTGGGTAAAAATAACAAAAAATAATTTAATTTGACTTGCGTGGGACCCAAGGACTAGAGGTCCTCCTCAGTCTCTTGTAGTTTTTATGCTTTAAAGAACAGACGCCAAGTCTTGCACAGTCACGGGTGGGGCTCAGTTTCTTTCCTCTGATGATTTCCAGCAGGCAACCTTGGCCTTAAGATCTTAAGTTTTCTGGAATACTGGGTTCCTTTCTTCCTGGCCCCCAGGCCCCACCCCTCTGAAGACCCTGATTCAGTGGTTCCGGGAAGACACAACAGGCGTTGGGGTTTTAGTGAGAATATCATGTGATCCTAATTATCAAGGAAATCTGGAAACTTTGGCTACGAACGATGACTTTCCTAGGAATGGAGGGCTGGGGTGGGAGGGAAAAGCAGGTTCCCAGGCCCCAGAGAGTCAGGACCAGTGAACCTTGGGCTCAGGAATCTGCCTTTTAAACGAACACCTCAGGTCACATATGGTCAAGAGAAAAACTGCCCTGTGGCTGATAAGCCACCAAACTCTCTTCTGCAACTGTCGGACACCCCCAAACCTGGGGGAACCCACGCAGGTCAGAAGTAGTAACATGGGGGCAGCAGCTGGGACGCCGTGGCCCTCTGGGCCCCAGCCTGCTTCCTGCAGTTCCTGGTCTAACCTGGACGGGCTGCTCCAAGCCCTGCCTCCACACGGAGCCAGGGGAAGCCCAAAGCATCGGGGACAAGGAGGTGTCTGCCTGTCCCCACCTGGGGCAGGTCTAGGATGCCTGTTGGTGTGACTCTTGTAGTTGCAAACAGTGATCTCCTTAGGGGAAGCAGAACAGAGTGGCGATGCGTCTTTTGGAACGGGGCTGGCCTGCCTATATCACATGTGAAAACTGCAAATGAAACTATGACACGCGTACCATCACCTGGTCGTAAATGTTTACCACAAATTCTGCCGAAATAAATCTGTGTTCATGTACAGCTGCTATGGCATTTGGGCTTAGAAAAACAAATGCTTTAAAGACAAACAATACCGTAATATTTTCCTTTCAAAAGTGACTAATCTACTCAATACCTCTGAAAAGTTGTAATGGGTTTCTTCTGGAATCCCTGTATTACTGCATTTCACACTTGCCAATAGCTATATGAACCTCTTTGGGAACGCCAAGGAAAAAAGCAGTCCTGGTAAAGCTTAAAAGAGAGCGAGAGAGAGAAATAGGGGAAGATCATAGATGGGACACAAAACCCCCCTTGAATGCTTCCCCATGAAGTTGGTCTACGTTTTGTTCCGATGGTTGAACTCCAGAAGTACCTCAGCAGCTCAGCTGTCTTGATTTCAAACGTCTGCCCACATGGCTCAAATTTGCAACTTAAATGTTCGGTATGAAAACAAAGTTATTTAACTGTTAGCATAGGATTCTTCTCCAAAGGGAGACAAAAAGGCACATGTTTCAGCCCACACACATACACTGATTCCTGACTTCTAAATATCGACGTACAACACACAGTTATTTTGGCTTTGGAAGACTACACTGTCTGCTATGTTGGGGTGGGCAGTTAAAAAAAAAAAGAAGCTTGTCTTGAACACTGCCAGAGCTGAAGACTTTTATGCATGTATAGTACAAATGTTCTTTTTCATTTTGCAGAGAAAAAGCACTTAAAAAAAAACAGGTTGTGGGAAGGCTTTGCAGTGGTATTTCACCTCAATACATTTTTCAAGTCTGATAGCTGGTAAGCTCATGCATGGCTTTGGTTCTTGTCTTCAACCTTCAGACAACTCTAAGCTGTCCGCAGCAGCTGCGGAGGCTGAGTCTTTAAATGAAATGAAGAAATAATTGCTTCAGGGAACAAAGGGAAGAAAAAAAAGCCCTGTTAGCTTAACTACATGGCCCCTTGGGATTGCGTGTGGCATGTATTCCTGATTAATACTGTTCAGTGTGGTAAAAAGGAATCCCAGAGCAACCCCAGGGAACCAGAGAAAGTGTGATGTGGTTGCATGGGTGTGAGTTTCAGGGGCACGCCTGGGTTCAGACTGCAGCTATGCCCTGATCAGCTCTGTGACCTTGACAAAGTGCCTTTACCTCCCAGGGCCTTCACCCCTTGTCTTCGATGGGGGACTGGCTCTGCCAACCTCACAGGGCTGGGATAAAGACCGGAGGGGATGGTGCCTGTGCTGTGCTGGTTCTGCTAAACACACCAAATCAAACACCCCTTGTCATTTTGGCCCCTCCCCAACTCCACCTAAAGGTGGAAAATGATGCAAATCCATATGCCAAAAGAATAGGGGGGAAGTGATATCCAACTGGATGTGTCAATAAAAAGTTGAAAGTAAAGGGACAAGCAATAAATGATTTAGAGTAAAAGATGAAGCAGTGATTGGGGAGCGTCGGGGGGGGCATCTAAAGTAGGACACTGGTGAGCTGGGTCCCTGGAAAGGCTCAGAGATGGGGGGCACCCAGTGTTTCTGAAGGAAGAGCTAAAGACAGGGGGATGGGTTAAAAGCTATGTGAGGACCAGTCATGTCCCGGGTCCATCCACCACCCCCACAACTAGGCAAACCACATCATCACTATCCCCTCAGGGAGCAATTGGACCAAAGGAGTTCTAATATGGTGGCAACAGGCTCAGAAGAAGGAAGGGATAAGGCAAGAAGATGGAAACAGGGGGATGAAATACTAGTTTCCACAGAAAACAGCGAGCTTGCTGTTCCACCCCCCACCCCCCCCACCCCTGTCAGGCTCCCAGGCGCTGATATCTGAGCTCCTGCTCACCAAGAGAAGGTGCTCCTCTCAGCAGGAAGGGACACAGTGAAGAGAAAGACCTAACACACTAGCGTCTGGGGTCCCCGGTAACATGGCTAGGTCCTTCCCTATCTGACAATCCTTCTATGAAACCTATGACTCAACGCAGCCTACACATGCCCACAGAACTTGTAGGTGTCTTTTTAGCGCTTTGTTCTTACACCGTAATGGGCAACCAAGCGTCACCTGATGTTTGATGAAGAAGAAGACAAACCCCAAATCACCCCATCAACAACATCAACAAAGCCAGGATTCAGTGAAAAGAGACAATGCAAAGAATGGAAGGAAACTTCCAAGGAACACTACTATCCTCAGAGATGATTTTATATCTATAAAACTAGAATATTTTAAAACCAGAAAACATAAGTTACAAAAATGAGACAGCAACAGTAAAGACATTCAATGGAAGAGTTTGAAGATGTAGTTGAAGAAGTGCTCCAGAAGTGAACAAAAAGATAAAGAAACAAACAGGAGGTAAAGTAAGAAGGAAACGAGAGGGTTAAACCAGGAGCCCAATACCACCCCTCTCTCGTGTCCTGTGCTGGACAGGACGCCTCTTTGGGGGTTTCCCCACCTGACTTCAGGTCGACTTCAAGAAGAAGATGCTGCATTGCGTGGAGAGCAAATTCTGGGAGGAAGGTTTCCATCAGTTCTATCTAAAAGGAGTACCAACTCAAAATCATGCTGCTATCAACCAACCTGAGTTTCTGTGTGTTCCATAATATTGCTGTTAAATTACATGCTTTAATTACTGTGATACATATTCAGTAGCAGGGAAAAGCTTTCCTTTCTTGAAAAAGTATGTTTCTTTTCTATTAGATATCATCATCGTGTAACACGTCCCATTCCCTTTTTTGTGTTGGTTTTTCAGGATTCTATTCCTGGTGCTAAATTTGACACTCAAACATGGTATTAGTTTAGTGATTTAATATATTCTATTTAGGTTCTCATATATAGTATATTTAAACATTTTCTACTTCTTCTTTAGTAGCTTGGAGATATTATACACACATTATATTGTAAGCAATTTCACACACTCTTTTGAATACAGAGGTTATAACTTATAAATAAAATCTATTCCAGGATAGAATTTGGACTATCTTTGTTTGTTTGTTCTACTAGATTCTTGTATTTCAAGGGGGGAGAAGAAACTAGGCTTTGAACAGTCTGCAAGCCTTGCTTGCCAGTCTTCATTACATGCTATTTTATCTTTAAGTCTTGCTCTGCAGGCCAGACTCCAGGAACTTAACCATTTATTTATGCTGTTGTGTATATTTTGATGTTGTTTCCAAGGGAAAGTCCTTTTCTGAAATCTTCCAGCTTTGCCCGAACCAAGTGGGGTTGCTCTTCTCATATGTCTGTGTGTCCCTGAGTGCTGGGTACGGCCAGCTAACCAGACCAGAACCAGGATTCAGGAATGACCATCAGAGTTGGGGCGGGTGCTCTGCGATTCCAGGAGGTACAGGGCTGGGCCAGAGGTGGGTAGATGCCATGCCTGCCCATTGGGCAATTCCTTTACACGGCCAAAGAAAAAGTTCAGACAAATAAGCAGATACGAAGTGTCTGAGTCTTGTAAGGGTAAGAGTAAAAACATCTTTAAAGTCATTGACATAGTCTCAATCTCCATGCCAGACGATGGGGCTTCAGTGTGACTGGCTTTGGAGACCCACCTCTGCAGTTTCGGCAAGTCACCACCATGTGGTGGGAGGGAGAGTGACGGGCACGCGGGACCAACAGGGTTCTGGTTCCTGGTTCGGGAATTCGGAATGCTTTTTCCAAGTCATAGTTTGGGACAAAAATAGAATCTGTTTATTAAACTTGTCTCCTTCCTAATACAACACAGACTTCAGAAAGACAGTCGTACAGCAAAGCAAAGAGAAAGCACTCATATTTCTCTAGCTGCCCATGTGTATCTACACCACACTTTATTCTGAGGCCTACAGGAAGGCATTTCCTCTCCCACCTCCAGTTAAAAAAAGCCCCCTTTAACTTTGACCCTAGCCCTCCCCAGCTCCCACCGCTGGCTTCAGCTGACTAGGGCTAGCAAAATCCTCTCACTTACTGACCCTACGCAGCTCTGGAAAAGGCAGAGCCAGTAAGTCTTCTCCAAGCTGGCTGTCATCTGGCTCCTTTTCAGAATTTCCCCCTCAGTTCCTGTGCCCCAAATCCTCAGACACCACTAGGTATTCAATGTCATGCCCTGTACCCTTCTTCCCAAACCTGCGGCCTTACACCTGGACAGAAAGCTAACTCTTTGAAGACTATTTTCACTCCAGATTAAAGTTATCTGACAAAAGATGAAAAGAAAAACATGAATGTTTGATGGCTTTCATGACGGGTATTGGTTGGTTAAGCAAACGTAAATTCGATTCACCAACACAGTTCGAGTCGAACTGCCATGTGACTGTGACGAGACTATAGCCATGTGCCTCCATGCCTGTTGGCCAAACAAGGAAAAGCAACAAGAGATACAAGGCTTGCTTCATGCCCAGCATGTTTTAACTCATTCGCTCCCCAAGTCTCCGAGCAGAGAGGTTTCTCTACCCCTTGTTTCTTGTGCTAGGCCGTCCTTCTTGCTGAGAGTTCTCTATCGGCCCTGCAGCGAAGTTAACAAGATGTGGCAGCAGACAGAATGGCAGCAGGTGCCAGCAGACCGAACCCTTGGGTTCCAGGTAAAGAAACAGAAAGAGTGATTCTCAAGGTCACATAGCTGGTAGGCAGTGGAGCTGGGGTCAAATCCAGAAAGTCAGACTGCAGAACTCTCACTCTCAAAATCACTGCATCTCACAGCCCTAGCCCTAGCCCTAGCCCTAATCCCAACCCAGAGAAGTCATTCCAAACTCTCTATCCAGTTCAAAAAGGCTTCACAGGAGGTCTGGAACTTGAGATTTTTTTTTTTTTAAATGAGAGCATTATAACTTGGGTATGGGAGAAGGATGATTTACGTTTCTGAGGCAGTTTGGAGAATTCTCAGATACTTGGTTAAGGTCTTTTGAGTCTGTAAGTACACTGACATAGAAGGCATGATCAAGTCAAATGCTCCACGCAGAAAACCTCATTATGGGAAAGGACTCTTCAAAAAACATGGGCAGGGGGAGTGTGCGGTAACTCAGTGACGAGGCCAGGTGGAGTCCTGATCCAACAGGGTCAGTGTCCTCATAAGGAGGAGAAGACACCCCGCGGGGGCTCGCTCTCTCTCAGCACACCTACAGGGAAAGGCCGCATGAGGCTGCAGCCAGAAGGCAGCCACCTGCCACTCAAGGAGAGACCTCACCAGAAACCACCTCTGCTGGCACCTTGACCTTGGACTTCCCGTCTCCAGAACTGGGAGAAAACATATTTCTGTTGTGTAAGCCACCCTGTCTGCGGTGGTCAGTTATGACAGCCTGAGTGGACTAAGACAGTGGGCCTTGGCCTTGCCACCCCGGCCCAGGGTGCACTCGCTCCTCTTTCCAAATGCAGGACTCTCTTCCATGCAGTGTTTCTCATCTGCCCGAGCTACTTTCTCCTTGATGTGCTCATTACATAAGGAGATTTTATCATAGAACCCGTAACACTTTACTGACCTAATTAAAAACAAAAAGTCTGTCTGCCCCTATTAGACCCTGAGCCCTTTGAAATAAGAGACTATCTATCTTATTCAACGTTATATTCCTTCCCAGTTCCTGGCACATAGCAGGCATTTGATAACTGTTTATGGACTAAATGAAGACATGAGTGAGTTTAGGACATTGCCTTAAAAATGTACATTAGTATAAATGTTATCACATGATTTATTCACTCACTCATTTATTCAACCATCAAGAAGTAAATGGTTGGGAGAAAAAGAAGTACATCATTAAAAGACCAAAAATTAGGGACATTTCTAGATAATAAAGAAATGACAAAATGAGGAATTAGCTGTGTAAGAGGATGCAAATACCAGGTATTTATATGGACTACGTAACATGTGACATGACTATAATCTACAACTGAATGTGAAGGACGGCAGGAGAACGTACGGGCTAAGTAAGCTCCACGGTGAGGCACGTGGTGGTTGAATCCTGCCTCTGCTAATACAGTTAGGTGACAAGCTACTGAATTTCTCTGGGCTTCCATGGACTCATCTTTTTTAAAAACAAAACAAAACAAAACAAAACAAAACAAAACAAAACAAAAAAACAGCCCTGGCTGGTGTGGCTCAGTGGATTGAGCACTGGCCTGCGAACCAAAGGGTCACTGGTTTGATTCCCGGTCAGGGCACATGCCTGGGTTGTGGGCCAGGATCTCAACTGGTTGGGAGCTTGCAAGAGGCAACCAGTTGATGTATCTCTCACACATTGATGTTTCTCTCCTTTTTTCCCCTCCCTTCCCATTGCTCTAAAAATAAAATCTTAAAAAAAAAACAACCAACAAATTTACTAAAGTATAACACATACGGAAAAGTACCCAGGTTAAGTAAGGGAAGAGCTCAATAAATTTTCTAGCTGTCACATCTCATAAATGGAGATAATAACAGTATCTGTCGTGTAGGGCGAGTGTGAAGGTTAAATGACATAATGCTTGGGAAGAGCTCAGATGGTGCCCAAACCATAGGGAGCCCCCATAAACATCAGCTCTCATTCATTTACATTTGCTCAATGGAACTGCAATTCTAAACCCACTCAAATCTTTTGTCATTTTTCATACAGCCTAGTAGTATATACCCAGACTTAAGAAAAAAAAATGTTGCCTGGCTGGCATGGCTCAGTTGAATGGAGCATCGTCCCCCACACCAAAAGTCTGCAGGTTTCATTCCTGATCAGGGCACATACTTGGTTATGGGTTCGATCCCCAGATGGGGCATGTATGGTAGGCAATCAATTGATGTTTCTCTCTCACATGAATGTTTCTCTCTCTCTCAAATCAATAAGTATATTTAAAAATTAAAAAAATAAATAAAAGTTAAAAAAGAAAAAAATGTGGATACTACTCCCAGTATACTTGTGAATATAAAAATCCACCACCAGAACTGAGTATTACAGTTGTATTATTGCCACCTTTCCTGCCACTCTGGCTTAACAGAGTGACTCTTCATCTACTTAAAATGCCAAGTAAACAGAGCTGTAAACAGGGCTAATGGAGGCAACAGAATAGATTTGGAAATGTTTCCTCAGTTGGTACACAAGAGGGAAAGCAAAGACTGCAGTTTCAGCATGCGGCCCCCTCGGACCAGCTGAGTGAGGGGTGTGGTGGTCCTCCTCGCTGCTCATTGCCGAGGACTGTCAGAGGCACTCCTGGAGAGCACAGTTTGGGACCCTGGTGTATTTTAAGCAGTATTCCTGAAAACAAGCTATCTCCACGTGCCTCACAGGCCAGGCCAGATGGTCACCTAACTGGGGATCACTTAGTGGGTAAAAGAAAGTCCTTTCTGCTCCCAAATGTTCTCCCAGTGTAGCTTCAGGGTGCCCCCAGTTCTACCACCAGGGGACTCCTGTCGATGTTCCCATTCTCTTACTCAGAAATAGAAGTATCATAGGCAAGAACAACACTTCCTGAGCTGGAGTGTTGGAGCTGGAAGGAACTTAGGGGAGTCCTTTGCTCTTGAGCAGAAGAGGGTGGACAGGTAAGGCACCGATGACAGAACGAAGCATGTGTGAGGAAGTGAGGAAGTGAGGAAGCAGGGCAGGGAAGTGGGGAGAGAAGCTGGGCACAGAAGAGGCACGTCCTGACCTCCAGGCTTTTGCCCAGGACCAGCCTTGGGACCCACAGGCACCAGCAAGTGTCCGGCAATGAACGGGCTGATAGAGCAGCTAGTCCAGGTTTTCCTAAGTGACTGTCCAACACCTCCCTCGCCCTGTCCCACTGTTGCCTCATTTTTTCCCTCTTCCAAGTCACAGACATACTTCTGTTGTTCAACTTACACACACCCCTGCCTGCCAAACCTGAGTGACATTCTTCCTCACAAACAGTCCTCTGCAACTCCTCAGAAGATCCAGGTTCTTCTAAGGAGCAAGGGCAGATGTGGCTTAAAAGAAAGATGCTTGAAGGGAATTTACAGTCTGTGACCAATTAGCCAGATGGGCTAACCTTACCACCTGGTTTTTCTCTTGTCGGTGTTTTGTGAGCTCTGCCTCTCTCATTCACTCTCCATTAGTTGAGGAAGGTCATTTCCCTTTGGCCTAAGGGGCTACTGGTCTGAGGGCCATCTTGGGTTCACATATGCTCTTGGATCTCAGATGGCACTGGTGACCAGGATACGCTTTCTCCAACATGCATTTTAGCACGGGCACCGTGACCTTTTCTCCTGGATTCATGTCCGCGTGTTTGTGAGCTCCAGCTTCAGCTGGTGCAAACGTGCTTACGTGAGTAATTCCAAACATATGCCGCACAGAATGCTAAATCTTACCACATCTGCATATCATTTACAAAGCAAACTGAGGAACTGAATTTTAGCTATAAAACCCAACTATGTGGGACAAGAAGGGGGACTGACTGCCTGTTTTGGTATTCATTCTTGTGCTACTTAGCAGTGATCACATTATTTCTTGCTTCCAGCCAGTGGGCCAGGGTTACTTCTCTTTTCAGAAGCAATCCTTTCGAGGTCTTTGTTATTCCGAATGTAATGTAAACGCCTTTCCTTTCATCTTGAGTTTGCCTCCATCAATGAACTTTTCCAACTCTTGGAGAGGAAGAGAACTTTAAATGGTTATCTAATTGAGATCTTTGAACTTAGGCATGGTATGAACATAAATCACACAAGATAAACATTTATCTTGCCTATTTTTACAAATTTCCAGAGTTGAAAATTCCCCAATTGTTTCAAAAGCCAAAGAAATTAGACAGGACACATATTTACAAAGGCATTATCATGCATTACACATTCGCTTTCCCTTTCAGACAGGAGTTTACTTTCCCAAGAAGAGTGCCATTTGCAAACACAAAACAAAATGACAAATGTCACTTTTTCCGGCCTACACTTATTTCCCATGCAAACACTTTTTAATGGACACTTCCTCTCCATCTCTTTATTTTTCCTTTGGCTAGGGCAGGCAGCACGTGCTCTCTTGCTTACATCATCTCCAGCATCATCAAAAATTTTACACAAGGTCAGGCTCTTACAAAACATATGTAGAACTACACAGGAAGAAAAGCTTTAATAATCAGGCGTCAGCAATGAGTCGTATTTAAAGCTGGGATAGATGACAAAATACTGAGGTGAAGATATATAAATTAAGGGGTCCCCCTACATTGGGCAGAATTTTCCTAGCCCACTACCTACGTCTGCTGTTGCAGATGAACTTTAGAATCATGATGTCAGGGATGCCCCAAACTCCCTGTGAAATTCTAAATCAGATGGTACAAGTTTATATATTAACTTAGGGGAAAATCTATTATCTCCACAATGGAAGTCAGCCTTGTCTTTGAATATGGCATACCCCTACGTGTATTCAAATCTCTCTGTAAATATAGTTTTTCCTGCCAATCAGCTGTCACCCAACCACCCTGCACACCATGCTGATGATGGAACAGCCAACCTGAACCCTTGATCAAAGGCTGAGCCAAACACTAAAGCACATGTTTCAGGGACGGGTGTGAGACCACAGCCATTCCAGAAAGAAACCTCCCATGACTGTCCTAATCACGGTAAGGAAGGACCCTTTCCACGGAGGAAGAAGGACTTGAGTGTGGGGCTTCAAGCGGCCATGAGGAGAGAGCCGGTGTGCAGCAGGAAAGAGTGAAGCTAAAGCAGGTTAATAGCTGGGGTGCAGGCCCACCACCAACCCAAATGCTGTGTTTGTGTGAACTAGAAACAGGTACCCCTTCCTCACTTGCTGTAAAACTGCTGTCCCAAGTATATAAATCCATGACGGTCATGCTTTCGAGTGGCAAGCCTTTAAGGCAGTTGTTTAGTGCGTGGAACAGCTGAACCCTGCGATCCTAACGGGAAGAATCCTGGGAGCTTTGGGAGCTGCCCCGCCTCCCACAGTTCTTCCTCGGAGTTCTGAGAGCCTCAACCACCGTTATGGCCCACTGTCACCCTCTTTTATTTTGCCTCACCTAGAGCTGGGTTTTAAACCTTGTGATGTTTTATAGTTTTATTCTTGTAGAGTTTCTGTAGCTATTGTTAATGTGATCTCTTCTCTGTTCTTTGTGACACTTTCGAACCGATTACAGGCACTATATGAGAAAACAATTTAGTATGTCATTTTATAACCGGCAAAGGACTTGGGTTTCCTTTTAGTTTTTCAGTTGATTCTCTTGAATTTTTCCAGGTAGAAGATTATAAATATATACACATCTGATAATAATTTCGATTTTTCTTTATTAATCTGCATACACTGGGGGCTAGATCTTCTGAGTTAACTTCCTCCC
The DNA here is from genome assembly GCF_014824575.4 of Sturnira hondurensis. Classification (NCBI taxonomy): domain Eukaryota; kingdom Metazoa; phylum Chordata; class Mammalia; order Chiroptera; family Phyllostomidae; genus Sturnira; species Sturnira hondurensis. The sequence goes on along the minus strand of NW_028092466.1, from coordinate 3,501,521 downwards.
CGGTCGAATCTCGCGTTTGACCATCAAGCAAAACGGAAGCGTTTAGCTGTGGTGGCTACTACGCCGCACGACAGTGAAGTCGTCGGGGCCGTCAGGGCCCGCTTTGGGCAGGTGCTTTCTTTTTTTGAGAAACAAAGAACAGACACTCAGTTTTATGAAATGCTTTTTTAGTGTTTATCAAGGTAATTATACAGCGTTTCCCCCATTTATTAGTGTGAAGAGTTATGTTAATGTTTCCTACATGAACCCCTCTTGTCACTCTTGAGATTGATTGGACCTTGATTCTCTTAAAAGAGTACAGAATTGTGAGTGTTTTATTCATGATTTTTCTTTTTAGGATAATTATACTTGTAAGTAAGACTGGACTACAGATTTATGAGTACACATTCTTTGTTGGGTTTTGATATCAGAGTTATTCTAACTTTATAATGTGAAATAGGAAGACTTCCTTTTTGCCTATATTATGAACAACAGTTTACATAACATGAAAATTACTTTTCCAGGGAAGTTTGAAAGAATTTGCCTATAAAAGTGTTTGGCACGAGAGCATTTGGGGGAAGATACGTGCTTTTTTCCCTTATTTTTGCCATTGTACTTGGCAACTATTTGATTAGTCTTTTTAAATAAGCAGCTTTGATATTTATTAGTAAATCTATTATTTACATGTACTGAAATGCACTGAATGGTTTTCCTTCTCTAAAAGCTACTCTGGCCTTTGCTGACTAAGGGCTGTTGCATTTGCATTGCCCATGTTTTGAGATGTCATTTGGCCTAATTAATAGTAATCTCTAAACAAAAAGTGCTCAGAACCAGGCCCTCTGGTCCCCGCCCAAGCCCGCCCTGCACTGATGCTGCCCCGTCAGCCCCGTGCCCTTAGTGCAGATGCGGTGCTGGTGGTACTGCTTTCGCGCTGTACGTGATGTTTCTTTACATGCTTAGTTTTACTGGGCTGCTTTTTAAAAGAGTTTATTCAGATTCCCACAACTTGATCCTAAAAATTAGGTGGTAGGAAACTGCTCAACAGTTTTTTATTAAAATCACTATAATGATGTAATTAAATATATTTAGAGATAATGTATGTGTAGTAAGGAAATAAAAACTTTTTCATAATTTGTTCACCTTAAGCAAGCTCATGTAATTAGCCAGTTTACTGAAGAGATGGAAGCACAATGTCTAGGAAACTGGGGCCTCCCAGTGTTGGACAGGCCAAGCTCGGCTGCCCCTCAAGGGGCGGGAGGTGAGACAGTGGGTATCCACAGCCTCCGGGTGGCCTCCCTGGGAAACAAAGAAAGCGGGTCAGCCCAGTGGCAGAGCTCGGGTGCACTGTCACCTCTCCTAAACCCATCACTTCAGGCAGCCCCAGAGTAGCTGCTTTGAAAGTGGGGAAGAGAGCGTGAATCCAGTGTGAATCAGAAAGCCAACCAGAACTATGTACAGAAATAGAACTTGAATGTGAGGCCTAGCACGATGAATGGAAGTCCCACACTTGTGAAAGAAATCACATCCTTGGGGAGGAGATGGGAAGGAGAGACACAAAGAGCTTGTGTTTTAGTTTTGAGGTCACTAGACCACGGGAGCCACCTCAGAACCTGCTGGAGAAGACTTTCCATCACTCAGAAACCCTGGCCTTTGAGTGGGATTTAGTAACTGGGCAGGGTTTGGGGTTTCTCCCTCGGGAAAGGGGTGTGCTCTCTGTGTGGATAAGATGGCTGTGGCTATGCTGGTGGCCAGGCTGCAGGGGTGATCGCTAGATCCGTCCAGCAGGAGTGACTCCCTTTCCCCTTCTTCAACGGCAGTGGAGGATGTGCACAGGGCAGGGCAGCGCGGAGCTAAATCCTCACCAGTGGACAGTGAGCAGATGTGGCGCGTCCCACATCCAGGTCTGAGAACACTCGTGATACACGGTAATGCTCTTTTCCTCCTCCTGACCTGTGGCGTGGTGTGCACTGGCCCAGCTCGGACCATGGGGGTGACGGTCCACACAGCACGGGGGAGAGACAAGACACAGAGAGAGAGCCAGGCAAGAAAAGGCAATGGCCCCATGGAAAGGCAAAACCATTAGGGACAGACTTCAGATGAGGGATCACCAGGGACTGGGTGGGGTGTGGGGAAGGAGGGAGGGAAGGAACTGACCACCGAAGAGTGTAAGGGAACTATTTGGGGTGGTGGGTTATGCGATATTTTGACTGGGATGGTGGTTACACAACTGAATTTGTCAATATTCAAAGAACTGCTCACATAAATATGTTGAATTTTACTGTGTAAATGAAACCTCAATACACTTGACTTATGAAAAAAAGAAAAGAATAATCCACTGGAGAAGAGACCTCCCTTTTTCTAAAGAGTTTCTAATTTTTATACAATTGTAATGATCGATCTTGTATGATACCAAGATTTTGAGTAATAGTAAGGTCATCTTTACTCCAAGGACATAAAGAAATGCTTCTGTGGATTTTTCCTAGAGTTTTAATGGTTTTGTATGCTGCATTTAAAGTTTTTACCCTTTAGGAATTTATCCTGGGTGAGGGATAGACCCACCCACCTTTTTCTTTTGACAGAGAGATACTCAGTTGTTGTAATACCTTTACTTAATAAGTCCATCCTTATCCTGATTATGGTTGTAACTATGATCATATAGTAATTTGGAAGATTCATTTTAAGTCCTAGCACTTTATTTTGACTTTTTGGCTTGAAATATATATATAAATCAGGTGACATTCCTTAAAACACCTTCTTTTACATGTTATAGAATTAACATATGTTTGAAAACAATTAATACACTTATTGAATAAAATGCAGATAAGCAAAACCTGGAAAATGAGACTGGCCCAGTTCTTCCATTCACTACTGCCAGCATTTTATGTGTATATGTTGTACACACACACACACACGGTGCCGGACGAGCTACTCTGACAACCCGACCGTGAACGGCATGGGTTTGAACTGCAGGGGTCCACTTATATACAGGTTATATGCCAAAAAATCACCATAAGCAAAGTCAAAATACAAATAAGGAAAAAATATTTTAAACTTATTACCACAGAAATGTCTTTTCCCTAATGTAGAAAGGCCCCATAAAACTAGAAAGACAAAGACCAACAATAGAAAATGCACCAAGAACAGCATCGTACCATTCAGAACAAAAAGAGATACAAACAGCCACTCAAATACACGAAGACTGTCCTGACCGGTGAGGCTCCGTGGGTCGTGCGCATTGTCCCACAAAGCACCAGCTCAATTCCCAGCCAGGGCATGCTCCTGAGTTGCGAGCCCAGCCTGCACACAGTCAGGGCAAGTGTGAGAGGCAACCCACTGAGGTTTCTCTCACACATCGATGTTCTTCTCCCTCTCCTACCTTCTCCTCTCTCTAAGAAAAAATAAACAAAATCTTAAAAGAACATTAAAAATGTATTCTGTTTCACTTATAAAATACAAAACAAAGCTATGAGGTTGAACCATATAAAATTATCGATAGTCTAACAATTCTGACCTACATAAATTGCAATTTCATGTGGTTCAACCTAATATAGTGAAATATTTTTCATCTATCAGATTGGCAAAATTCCAATAGCTGAGTGATGCACCCTTCCAGTGAGGCTGTGGGGAAATGCACATAGCCCCTCTGGGGGCACCAAACCGCTCAGGCTCTGCAAAGGGCAGTCTGGTCAAATTTATCGAAGTGTCCACATTGGTTGGTTTATCCTGCAGCTGTACCTACATGTATAGAAAACAATAAATGTGCAAGATGCAGAAGATATATACATAGAATATATATTATACATATGTAATATGCTACGTTTCCTAAGGGGGGATAGAGGTGTAACATACAATACACCATGTACATGCATACACATATTTTTCATATTTGCTTGTACGTGCAGAGAAGAAACACTAGGAAGAGACACGAGAGGCTGATAAAAGTGGTTACCTGTATGCAAAAGGGAAAGAGTCAAGAAAGCAGGAGTAAAATTTCTCAGGGTATACCTTACTCATGGTGTTGGTGGTTAAAAATCAAAATAAAAAGTAAATAGAAAAGTTAAAAAGTAAAATTGCAGGTATTTGGAAAAACTGACCACTAAAACAACTCATTCTCCACAATCTTAAATAATCAACATTACTACAATGTATAATTTATATACTTACAAAGACTTTTACCATTACCAACAAAATAAATTAAAAAAACATGAATCTAAATTCTCTCACTGGGCTGATTATTTTCCATTTGCCTCTGCATCCCTTCTCCGCTCTTCTCTGCCCCCTTTTTTTGTGTGTGTGAGCTCTCCCACAAAAGCCTTCTGACTTTCTGTTGGGTTTGGCGAATGGAGGCACTGGCTGGAAGTCAGAGGTCAGGAGAGAGACAGGCTGGAGTATTTCTCCTGTGGCGGCAGCGGCCGCGTGCCCCCCACTCCACACCCCCCACACAAGCACACCTGCTGCTCTCACTCTTACTAAGCTTCAGAAACACTGTTTGCTCCTTTGGGAAGGGGGGTGGCATGAGCAATCATTTGCCACCGCTGCTAGTCCTGTGTGCCCCATATCTCTCGTTGGTTCCCTCCTCCCTGCATATACTTCTGCCACCTACTCAGCTGAGAATGCCTTCTACTTTACGGTGGAAACCTGGCTGATACATCTAGTCATCTGTATCTTAGAAAAGCCGCTCAAAATTCATTGTTTTCTCATTTCTATACCCCAAGGCCAGTTTATTTCTGGAATATTTCACACACCCACATGTGTGTTTGCTCCCCTGTACCTTTACTAGATTTTCTAGGTTAACAATTTTTCCTCTGTCTTCCTTTTTAACAAGCCTCTTAAATCCATTTTGCATAGTCATAAGTTAACCCATGAACGCACCCTAATATCCTTCGCCAGAAATACTTTGAACAACTGTACTCTCATCCAGCCAGCCATTCATTCAGCAAATACTGTTTGAGAAGTCAGATACTGAGATTACAATGGTGTCTAAAAAACAGACAAGATCCTTACGTGCTCATGGGAGGTTAAACTTCTGTGGGGAGAAAGAGATAATTTTTTAAAACTTTATTTATTTTTAGAAAGAGGGGAAGGGAAGAAGAAAGAAGGAGAGAAACATCAATGTGTGGTTGCCTCTTGAGCGCCCCCTACTGGGGACCTGGACCCACAACCCAGGCATGTGCCCTGACTGGGCATCGAACCAGTGACCCTTTAGTTCGCAGGCCAGCACTCAATTCATTGAGCTACACCAGCTGGGGCGAAAGAGATAATAAGTGACCATACTACACAATGTGAAATTACCACTGTGCACGTGTTATAAAAACAGTAAGAGGGTGCAAGTCTCTAGTTTGAGGATTAGAAAGGGGTTCCTGGAGGAAGTGGTGTTTGAGCTGAGACTGGAGGGATGGGTGGGCACTGACCACGCAGAGATGATGACCAGAGAGAGGAGAACAGGCGTTCCTGGTTCTTTTTTCCACAGCCTTCTTTCCAACAGGAACAGTCTCCTCCCTCTACTTTTTGAGCTTTACCTAGTAGTTAGGTGATGTGGGAAATACAGTATACCTGTTTCAACCCAATTTTCACTCAATCTCCTCACACTTTCAGACCTTCAATTCTACATAAGATTGTATGTCATCCTCTCTAGCTCTCATGGCACAGTGCAGAACAGCCTTGTCCCCCCTCCTTTCAAAGTAAACTGTATTCTAATGACTTTTCTCTAAAGAGAAAATCCATTTTCTACTTGCTAAGTTGATGTGTTTAGTACTAAAAATTTCCAGGATAAATGTGAAATGAACCTAAGGAAAATACAACCAGAAAATTATAGAAAGTGTGTTTTATTTTTTCCTAAGTGATTTTGTTCTATTTGTTTGTTTGCAATAAGCAGCTTATTCTTTAATTCTGACAACTAAAAGGGGTGGTGGTGGTGGGACAAATTAGTGTGATCCACTGGAAAAACAGAAACAAAAGCTTCCCCCAACTCCTCCAGGTTGTCAACATCCAGCACTATTTGCAAAGCTGCTAGTCCTGTCTCTGGAAGGACATTTTTCTCACCCATTTATACTGCACAGGATGAAGTGAACATTTTTAAGATTTCAGCTTTTCAAATGCGTGGTACTTGTGATAAAGGCTGTGTTCAAACCCTCCTCCTCACTTAACCTGCCAACCAACACGGGAAACCATTAGCTCAGGCTGCTACAATTAACTCAGGGCTGCTTCTTGAAAGGCTCACACAATTCCCAGCTACTTATCATGCAAACAACCTGGGAGACTCATTTTCCTTGCAATGCAGTAGGAGGGGTAAATTACTGAGATAAGTAGATTATTGGGGAAAAAGTCACACTCAGAGGCCTTATGAAATGATTAAACCCTGGGAAATTCATCCCCCGAAGTCCCAGCCCCGATAGCACACATTCACTCTGACTCCTGGACAAGCTACCGTGAAGAACCCTCGTTGGAAGCTCTAAATACTCTGACTCTGCCGCATTTTCATATAACTTTTCAACCAGCAGGTTCTTTAGTTGATGGGTGAGATGCACCATCTATGAGGCAAATTAAAGGAAACGGGGGAGGTTATCGGCTTGTAAGATTTAAAAATTGTCTAACATAGTAGAAGTACAAACATGAAAGCCAGTAAAATGGTTACTCTAGGAAAATACAGTCTTACTTCCTTGTAAGACTGCAAGAGAGAAAACTGCATCAAGAGAAACCCTTTCATACTGATTAATAGCTGTGTGCGAGTCTACAGTGTCAAAATGTATCTTCTCTGTAAGAAGTACTTCCTTAGAGCACACATTAGTCAATGATCAAGTTGACTATTATTAGTCAAGTTGAAGAACTGCCTGAAATAACGTTTCAGAAAAATATATACGGAAAAGTAATGAAAATAAATGTAACCATGACCAGGAGACAGAAAACGAATCTTTATTTTCTGGCAAGAGGGAGAAACCAAACAACTAGCCAGGAGCTCTGATAGCCAACCCCTAAATAAGAGAGCTCCAGGGAGGGGCCTGTGAGTGTTAATGTGGACTTCGTGGCCCTGCGACTTAGCTGCCAACAGCTGGTGTAAACAAGCACGTTTCCAGTGAGGAGACCTCGGGACCCACTTGTCACTACTCTTGGAAACAGTCAAGGAATTACCACTTCTTTAAGTCAGGAATGATTGCTTAATCCAATGGAGTGAAATACTTCTGCTTCACACAAGTGGAATAGTCCCTGACTTCCAGGAACTTAGGCTTCCTCCCACCTGTGTGATAAAGCAAAGTGGAGAGATTTTGCGTGTGAGGCAAGGCCAGGGGGGTGAGGAGCAAGAAGACTGGGGCGGGGGTGGGGGGGCGTGGAATGTGGGAGGGGGTTTTGGGGAAAGGACAACGGATAACAGAGGAGTGACTCCCTTTTCTTTTGAAGGGCAGACTGAGATTTCGGGGTTTAAGGTAACCTGTTCCTCTGTTTCAATATGAAACCTTCAGTGCACTCTTTAATTCACTGAAATTCTTAAAGCTGTTCTCTGTGTGTACGATGGGTATGTGCTTATTTGGGAAGGAAAGTGTGATATGGGATTAACCTTCTGGAGTGGGGGGGGTTGGAGGTTAGGGGAGGCGGTGGTCCACGGTGACCTGTTCCTATTCAGTTTAGCTACCCCATAGTTACAGATGAAACACCTGAAGTGTAAGAGGTTAGGAGCTTGCCCAAGGTCTCCGTGCTTGAGCTGGGACTCGGGTCTACGCTGTCTGCTTTTGGGACTCCGAGTCTAACACCACACTCGACTTAGAAGACAGGGGAGGGAAAGTACCAGTTGACATCGCAAATTGCTTGCCTCATTTATGAAAGCACGCTTCACTGGGTGTAATGGAATTGGTATTTGTAGGGTAACACGGAAAATCTATCGCCCTAGAGGTTCGGTAGCTGCCTGAGAACATTTATCATCAATGGCATAATGCTATATTTTGCCAACAGAATTGGGAGTCAAATCAGAATGTACAGCAAGGAAATAACATGGAAGATAAAAAGGAAATTTTCTCATTAAAATGGCAGATATATTAAAGGAGTGCTGCTTTTCAAAACCACAATCTGAGATAGTAATGGTGAGATATTAATCATATTTATGGTTAAACAGAAAAAAATGCTTTTAGTATCTATGTAAAGATGCACATATCTTGGCATCTTTTAAAACAGACAAAGAGAATACAAATAAAGTACAGCAATTAAGAACAGGGGCAGTTTGAATCACAGCTCAAACATTTACTGGCTGTGTGGCCTTGAGCAAAGCACTTAGTCCTTCTGTGCTTCAGTTTCTTCATCTGTAAAATGCGCACATTAAATGTCCCTCTCTCACTGGCATGTTGTGAGGATTCAGTGAGTTAATATAGTAAAGTGCTTCAAACAATGCCTGGTACATGGTAAGATAAGCACTTTATAAGCATTAGCTAATATTATATTCTCATTACCATGAGGGAGCAGAGGGGTGCTGTATTAGCACGCGCATGTTAAGGGTTATCATTGGAGCCAGTAAATGCACAGGTAGGTCCACGCTGAAGAAACGGCATGCTGGTGGGCGCGTAGTTGGAATGAATACCCACTGGGTTGGGGCTTACAGGGAAAGAAAGCTGGACTACTATGTGAGGGGAACAGACATGGATTAGGAGACAAACAATCACTCTCAGGTTAAAATGCAGGTCACAGCAGAGTGAGAAAGTGGAATGATATGTGGTTGGGGTCAAAGAGGACCTTTAGAAGTGATCGAGTCCCCCCCCCACAAACTCCAGGAGGTAGCCATGGAGATGGAGAAAGGATGAAACCCTAGTGTTGGGCAGATCGTCCTCCCTTAGTGGGGCAGCCCAGGACAGGCGACAGTGATAACTGAACCGAGTGCCCAAATCCTCAAGAAACAGGGGTGGATGACTGGACTGTCAAAATACAGTAGCAGTGGGGGTTTCTGTTTTTTTTTTTTTTTTAATTGTTGTTCAAGTACAGTTTTCTGTCTTTTACTCCCATCCCAGCCCACCCCCCATTGCTCCCTACCTCCCTCCCATTTCCACCCCCCTTAGTTTTTGTCCATATGTCCTTTATACTTGTTCCTGTAAACCCTTCCCCCTGAAATTCTCTCCCCTCTACCCTCTGGGAGTTTCTGTTGTTGATGACAACTCCACTCTTGTTAGTTTGGGCAAAGGGGAATTTTTTTAAAGGGTACTGGCAGCTTAACAAAATCTTTAGGACAACCAGGAAACCAGATTTGGAGGACACACCAGCAGGACCAGGGGAACCAACCCCGGAGGCCAGCTGTGCACCACTGTTGCAGCTGCCGGCCCGGTGCCACGTGCCGTGTAGGACCACAGAACGGGGGCTAGACTCTTTGAGATCTCCCAGAAAGAAATGGACACTCCCCAACACCATCCCACCTGAAGAACTCATCTCCCCATGCGTGGCTCACACCTCATAGTGGTTGCTTCTACCTCCAAGTCTTATACGGTAGAAGCTGGGCCACACGTGGATTCCCTGTGGCAAGGAGTCCAAAGAGTGTATCTTTTAACTTTCCCGTCCCTGTAGTTCAGGGAAGAAAGGAAGGAGGGGGCTGAAGTGGGTTGTGAGACAACCAATCAAAACTCTCACCCTGACTGGTGTGGCTCAGTTTGTTGGGTGTAGTCCTGTAACTGAAAGGTTGTGGGTTCAGTCACGGTCAGGGTGCATACGAGAAGGACGCTCACTGATGTTTCTCTCACATCAATGTTTCCCTCCCTCCTTCTCTCCCTCCTTCTTCCTCTGTCTCTTCCTAAGAGCAATGAAAAAAGTACAAATCCTTGGGCAAGGATGAAAAAAAAACGAAACCCTCTCCCCTCCACCAGCACTGGCGATGAGCGGAATGGGAAGGAGGCGCTGATACAACTCGGTACGACCTCCCAGAGGGAAGGACAGGAGAACAGGGTGCTGAGAGCAAAAGAGGAGAGGGAGCTGTATTTTTATGGTTGTGAGATATTAAAATCATGGAAGAATAAAGACCCTCAATGAAACAAAGTGCTGTAAGAGGAAATCTATGCTTCAATTGAGCCAATGATAGAAGCAATGCTCTAGGAAAAGGGAATTACTTCATGATGACATATTAACGAGCATCTTTGAAATTCTGGGTCCAGCTGAGATGAATTTCTCCTTGCACCTGGGACTCACCCCAGTACCACCCCCCCTCGCCACCGCCACCTGTCCAAGTGCTCCCTTTCGATGGTCCTGTTTTATTCCCCTTACTCCATACACACTTGCAGGAAGGAGTTATTCCCTCTATTTTACCCTCTCATAAACTTTACCTGTCCTATTCTTATCCCAGCTGCCTCGCTTCGCCTGTCTTTAAGTTATTTTCCTTGTTTAGTAAGACAGAAATACTAAACAAGAGGAATGAAAATTCCATAGCTGAGTACTGAAGGTGGAGGCTGAAAAACTCTGAAAGTGTAACTTGTTTACTGAAGATGTGTCAGTTTCCCGAGTCACTTAAAAATGCTTGGGCATTCCACACGCCAGTTTTTAAGAAGTATAACAATTCTATAACTTGATAAAGCTTTCCTGCATGCAAAAAAAAAAGTGATTTAGATTTATCTGTCCTTGCGGCAGGGCGTGTATCCGCTCCGTTTCTGTGTGCTCCTTGGCTGCTAGTGCTGCTCCTGGCACTCTAACACCCTGTGGTGAGCAGAGTGCGTGCGTTATACATGCCCTTCACCACATTATCTGCCAATTGCCAAGTTCTGTGAAGCCAGGTAGCCAACCACTCTGAGGTTCATTCTAACCAAATGCTAAACCTCTGAAAATGTCCATAAGTCTGGGGCTTGCTCTACCTATATAATGGGCTTCTTACTAAATTATGAGATTGGAAATATGCCTCTTTCACATCTTTATATATCTTGTAATGCTTATTGTAGTACACACTCAAAGAGAATACCACTGACTTGTCTAAGCCCCAGATGTGGACAGGCCCTACACTTGGCCTTACTAGGAATGTCTACTAAGATTTCTATAGGACGTTGTGCATCTGGAGAGATGAATAGCAGTGACAGATATTAGATCAGGTTTACACTGGGAAAGATGTGGTTTAAGAGGAGATGAAGAAGATGAGCGGCATAAAAGAGGTACAGCTCTGCAGCAATGAAGAGAACTGGAGAAGAACCCTCAGTGAAAGAGAGACTTCCACAAGTTTCTGGAAGAAGACTTAGGGGACAGACTTAAGTCAAGGAGGAAGCTGAGGCTCAGCAAACACACGAGGAGCCATAACTGAAGAGGGTGCCGACTTGCCAAGCACAACGGCTGAGAGGCTCCAGACAAGAGAGTGAGAAATGGAGGCAAAAACAGATTCACTCAGTATCTTTTTATGGGGCCTCCCACTCACCAGGTAGCAAACCCAGCAGGCAGCCAAGTGCTTACACCTACATCAAAAGCTGGAGTGGCTAGAGCTGCTAGTGTGGGCCCTGCTGTGCTCGAGTAGAGTAGAGTTCTTTGGTTTTTGGCAAAGGGGATGGGGCTCCCCAGCCGCCTGGCTGTGAGGCCTGTTGTCAGCTGTGCGCATCCACTCACACAGAGCTTCCCCATCAGCTTTTCCACTTCCAGATTTGTACATATGAACTCACCCCCAAGATGCACCAAGCATGTAAAGCAAAGCCCATAGCACGGCATAGAAAGCACAGATAAACAAATACGGAAACTGACTCTAGAGGATACAGAGATAATTCTGATAGCAAAAGAGAACTTAAAAACAAACAAACAAAAATGCCCCAAATCTCTAGGTAGCATTCTTCAAGGGAAAATTCTTATTGGGAAAAATACCATACACATAAAAACAAAGACAGAATCCAATAAAAAAGAGGATCAACCAAGAATAAGAAAGCTTTTACAAATTGAAAAACCAACACCCGAACATGGTGTTTTGACATTTGGAAACAGCAAAAATAAAAGACCCTAGAGAGAGCGGGATGTCTGGCTTGCAAATGGGAACCTCCGTGTCATTTGTGATGAGACAGTGATTTTAAAAGGGTTGAAGTTAAGAGGAGCAAGAAGATTTTTGTTCCGAAGCGAGCCAGTGCCGTACTGTGGAGAAGGGAGGCAAGCACAAGGCTGGGCCAAAGCTCCACAGTCTGTTTGGCTGAAAGACAGTCCGGGCCCCTAGATTTTCTTACACAGATGCCAACAAGAATGAAAGTATCATGGAGGGGCGGAGACTATACTGATGGAGTATTTGGAGAGTCCCACAAAGTAGAGTACATCCCTGGAACAAAAATGGTCTTCGCTGGGATTAGGAAAAGTACGGAAAGGTCAGACCTGGTAGCTTATCTCAAAGAAGCTACTAATGAGCTTCTATTACTAATGAGTAATAGTTGACCACTGCTTTATTTATTACAAAACAGAAATGTCCTGTGATTTTTTTATGTGTGCTATATTAAAATTGATCTCATATGCTACAATTTGGATCATGCATGGCTGATAGGACATTTCCTTTGGGCAGGCCTGATTTAAGTAGACTGACCTGTGGTTAAATTGATATGATCACAGCTTCTTGAACTCGGACAGCAATTTCGACTCAAGCAAGTCCACTGCTATTTTCCTTTCTAAAAACAGGTTGGGCTTGATTTGCAATGTTCATCATTTCACAGAGATGATGAATGCCATCTCAAAACATGAGGGAGACTGGTTTTAAATTAATTTTTAAATTAATTTTTTAGAGAGGAGGGAAAGAAGGGAGAACAAGAGGGACAGAAACATTGACGTGAGAAAGAAACATCGATCAGCTGCCTCTCATTCATGCCCCTACTGGGGACCAAACCCACAACCCAAGCATGTGCCCCGACCAGGAATCGAACTGGCAACCTTTGGCTTGGTGGGATGACTCAACCCACTGAGCCATGCCAGTCAGGGCTTGGTTTTATACTTAGATTAATACACCTGGTTATAGTAATATGTTTAAATACTGAGGCCATTCCTTTGCTGTCTTTTAGAATAGCAAGACGTGTCTGTGTTTCACTCTGTGTTCAGAAGCCTGTGAAAGGCGAGGACTGACGCTAAGCTGGCAGTGTCCCCTTTATCTTTTTGGTTCTAACTATGTCCCTTCAGTTAAAATTCCCTGTATCTTAACTGTTGCCCTTTACTTAATGAAAGGCATTTTAGTGTGGTTTGTATGTAATATCACATAGGAGTGTTCAACACTTCTCATATTTTACAGATAATCTATAAGGTCAGATACTTTTAACGCTCGGCATGACGAGATACAGTAGAAAACTTTGCCAGTGAGTTCTCCAAGTCAGACTAAGCTGTGATGCAGACCTGTTGTGAACGGCCACTCAAAAGCACAGCTGTAGAAGGACTGTGCGCACTGATGGGCGATGGTACTCGAGATGCTCACCGGAAGGGTGAGCGTACGGGAGATTAGGCCATGGACGAAAAACTGTAAATTATGTGATCAGAAAGCTTAAAATAATGAAAAACAAATCACAGATCAAAAAAGAAAGAAAGACGCTGAAAGCTTCCAAAGTAAAAACAAACAGCGTGACAGTGACGGGGTAAATAAAAACAGACCATGAACGAAGGAACAAGGACCAGACTGGCAGGACTTTCCATCAGCAACGCTGGACATCATGAGACATTAAAGCAGACGCTGTGTAGTTTGTGGTTTAGAATTCTACACTTGTCCAAGCTGTCGACTGAGCATGAAGATAGAATAAAACATTTCTATATGTGAGAATTCAAAGAGCACATACACTACATAGCCCCCTTTTTTAGAAAGTTGAGGATACTGTTCAGCAAAATGAGGGTTCAAATTTTGAGAAAAAGGAAGACATAAGATCAGAGACACAGTGTAAGTACACAGGGTTACAACAAACAGAAATACCAGTATGACAAAATGTGCAAAAAGCCCAGAAGAAAACAAAAACAACCTAGTTTAGATTGGAGCAGAAATGCGGTCTAGAAGAGAAAACCTCCAGGAAAACACACAACCAAAAACGGTAAACAATGAACAAATGAAGAGAGAAACAAATAAAAGCCTTGAGGGATTATCTGATAAATTTTCACATGTGGAAATTATTGTGAAGCATTTTAAAGAGAGGCTGACATGTTGGGGAGAATTACTCACAAGTGCATTGTAAACTGAACAAAGAGAAAAAGGAGTTACCAAGATCTGGAAAATAAAAAAGTGACATAAAACAGAAAATAAAAGTGACACAGCACTTGATTCAGCAGTAAACAATGTTTATAGAGTCACATGGGAACAGGACATCGAGGGCTTGAGGCTTTCGGTTTCCAGGAAAAAAAGGGGACTTGATTTAGAAAAACTTCAAGACAAAGTAAAACCAAGGAAGGTAAAAAGAAAAGAAAGGCAACTGTAAACTCCAAGAAATATAAAAGGCAGTATAAAAAGTTTTTTCTGGTATAAGTAAGAGGCTATTGACAACAAGCAAAAGAGAACAGAGAATTGGTGGGTTTCTAGAAAAATGAGATCCCAAGGACAGAGTGAGTTAGAAGCTAGGAGATAGCAGGGGAATGGCAAAAAAGACACATGCTGCCTCTCCTAACAAGAAAGAAGGAGAACCCATCCAAAGAATCACAAATACAACAATAAAATCTGAAAATGATTTTAAGCAAACTAAAATGTGGTGTGGTTTTAAACCAGCGATGGAACACAAGGTCAGAGGACAGACTTGAACCCTCTCCTGTGACTGACACTGGGACCACGACAGAGCTCAGGGCGCCCGTCTCGGCTCTTCAGTGCACCAATGCTCACGCAGATATGGTCACGTAAAAGCTGTCTACTGCCTTTGCACATGGAATCAACCTAAAACCACAGTACAGAAATCTTAACTGTGGTCAAAATGGAATGAGAATTGTCAACAGCTGACAGAGTGAAGGGGAAGAGATGAGAAGAGGCAGAATGGAGGTGAGGCAAGCATAATGCCCATAACCAACGGAACAGGAAATAGATGGTTTAAGTGTGTTACTTAAAGTTACAACAGTAATCCACAGAGGAATAAAAGCAATGATGTTGTTAAGAGGTGAGAAATGCAAGGAGTTGGAGTGAAATCCTACATATCAGACCAGGAAGTCAATAGGTAATGTATAAAGTTGAAAAATAATAGAATGGTGTGCATAATTACATTATTTAGAAATATGCAAGCAATCACCAGAAGAAGGAGAAGCAAAAAATGGTTACAAGTGATTGACACTGGGGGTCAGAAGGAACAAGGCTGGGGATTGGTTGATTTAAAAAAAAAACAAAAAATGTTTTTAAAAGTAAATATTTACTTTGGGACCTGACTACCTTGGCTCATGCCTGCTAAGAAGTGAACCTCTGACATGTGCTACTGGATACACTTATTTTTCCCAGTATACTTTCCCTTTGGTTATCTAGATATTGGCCAGCAGCACACCCAGATGCTGCCCCACAGGGCATGATGAAAAGGATGTAGGAAGTATAAATGGTGGGTTACTGGTCCCTGTAGGGAACTTCTACTACAGTCGTAAAAGAGGACGATCTGCCCCAGGCTTATTGCCGGAACAACCCTGGTCTTACCAGACCTCCACACTCCTGCTGGACAGAGTAAGTAAAATGTCTTATACTTTCCCTTTGAAAGCACTAGGAACAGCTCAGGGATTTGCACAGCAGAATGAAAAAGGAGCTGTCACTTAGTTCCTTAGGACTCACAGCTTGAAAGGAAAGAGGAGGCCCAGGGGGGCTGTGGACCGTGCCCAGCGGGGGTGACTGAGCACTTCCCCAGTCCGGGGGTGGGGCCACAGCTCTTAAAGCCACAGATCTCCTCAGCAGGCACAGAGACCCTCTCAGCAGGAATCCATTCACACCAGTCACCCTTGGAGACTGCTATTTATGCTAAAGAAATTTATCCCATTCCATTGTATGTTTCTTGTGCAGAGTTCTCTTGGATCCCTTGTTTCCTACACTGTGAGCTGTGGAATGGACAGGCCATTTAAGAGGGCAGAGATGGCTAATGATGGGTCTGTTAGCTTTGCAGTCAGTCTTTCCTTGTGAATCAAACCCAATTTGGGTGCATTTGCTTAAAAAAAAAAGAAAAGAAAAGAAAAAGCAACCTCCTGTTCTTAGTTGAAGAAATGTTAGTTGTGTTCCATTCTTTTTATGTGGGGGAAAAACAACACTGGAAGAAACTCTGTAATATTTATAACCCATCCTTTTGGTTGAAGTACATTATCCAATGATTTCAGTGTAGGTATGAATACAGCCGCTGTAGCTCCTTAAGATTGGAAGGATATTTAAAAACAGGGGACCTTTTCATCATTAGACAGATGCTAATTTTTATCTTTCAAAAAGTAAAGGGAAGCCCCTTCTGAAATGTTTTCTTTTGAGACAGAATTTAAACGTACGCTACTGCTTTCATGAGTTCTGTGAGCCAAATCCTTATAAATCCTTTGACAGATCAATTATTCCTTCTAACAGCTAATGAACTAATAACCCTTGGAAATGTCTCCTTCCCTGTGTTTAAAATAAGAAAAAAAATACTTTTGGGGGAAAAAATCAATGAATGACTACACAGCAATAAAAAACAATTAAATTCATTATAGCTTTTTAAAAAGAGCTATATTTTGTTTGAAAGCTATGAGTTAAAAATTAAAAACATGTCAAATAACCTTATATTTTATAAACATCATAAACATTGCTGAAGTATGCCTTAATCTCATATTGTGTCCTGTCAAAGGAAGGGAACTGAGATAGAACAAACAGGTAGAACAGGTAGAACAAAGAAAAGGAGAGAGAGACAGACCCTGGAGAACTTCGGGGTTACCAGGTGCCTGCTCTGTACGAGGCTTCGAGGTGGACCCAGATGAGGGGAGAGGACACACACAAACAGCACTGGGGAAAACGGGAGAGAGCAGAAAAAGGAGGAAGAGACTGTGTTACCTCAGGATTCACCAGCCTAGGATTGTGAAGAGTGGAAGCCTGTACTAAGTAAGCATTTTGCTAACGGTGGGGGGACCAGGGTAGGAGCTGGCACATAGCACAGGGTGGGCTTCAAGGGGTTAGACACAAGGACTCCTCTCATTGAACCACGTGGTATTACCCAAGAGGAGCTATGTAATTTGTGGGGACATGTGACAAGTGAAAATGAGGGTCCCTTGTTTGAAAGCTGTTAAAAATGTCAAGAGGGTGCAGAGCACCAGAGCAAGCAGGGGGCCCACCTGAGCACGGGCCGCTGTCAGACTGTTCATGGAGGGCTGGAGCCGATGGCAGAAAGGGGACTGGAAGAAGGGGAATGCATGAGACACTGGGATGGACTCCGATCCCACAGATGAAATGGTGTCTCCTGAGTGAGCAGGGCACCGTGGCGCAGAGAGGCTTCAACCCTCTGTTACAGGAAAGGTCAGGACTGTAATAACACCGGGAAGCTGAGCAAGTGACCTGCTCCGGGTCATGTGGCATCACACACCCGCACACTGTACTTGTATGCACGGGTACATATGAGAGTCTGTTTGCTTTCAACTGAGGAACTAGAGCGTGGTGACGGTCCAGCCTCAGGCTCCTGAGCGCTGCTCTCCTTCTTCCTGCAGTGCAGTTCCTGGAAGTGACAAAGTCTTACTTCCAATAGAGTAAGTAGTCTTTCTACAACATTAAAATCTCTGGAGGATGATGCCCTGAGAGCACTGTACATGTTCCAGGGAACACCACACAGCTCTCCACACTGCAAGGCCCTGAGCAGTATGACGGTGTGTGGAAAGGGGAACTTAGGAGTCAGAAGACCTGGGTTGGAACCAGAGCACCAGAATTACCTATCCTTGTTTGCTCTAACTGTAAAACAGGGATAATTCTAACCACACCTCAGGTGGTGGGAAGGAAATAAAATGAAACCACACTGACACATCAGAATCCACTTGTATAGCCTTATCGAGGCCCCTGGGCCGGCTGTGCTCCAACAGCCAGCCCTGCCAAGGTGAAGCCAGGACAGGCTTCATGGTGTGCAACTTGAGCAGGTGACCCCTGGCTTGCCCCAACACTCTGCTGTCACCTTCTAGACGTTCTTAACAACTTCTGAACAAGGGAACTGCATTTTCACTTGTCACACCGCCCCACAAATTACATAGCTCCTCTTGGGCAATGCCACATGGTTCAGTGAGAGGAGTCCAGGAAGGTGTCCATCTTTGGCAAACAACGCCCAGTGACCTGGAAGTTTGCAGTGGACACAGTTCTTCAGCTGTGCGGCATCTGAACCCATTTCTTACTTCTGAGGAATTCTCAGCTATGTGAGCCTTGGTGGGCCTCAGGCAGAAAAAGCCACAGCCTGGCACTTCCTGTCTCTTGCCAGCTAGCTCGTAGCCAGTCAGGAGCTATGACTTTGGAGCACGGAAAGCTCATTTTGGTGTCAGCAGCAGTAACATCAATTCTCCAGGGACCTCAGGGCTGCCTTTATAGCTGGAGTGGGTCTGGCCATGAGACCCCCACTAGGTGGCCTGGTTCTGTGGCAGGGGTGTGGTCGTGGGTCTAGGCACCTTTGGCTTCTCACAGGTTCTAGCCTGATTCTCCAGCTTCTCAATGACTTATTTTAAAGCTACTGAATATCCTCTATATTTTTTTAATTCTCCAAGGATATGTTTATTGATTTTAAAGAGGGAGGGCAGGTGGGGGTGGGGAGAGAGAGACATCAATCGGCTGCCTCCCACACATGCCCTGACCAGGAATCAAACCTTCAACCTGTTGTACGGGACAACATTCCAACCAACTGAGCCATCAGGCCAGGGCTCAATATCCTTTTAATAAATTCCTCTTGTATTTAAGTAATCAGACATCATTTTTGTTGCTTATAGTCAACAGCTTTTTCTGGTCAAAAGCTGAACTCCATTATGGGGTTACTACCCTAACACACACTTGGCTGATAGAAAGCAAAGGAGTCCCATGTCTCGGGTCAGCACTCATAGGGCCTTGTGGCCCTGGGGACAACAGGAGTGCTGGTGCATGACCACATGGAAGGGACTGGAGGTTGTCTGCTCCACACTCCTAAAAGTAGGAATCCTCCCAGAATAATTCGGTGTATATATAATATTCAAATAAAGTGGCTCCTGATAACTAGAGGCTATGCTAAGCAGAAGGCCTTATTGCAGGCCACAAACCTTGAGGCGTGGAGGCTCCCAGTTACTCCTTTCCAGGCCAATGGTCACCTTAGCACTTGGGAGGATATCCCTAACTGTCACCAAATTGTCAAGGATGAAGTTCAGGGAAATTCCACATCACTCATGGCCAGCACATGGGATGCCATTCCTTTGGATTGTGGCATTAGGATGGGACAGCCACCAGAACGTGGTGGGGTTAAAGTGCCCTGGGACCGTGAAAACCAGAAACCACCCAGTAAAGATCCCACACGAATACCACTGCCAGAGAGAAGACCACCAGTGTCGGACGTGGTGATGCTGTTTCTGGTACCAGGGTCAAGGATGGCCCAGGAAATTATTTTCTTTTCCTTTTACAGCATGTTCTATGGATGGCAACAACATTCTACATTTATTTTGCCAAGGGTTGCAAGAGGAGGTGAAAAGAGAGTTCCAACAAGCTCAGGTCCCAGAGCCTGAACCAAACTCCCAGGTGAAACAATCACTTGATCATTGACATTATAGCTCTATTTCTACAGTGCCATTTGGCTGGCTGGGTGAGTTTCCAGTCATCGGGGAGTGGCATGGGTTCCATTAGCCTGAACAGCAGAAAGACCCAATTATGAGGGGCCTTTCTGGGAAGCCCAGGATGCCCCCCCCCCCCCCCAATTCTGTGTGATTAGCAGGCCTGTGAGCAGGGGCAGAAAGGCTGTAGTGACAGAGATGTAACGGCTAGGAGGCAGAGTCCCATAAGGCCGCTCAGATAGCTGCAAAGTGGGTGTCAGGGCAGGACACTTAATGCAGAAGGAATGAGTAGGGTCCCTCCCCTCACTGCCAAGCAAACGGCAACAAGACAGTGAGTGAGTCAAGGGCTGCTGGGTATCGACGGTCAGGGGTGGCAGAGAAGGCAGAGTAGGGCAGTTATCATTTATCTGGGATCTGAAACTGGATCTCATAAAGTCAGTGAGGTGCAGGGGAGCAAGCAGGCTCAGAAGGTCAAAGGAGGGCCAGGGCTGGGGTTACTAGGTGCATCAGATGCAGAAGGTGCCTGCGGAAGGGGACACGGCTGGTCACCGCCCAGGAGGAACGCAGGGTTGCAGGGCCCTGCCCCAGGGAGAAGCGGACAGAGGTACGCGCTGCTTCAAAGGGAAGGGAGCACAGTGGACGGGGAGAGAGAAGCAAAAGGAAGAGCCCTTGGCTCCCTTCTAGGCTTTGCAGCCAGAGGAAAGTACTCATACCAGGGCTTTATTTGAATCTATCACCTCTTATTAGTGTCTTTTGAAATGCGAATTAGCTGATTAACCACTGCTCACAGCCTTCCAACTGCTCTTTATTCTCCAGCATTCAGCAACTTTGTTCTAAATAGGGTAGGCCACAGAAGCCCACCAGGGGGAAATTATTCTCAAGGTTACAAGAACAGTGACCAGGCAAACTCACTCCCCAGCTGGGTGCAAGGTGCTGGGGGTTAGACTGTGCCTGATGTGGGCCCTTGCTGGCCCTGGCTGACTTCGAAAGCCCTCCGAGGACACCATCTACCTTCTGGGTGAGCCCTCCGGCCCCCCATGAGCCCTGATGAACAGGACTCTGGAGAACAGATGGACTCTCTTCTACCCCACCACTCCTGTGTTTACTATATTCATTTTATAACCAGTCCATTTGTTCTAGGTCCCTAAGGGCTGTCCGAGCACTTGCTTTAGCTCTCTCTTTGGGTCGTGGGCTCACGTTTAGGGACAACAAGAGATGACCTCTGGCAGAGCCTCATCTGCACTTGCTCCTGCCTCCAGTTTGGCAACACGACACAAAGGCGGTATGGCATGTATACACTTTCCAAGCTGAGCCCCTATTCAGAGGGGGCTGCAGCTTGCGCGTAATGGGCCCCCTACAGACAAAGCCAGCAAGTTTCTTAATTAAGTCTAAGTGAAAGACAGACCCTGCTTACATCTTCAGAGAACCTTCCTTCAGAACTTCAAAAACACCCTAGACTGCCTATCAAATCTAGGCAAGAATAACTAGTGAGCAATTTTTTCTCTTTTTTTAAATATAGAAAGCCAAGCCTCGGGCACCAAGTCTTCAGCCCCCTCTCACTTTCCCTGCAATTTTAGATGTGCCTCTGGTTTATAAAACAGGAAACAAAGGGACTTCTTGTGTGTCGGAGGAGCACTAGGAGGGTCTGCATTTCATCCCGGCCTTCCCCACAGCACTGGCCGTGTAAAGAGCTCTTTAACTGGTTTTGTCTCATTAACATGACCATGAGGAATCAAAGGGCGTGTTAAAACCTGGTGCATGCACATATATCACGTAAGGACAGATCCTAGTATGGAATTATATTAAAAATTAATTATCAGCTAAATTG
This sequence comes from Sturnira hondurensis, assembly GCF_014824575.4. Classification (NCBI taxonomy): domain Eukaryota; kingdom Metazoa; phylum Chordata; class Mammalia; order Chiroptera; family Phyllostomidae; genus Sturnira; species Sturnira hondurensis. The sequence continues at coordinate 3,480,133 of NW_028092466.1, read as the reverse complement.
CCTTTTCAAAAATGTGGTTTTTTTCCCTGCCCCCTGCCACACTTTCTATCCTAGCCCCGGTACCCCTTGCTTAGACAGACCTTCCTGTTTTCTGGTCTTCACTGTGATAATGTTCTTTGTAAACAGAAACCAATTATTCTGTGGCAGTAAGTCACCAGGAGTATGAATTGCTTTAATTTTTCCCCCTTTTACCAGCTGCCCAGGGTGGGTGGTGAGGTGGCTGCAATAATGAAACTGGAATAAATACTAAAGCAGCGCCAAGGCCCGGTGTCCTGCAGGGAAAATGATGTTCAAAAATAAAAATGCGCTTTGTTGCAAGAAGCTAATCAATGAGTTAGACATTTCCAAAAATGCGCGTTCCACTCCAAATTTGCATTGCTAACGCCGCTTTCCCCAGTGACTTCTGTGCACCTGACTAGCTTGTAAAAATGTCACCTTACTGTTAAAGTGCTAAACGCGCCCTGTTTTTCCTCGCTGTTCTCTTCTCCCTACCCCCTTTTGCCTTTTTCCTTCTGCAATTCTTTGCTTTCTCATTAGAAATGCCCAGCAACGTCTGGCAGACAAAGACACTACAAACAAAGTGTATGGAAAGGGGAAAAAATTAAAAAGGAAAAAAGTGCAGAGGAATTCTTCACTCACTGTTCTCCAGAATACATTAATATCTGAAACTGTTGGCACAGCCTAAAACCCTCAGGCAGCAAACAATGCGAGCAATGATTCGGAGTCTGGGATCTTCAAATAAACCAGCGCTGTCATGGCCACCAGGAAGGGGATAATGGCGATATTAGCTGACCTTCACTGGGTTGTTTCTTCAGACCTGACTGCTGGACCTCTGTTTGCTTGTTACTAGGATTTCTTGGCTAAAAATTTTTAAAGCACTTCCCAGGCAATACAAGAGCCAGTTTATTAGGCAAATAAACTAGACCTTAAGCAGTCTTTTCTGCTTCATAATGGGAACTGAGTGAATTGGAAGGAGGGCAGAGTTGGCGTCAGGGAGAGTGACTAAGAATTGGAGGTCTCACCACTTTTCCTTCACCCAAAAAACACCAATGGACAACGAGGGCAGATTTTACAAATTATCACACCAATGTGCTGGCTTTCGTTCACTTAACCAACACCATCCATGAGGTAAGGGAGGTAAGGCTCACAAAAGGAAAGAACAAAAACAGCAGCTTTCTTTCTCCAGACTTCTAGATCTTCAATGACATTTCCCTCATCCCAAGTGGACCAGTCACTGGAGACTATGTTATAACACATTCAAGTGGAACTAACGGTATTGTATTTCATTCCTCTGTCATAGTTACCTAAACACACTTACGTTATCCGAACACTCTCTGGTGACAACCTTAATGATGTTAATAAAGTGAGTAATACAGAACTGCACCCTTTTTCAGAGCCTTCAGATCCACAGGGCGGGGCCTTCTGGCTGTCCAGACTATCACAGTCAGTAATGACTGCATTGCTGGGTCTGTTGACTGCCTCCCTGCTCCCCCCACTGCAACAGAAGCCCCACGGGGACAAAGGCTGCTGTGGTGTCCTCTCTCACCCAGCATAGAACCTAGCACCCAAGATACCATTGTGGAAGGAGGTGTTATTTTTTGCCTTTGGAAAAATACACCATATCTGTAAAAGCTTTCAGCTGCCACACCCAAAGGGTATATGGCATACAGTAATTCCTAACGCGTGGTATTTCTCCACCATGGTTCCCAACTTTCAAGTCAACATATACCTGATAACAACTGCTAGAAATGTATACTCTTTTTTTAAAATATTTTATTTATTTATCTTTTTAGAGGGGAAGGGATGGAGAGAGGAAAGAAACATCAATGTATGGTTGCTTCTCGTGCATCCCCTGCAGGGAACTGGCCTGCAACCCAAGCATGTGCCCTGACTGGGAATCGAACCATGATCGTCTGGTTCGCAGTAGAAATGTAAACTCTTGCTTAAAGCAGGAGGTCATGTAAAAATATAATACACACACTTTTCCAAAAAGTTATGTACTCATTAGAGTTGGAAACTATGTAAAGATAGAGAAAATTTCCGACTCCAGGAAGAGAAGCAGGTTACATGGCAACATCAGATACAATCCCCAAATGGTTTTAAGAAGATAATACATGTGGGTGTAAGTAGGCATGCACAAACACACAAACACACACACACACACACACAGACTGGGAACACACATGCCACATGTTCATTGCGACTGTAGGTGGTGAATTTTTACTGTGTTTACTATTTACTATTGTATGATTTTTCTTACAGTAAATCTATTATGTTTAAAATCAGGGGAAAAAACCTTCAATAAGCTTCTTGTAGAAAGGAAATACATTATTAAATTAGCTACATCTCTGCCTCAAGAGTTTTGAGAAATAAATCACAGTTAATACAATAGGTACCCAAATGGTGTGTCTTATACACAAATGTGCTCCCTGGGTATGTGTGTCTAAAGCTATACAGAAACACGGTGTGTGTGTGGGGGAGGGGGGGTTCTGTGGCTATTTATTTATTCATTTTTTTTTTTTAGTTTATTGAGACAAAATTGCTGTAGGAATCTGAAGGAAGTTTTCTCTCTCAGCTTGAAGCAATGTGGTTTCACATTTCTGGGTTTTAAAAGAGATTATCTTCAAGGATGCTCAATTACTTAGAATAGGTGTGACATTCCCCACTGATGGGTACTCATACCTGTCAGCAGCTGTGAATTAGCATTTCAGAATCCTTCTACAAACATCTTCAGTAGAGGGTTCAGCACCTTGCAGAAAAGCAAAGGCTGTGTGCAAACCGGGGTGAAATCCCTTTCTGTTAGGGAGTGGTAGCTGGACGGATGTTAGAGCCCCAGCAACCAAGCGCAGCCTCGCAGACCCACAGGGCCAAGAAAACAAACGCTGCATTAAGCATTGAATTGGGCACTGAGAGGTAGGAGCTGTGCTTGGAGAAAGTGTTAGGGCAGCCTGGGATACCTGATCATCTTTATTCACCAAGGCACTCCCGGTTAGCATCGATCTTCGTGAGTTTCTGTTCTTACTCCTAACAAGGCCACAGCGCCAGACATGGGAGAGGGAAATGAAGTTCAGAACAATTATTGCCTATTTCAACTTAAAATGTTCCCTCGAAAATGTCATGTTAATGTAAGATGGAATCAGGCAGTCTTAACTGTTCAGAAAACACTGAAAAGGGACTGAGAGCTTCACACATCAGGAAGACTCCCAGGCAAGGCTGGAAATACGTTTCTAAGATGTGTCGTCCCTTCACACCCACATAGAAACTACCCTGAGAATCCCACGGGAAAAATACATCAGGGGACCAAAAGTCTTGCACCCTGAGCCTGCTGTTTTGGTTACTGATTCTAAGGTGGTTATTGAGAAACAAGGCAAAGAAAGAAACTCTGATCCCCCTGCTCCCCCACCAGTTTCTTGCTCGGAAATTCAGGCAGAAAAACCTACTTCAGGAAGGAAATCTCAGGATGTTTGTCTCAGCCTGATTTGAATTGAGTAAAGTAAATAGGATGGCTTCGTCAGGGGCCTGACAGCTGGAACTGCCCCCCAGGTGGCAGGCCCCTTTCTCCGGGTGTCCCACAGTCTCCGAGTTGCTTAGGTACGAATTTTCCTGCCATACGTACCCCCCTCTTCTTCAGCTACCTGTGAACACCCCCCCCACTTCTGAAATCTAAGACCCCATCCCCCATCCTCGTCTCCTCTGCCCAAAATGTCACATATACCCAATGTTGCCTCACCCACTTTCGAATTTTCATGCCTATGTGAGTTTCCCATGTGCGTGAATTAAAATTTTGATTTTCTCCTAATCTGCACTGTTACTTTGATTATTAGCCCAGCTAGAAGGACTTAGAAGGTGGGGTGACTGGGTACACTACCTGGTTCTCCCCTCCTACCTCCCTCCACTCTGCTTCTTTTGGTGACTGACTTCTATTTCTACTGGGAATCTCCTTCTAGGGGGGTCCTCCTTATTCTTATTACTTGTTTCCTTTCCTGATAGGTTTTTCAGGCCCTTTACTCCTAATTTTTCAAGTACAGTATAATAATTCAAGGATAGTAACTTCTCTGAACATGACGGTCAAAGTTTCTAAAAATCCCCACCATGAGAAAGAACTCAGTTAAGAAACTTACAGTGTTATGGGGAAAAGGGGTATAAGGTAGTGGGTGAGCCTAAGCAAGCCCTTATGAAAGAGAATGCAGGAGACAGAACCCCGAATATGGAGGTTACTGCAGGCACCTAACGCACTGGAGGTAAGTCACACCTGGCAGGAATGGTGACTTTCCAGCCACCAAAGCTGTTCTCAAGACCTTCCAGAATCTCCTTCCTCTACAGTTTCCAGTCAATTCATTCTGCTTAGGCACAGAGGTGTATGTAAGCAACATCTTCCTCCTACTCTTGTTAACTTTCCTTCCAACTGCTTAATTATCTAATTATCTAATTGTGTTATCTAGGGTGAGTCGATACCTTCCTCCAAGCTTCCAGCCACATCCAGAGATACAGGACACCTTGAGGATTCTGAGCACTGTGGTGACAGCTGCCTCCGTTCAGTCCCCTACCTTCATTTTCCCCATTCTTCCCTCCCTCCTTCACTCATTTGATAGGTACTTACTAAGGGCCCATCACACCAGGCACTGTCTAAATGGTGGTTCTTCTACACTTTAAATTCTGGGAGCCTAGGGCCAGTTCTGTTTTGTATCTTTAGTACCATACACAGAGTATAAAGCAGTACCCTTCCTGAATGAATGAATGAATGAATGAATGAATGAGACAGCCTCTGCTCTCGGGCAGCTAAGGGTCCACTGAGGGACAGGCCAAACAGTCTGTAACTGAGAATGAGCACCCAGTAGGTGTCTATCATAGCCCAGCCCCAGGGAGTTGGGGAAGCCTGTCTAGTACAGTGATTCTCAGCTAGAACATTAGAATCAGAATCTAGAATTTCCCCTCAAAAACTTCAAAATCCCAATGAACTACACTCCAGAACAATTAAATCAGAATCTATAGGGAAAGGGAATCGGTAGTTTTTAAATTCTCCAGGTACTTCTGGTGCGTGGCCTGGGTAGGGAGGGGACTGCTGCCCCGGACCCTCCCCACTCACGTGTGGGCCCTAAGGCAGCAGTGGCACCACACGTCCTGGGGGCCCGCCGGGCACGCAGCATCCCAGGCTCTGCTCAGGACTATCGAGTCTTAGTGCTGCTCTCGGAAATGTGCCATGCAATCCGGGGGACCGAGAGTTAGCCAAGGGCAATGAGGAACACATAGGAGCGGGTATTCTGGGCAGAGGCACACTGTGTGCAAAACCACTGAAATACAGGGAATGGCACTTGGCTCAGGATGGCTAGACGGCAGCCCACGGAGGGGAGGGAGAGAACAGAGGTGGGGTGGGGAGAGGAGAACATAGGAAGAGAGAGTGGGAGAGGTAAGGAGAAGAGAAGAAGAGAGACAGAATACAAGTATGTGCTGTGTGTGTGTGTGTGTGTGTGTGTGTGTGTTTGGGGCAGTGTGGTTGGGGGGCTCGGGCCAGATCCTGCTAGGCTATGGAAGGCATGGTATGAAGTCTGGACTTGATCCCGAGGGCCCTGGGTGGCACTAGGTGTTTTGGCTGGGAAAGACTGGGTCCGACCCCCTGCAGACGCACTGATCTCCCCCACTTCAGTGCTTCAGGTCACTGCACACCCTTAGGCTGAAGTTCTTCCTCATTTCAGACTATCAAAACCCCACTCATCTTTTCTGCACCAACTCCACTGCCTTCTAGTCAAATCGGCTCACTCTCAATCCCAAACTTCTGCAGCACCGTGGACAGGTCTGATCCCAACAGTCCCGTCCACAGCCACTCTGTTTCTGCAGTCACATCTTAGCTACCATCTTCTCTCACCTGGCGCTAGACCAAAGCTTTTCAGAGAAGAGTGCCCAAGGTTCACCCATCTCAGGACCATTGAGGGTACTCGTTAGACAGTAAGGTCCCAAACCCCATCGGTTTCACCACACGTGGAACTCAGGTGTTTGCATTCTGAAAAGCACTCACTGCAGGTGATACTCACGGATACCAAAGCCAGGGAAGCAAGTGCAGAACTGCAGCCTCCTGGAGCTCTGGGCCGCCTCACACAGCCTCGGGCCTGACGCAGCACCTCTGTGTGCAGCCCTGGTGCCCCTCCTAGGTAGATGAGTGAATGGAGCATTCTCACATCCTCCCTCTACTTATCCGTGATTAAATAACAAATCAAGGTGCTTCCAAAAACAAACCAGGAAAACTTACAGGAAGTTAATTAAATACATAAAAGGGCTCCTACATTCCCAGTTTATACTGCCTACTGGTCTCCACTCAGAAAGAGCTTTTCTCTAGGAGCCAAGAACGGGTCTGGTTTCTGTCATCATGGATGTAAGACAGGACTGGAATCAAGCTTTCCCACAGAGGCAACGTAAGGACCAAAAGAGGGATGTATCTTTGAAAGCATCAGGGACACTTCTTCCTCTTACTACAATTACCTTTCTAAAAGGTCATTCAGGAGCTAAGAAACACTAATCACACCGTCTCTGTGTTATTGCGCTTGTCCTGCTTCCTTCTCTCTCCCACTAGACTTGAAGCAACTTGCAGGTGGGACTATGGCCGGTGCACCTTGGGGACCCTCCCTATGGCTCAGTATCGCTGAAGAAACTCAATAAATACGTGATGAATGGATGAAAGATGACTATGTCACAGAAGCCCAAATGTAATAAATACTAGTTCATGTGGAATCTGCACCTGTGGGAGAACTCTCCCCACACCTGCTGAGGCCAGGACTCCTGTTTTCTCAGCCTCTCAAAGAGGGCAGCTGTTCCTCTCCCTCCGAGACCTTCTAACCTGGAAGGGCTGAGACTTCCCCCAACACACACACTCTCCCAACACCTAATAGGCCCATTAAATAGACTTACCCTTTCATGTCAATCTAGTAAAGTCCTATCTAAAAATTGGTTTTGTTGAACATTTTTGTCAAGTAAGAATAACAAGGAGATATTAAAGGTGTCTGGTTACATTAGTTCACAGAGATGTTACTAATTTCATCTGTAAAAGGAAAGAGTGACAAACACATATTTTTCTGCTATCATTTAAATTCAAAGTTCATAGGGTGACATTCAGGTCCTGATTTTCCAGAAGAACTACTTGGATGGATCTCAAACCCACCTGGAAGAGCAGAATCATTACCCTACTTTGTATGTGTGCACCGAGTGCCTTACTATTTCACATCTGTGTCGCCTAGGAAGCAGTCCTTAAACTGTCATGTTGAAGGAACTGTGTTCCTCTGGTAGGCACCACTGTTAAAGTGCGATGTGAACAAACATTTTTTAAAATCCTCACCCAAAGATGTGTTTATTGATTTTGGAGAGAGAGAAGAAGGAAGGGGGAGGGAGAGAGAGAAAGAGAGAGAGAGACAGTGAAAAGCATCCATTGTCTGCCTCCTGCACACACCCTGACTCGGGGATTGAACACACAACCTAGGTATGTGCCCCGAGGAGGGAAATGAACCCGCAACCTTCTGGTGTGTGGGGTGACATTTGAATCAAATGAATCACTGGGCCAGGGCAATGATGTGACCACTTTTAAATTAAGCAATTTAGCATGAAACGGAGACTTCTGGCCTTTCCACAGGCCACCGTGCAGCCCCCAGCTGAGAGCGGGAGCTCTGAGGCAGCCGCTCTTGACCTCAGGCTCACTTGTTTGGGCACCTGCCTGACTCTGCTGCCCTGCAGTGACCACGGAGAAGGAGGTATGGCTCCTTTCCCCACGACACTTACATCCATGGATTGTTAACAAACACACGCTTGGCACACAGTATTGTGTATTGGCCACAACAGAAACCAACTCTTAAGTCGAGTTGAAAGAAGGCAGGAAGAAGAATGCCAACGGAGGGGAGGCCACCCATGGGAACAAACACTTGGGAGCAGAAATGACCAGGCTGGGGTTGGAGAAGTGGAGACACTGGTTTGATTGGGGTGAAAGGTTTCCATGGGCTCCAGAAAGGAGGTGGTAGCAGAGACAAAGGGGAGAGAGACTGCAGAGGGCTTCTGGGTCAGAGCCAAAGACCCTGGGCTATGTGCTGGGGCTAGCTGAACGGAGCTCAGGGAGGTTCACTCCCCACCAGCCTGGCAGACAAGAATGATGTTTCGCAATGGTCACCTGGAGGGCCACGTCTAAGACACACAGGAGAAAAGTGAGACCAGATATGGTGACACTGGTGAGCTGACACAGGGCGGTACTATGCCAGCCACCCAGCCTGCACAACAGTGATGACAGAGAGAACGTAGAGGGAAGAGACTGCCTGTGTAAGTAATACCATGGCCCGGGGAGCAGAAGGCACTGGAGGAAGAGGGACAGACGGTGGCCATAATGGTCCAGCTGCAGCTGCTGAGAATGGAGGTACCAGACCCACTACTGGAGAGAGGCTGGTGGCCTGCTTTGGTTCAAGTGTGTACAGGTCTGCACGTCTAAGGTAGAGAGCGGATGGGAGCTATAAATGATGAATTTGGTCTGAGACATGCTAAGTGCCAGGAAATGGCAGGGCAGTCAAGAGACAGACGTGAAGACAAGGGGTGCACATTCAGGGTGACATGGAGAGGCGAGGACAACTGGAAGCAGAGGGTGGGGACGACTTCCGAGAAAGAAGGGCAGAGGTCTGATGATGCGACCTGCCCACCAAACCAGCAACATTTCTGTTCCATTTCGAGAAACAGTGGAGGTTTAATTCTTCCATATGTAGCCTTAGAAACGAAACCAAACCAAACTGTTGCCTTGGATACTCCCAACCACTCCAAGTTTTTACTGAGCCTTTGGCATGATGGATGGGGCTCAGTTTACCCAGAGATAGTAAAATCAGACGAAAGGAGTTAATGACAGCTGTTCTCTCTACTGGTAGGTGCAGAACAGCCACAATGAAACCATAACAAGATGACATCTATTTAAACAGCCAAATTAATCCGTGTGCACTGTGTTTCTTTTCTCTTAAAACACCCCCCCATACCTTTAAAGCCATATTGAGCTCTTCAAAGCCTCTCACATAAAGAACCCCAAAGTGAAAGATGCCAAGATAATCCTAGACCTTAAAGAGGCCTTGATTTATCCTTTCGCAACTGGTTCCCATGCTGCGCCCCCTTCCATGCCCTTTCCACTCTTTCAGAACTTAACTATAAATTCTGCCGCCAGATCAGGGGAGGCAGGCAGGGTGGTGATGGATGTCAGAGCAGGGGTGGGGAAGGTGAAGCGCAGACCCCGACTGGGAACAGATAAGCACGCACACTGGCAAGGGCTGCCGGCTGCCTGCAGACTTCTCACAGGCTGCTCCAGCTCTGACTCACCCAGCGACCCTCCTTCCCTCCCTCCTGCTCCTCGGTCCCCCACCCCCATCTGCCCTTCCGGGCCTCCCTTCTGCTACCAGTGTCTAGCTCTGCTCGCTCCTGGGCTGGGGAAGTGAGGCTTCTGTTCCTGGTTTGGGTTCTTTTTTGAAAAATATCAGGTTAATTAATTCTAATTAAAAAATAAAGTTAATTCTGATCCAGGGTTCCTTAACCTAATTTTTTTAAAGAGCAGATAATGCAAAAAATGAGACCCAAGAACAACTACTGACTATAGAACAATAAAATAAGCTACAAAATATAAAAATAGTCACGGAAAGCAAAGTTAGTCCACCTTGTTCGTGTTCCAGGATTTTTGCTGCAAAGGTCTAGGGCTCTTCCTGGCACTTACTCACAGGTTTCACTGTTAGGCAAAGGGAGCACTTTCTCTGTGATGTGGGGGCAGGGCACGGGGCAAGCAGGGTCCAGCTGACTGAGGAGGCTTCAGGCAAGATGTGGTGGTCTGTCTTTGACAGCAAACTTCTCCTTCCTCCCTCCCTCCCTCCCGCCCTCCCTCCCCCCACCCCTCCCTCCCTCCCCCACCCCCTCCCTCCCTCCCTCCCCCCACCCCCTCCCTCCCTCCCTGTGCTCCCCTCCCAGTGCCCAGGCACCCTAAGGTCTCACTCACAACGCTGCCCTGGGCTTGCCAAAATGGCACTGCTTGTGGCAGGGCTGCCCCCAGCCCACACTGTCACCTCATCCAGGCCTCCCCCTTCTTCCTCAGGATATAAAATTATTTCCCCATCCAATCTCCAATTTCCCTAAAATGAATGATTTTTCTGGTGATACTTTTTTAAAAATCAAATTAAGCTACTGTAAGGGGAACGACACACTCCTTGCCCTCCCGACCCCACACACGCCACATCCAGCTCTGGCAGCTGTGTTAGTAACATGTGGCCCTAACTTTTGGGTCATAACTTGGCAGCCAGGGAGCCAGGCCCGGTCTGCAGTTCGGTTTTGACTTGGGCAGTGTTTTAAGAATTGGCAAGCTTCACATAAAATCAGGTTTTTCTCTTGCTCCCTTTTCTCTTGCTCCCAGGGTGAGGCCCTGCTTGGCCTGGCCCAGCCTTTCCCTCTTTCTTTGAAAGAGGGCAGCAGCCCCTCTGACAGCCCGGGGCCTGCAGATCCAGGGACAGGACCCTGTCTGGGGGATGCCCACGCTCCGGTTCACAGGGTATTCTGCTCCCAGCTCTCAGGTGCCTGGTCTGCAGCTCTCATCTTCCTTGCCCGCCTGGCCTGTGAATTCGCACTGCTGGCCTCCATGACTCTGAGGATGGCACAGTGAAAGGACCCCACTGAAGCAGGGGAAAGGGAGATGCTGAGATGTGGGCCTTTCCTGGCCTCTGCCACAGACCCTGCGGTGCCTCACTGAAATCTCCACATTTCTCATGGTTATGATTCTTTCAGGTAACCCAGAAACAATCCCTACAGGCCCGTCCACTGCTGAGACCAGGGAGAGGAGTCACTGTCCCAGCAGCTGATTCCATGGGAGAGCGCAGGGCACGTTCTTGACAGAGGGCCCTTCTCCTCAGCCAGTCAGGACCTCCTCTCACCCCTTCTCATCTGGGAAACTTCTTTTCTTTCACTTCTCCCACCCAGCTCCCCCGCCTCTCAGCGACTCAGCCATGGGTGGCCAAAGGAGTGCTCATCTTTCAGCAGTCCGCCTGTCCATCCCACTTAACCTTAGTCCTCAACACTCTGAGGTGTCATGGAAAATTCAGAACTTTTGAGAGGCACCAGGGAAGGGAAAAGTTTAGCAAGTGGTGACCACAAACCACAAACACTGGCCACATCTGGTCATTTCCTTTACACATCTCAAAAAACTTTATAAAACTCAATGGGGGGTCTTGTAGACTATGCCGTCTGAGGGTTGAGTTCACATGCATCCAAATAAAGTATTTTAGGAAGAAAGAAAATAAACTCAGAAGCCAGGAGGCCAGGGCATGAACAGGCTTCCTTGAGCTTCTAACTTGCTGACAGGCAGCAGGGACACTACTGGGGAGGCCGTACTGAGTGGGTCCAGTGGACCCTTCCGACCAGCTTTTGCGAGTGACTCAGGAAGCACTGCCTCTCTTCATCAGCCGAAGTTAGATGTGCCCCCAACTTATCCCAGTTCAATAACCGATTGTTATTCCATGTAAGTGTTTTGAACTTTTAAACCAGGAAACCCCAGCCCTCCCAAATTGACTGTTATTTTTTTTTAGATTTTATTTATTCATCTTTAGAGGGGGAAGGGAAGGAAAGAGAGAGGGAGAGAAACATCAATGTATGGTTGCCTCTCGTGCATTCCCTGCTGGGTGGAAACTGGCCCACAACACAGGCATGTGCCCTGACTGGGAATCGAACCGCGATCCCTTGGTTCACAGGCCCGCGCTCAAGCCACTGACCTGCACCAGCCAGGGCTGACTGTGTTACTTTTTAAGAATTAATGAATTTTTCAGACTGTAAGTCGCACCAGACCATAAGATGCACCTAGGTTTTAGAGGAGGAAAATAGGAAAAAAAATTTGAAACCAAAAATGTGGTAAAATATTTAATAAAATAAGCTGCTACCCCCGCAGCCAGGTAAGCTACATTTGGACTAGAAGATGCACCCGCTTTCCCTCCCAAATTTAGGGGGTGTGTCTTACAGTCTGAAAAATACAGTAGTCAGTTTTTTGTTTTATTTGAGAAAGAGAGAGAGAATATTGATTTGCTGTTCCACTTATTCATGTGGTATTTGTTGGCTCTTGTATGTGCCCTGACCAGGGACCTAACCTGCAACCGTGGTATACTGGGATGACTCTCTGATGACCCTCTAATCAACTGAGCTACCTTGCCAGAGCCTAGACCTTGGTTTTAATGGCTTTTTTCTTTACCATTTTAATGTATAAATTCATTGGTATTCATTACATTCACAGTGTTGCACAACCATCACTAATATCTTTCTCCAGAACTTTTTCATCATCCAAAAGGAAACCTCATACCCATTAAGCAACCTCTACCCATCCCTCCCAAACCCCCAGCCCCTGGCGACCACTAATCTGCAGTCTGTCTCTACAAACTTCCCCATTCCAGACATTACATTTTGGGTCTGGCTTCCTTCAGTTAACATAATGTTTCAGAGTTCACCCATATCATAAGCCTGTACTGGTACTTCATTCCTTTTTCTGGTTAAATAATACTATGGTGTGTGTGTAAGCGTCACAAAATGCATATTGGAGGCTGGGTAGTATGTGGCTGCAAGCTACAAAACTTAAGGAATATACCTAAGTGACAGGCGGTATTTCTTTTTAGTGGTCCTGGACATTTGAGTATTTCAGACCGTGAGGACAAATCCCAGTGTCACTGACCCATACCATTCATTCAGTCACAACCTAATAACTCTCCATCCGTATTCAAATCCCACCCTTGCAGACTGATGAGTTGCTAGGTTTCACGCTGCTGGTGACTGCTACGTCTGATTACTCTGTCCAAGTATCTTTCCTCCTTCGTAACTAATAAATAAGCAGTGGAGGGGTAATTTGAGACTGTGACTATCCCATTTCCCACGACCCTTCACGCAACAGTTTAGCATTCACCGATGATTCTGAAACTATTATATTATTGGCTGCAAAATGGCAATTTTATAATTTCATCATTCTTCTTCAGCTATTAGCTTGCAAGATGACCCTCTCTCCATCCTCACCTCTGCCCTTCTGGACTATTGCTGTGAACTCATGGACGGATTTTTAAAATTCAGTGTTTACTGCCATCATTTTCCTTTTTATTGCTCCAATTTCCCCAACTCTGACCAATGGGAGTCACTGTAAGCCAGCTCCTGTGTTCTCTTCATACACTGTCACCACTGTATGTCCATTTCTTTGATTTCTGACAAAAGATGTTGAACGCTTGACGTAATCTCTGACCCAGACCTGAAATGATCAGCTTCTGCAAGGAGCCTAGGTTCTTTTTAGTGGGGAATAGTATTTAGAAGCCAGAAAGTGGGTGCTTACTGCTACTGGAGTATCTCTGCATCTGGATTCTTCCAGCACTTAAAATTAGAATATTAAAAATAAACAAATAAAGAAATTTATCATTTTTAAAATATATTTTATTATGCTATTACAGTTGTCCCATCTCCTCCCCTTTATTCCCCTTCACCCTGCACACCCCCTCCCACCCACATTCCTCCCAACCTTAGTTCATGTCCATGGGTCATACATATAAGTTCTTTGGCTACTCCATTTCCTACACTATTCCTGCCCTCCCCAATGTCTATTTTCTACCTACCATCTATGCTACTTATTCTCTACACCTTCTCCCCCTCTCTCCTCCTCCCACTCCCCTGTTTATAACCCTCCACGTGTTCTCCATTTCTGTGGTTCTGTTCCTGTTCTAGTTGTTTGCTTAGTTTGCTTTTGTTTTAGGTGTGGTTGTTAATAATTGTGCGTTTGCTGTCATTTTACTGTTTATATTTTTTATCTTCTTTTTCTTAGGTGAGTTCCTTTAACATTTCATGTAATAAGGGCTTGGTGATGATGAACTCTTTTAACTTGACCTTATCTGAGAAGCACTTTATCTGTCCTTCCATTCTAATTGAAAGCTTGGCTGGATAGAGCAATCTTGGCTGCAGGTCCTTGCCTTTCATGACTTGGAATACTTCTTTCCAGCCCCTTCTTGGCTGTAAGAAATCAGCTGATAGTCTTATGGGAACTCCTTTGTAGGTAACTGTCTCCTCTTGTTGCTTCTAGGATTCTCTCCTTCATTTTAATCTTGGGTAATATAATTACGATGTGCCTTGGTGTGTTTCTCCCTGGGTCCAACTTCTTTGGGACTCTCTGAGCTTCCTGGACTTCCTGGAAGTCTAGGAAATTTATCATTTTTTAATCATGAGTCCACAAGGATACTTCTAATTCAAATCTAACACTGCGAAGTTTGTTCTTACTTTTCCCACTTGCTAACTGCATCTCCCTGGTTCCTAAGAGCATCAACATATTTCCTGTCTCTAACACACAAAGCAGATTCAGAATCACTACCAATATCACTCCCAACAATAAACCTGCTTAGTAGGGTTTGAGATTTCTGCAGTTCATCGTCCTGCAAATATATCCAACTAAGGACATTAAAAAACATATTTTTAAATTATTTAAATTCTTTTTTATTTAATAAACTATATTTTTAATGAATAGATTTTGTTTGCTGTTTAGAAGCTTATACTTCAAGACAAACAGAATCTAGAAACCTAGAAACCTCAACATTAGAAAAGACTTATTGTATTAAAATGATTCATGCACAAATTTAAAAAAAAATCGAATTCTAAAAAGGTTTATAATAAAAAAAACAACAGCAATCCGTGCCACTCCCTTCTAACCACTCCATCACTAACCTCCACAGTTTAAAGTAATATACTCCTATCATAATCTCAGAATTCCAACAGTTTGGGAGGTTACATAGTTTTTGCCTTCTGCAATACAGAAGGATTTTGATGTAGCTTTTTTATACTCCACCTCTTCCCTCTCCCATCTTCCTTACAGTTAAAGCAGACATTTTGGTCACATTAACAACTAACGTGGACGTTATTGTGACTATGTATGTATTCACTCTTTCTTAGGTAACACATTATAATTATGTTTCCTTTTTTGCAGTATTTTTTGTTTTCCTGGAGCTAACAATTGTCTTTCTTTTTCAATTGCTTAGATTTTCTTCAACTAAATCCCATACTCTCCAGCAGCCCCTAAGTGCAATTTGTCATGAGGGAAGCGTAGCATTCTGGTTTCTCCCCAACTCCCAGCTCTGTTCTGGAATGGTGGTTCTCCTCGTCTGCTGTGCAGTAGGTACCCTGGGTATTACCACTGATATAATCCAGTGAGTTCTCTTTCCTTCTCTCCTTCATTTGTGGCATCGCAGATCTCCTTTCCACAATTACTTTCTCATTTAAGGCAAGTACATCTGCCAGGAGCATCCTGCAATACTCCACTGCTGAGATACTGGGTACCAATGTGATTTCAGATCCTTTGAATGTCATCTCCCCCCACTACCCGATGTTCCCACACCCATTGGCTTCTCTGGGAAGCTCATAGGAACTTCTCTTTATCTGGATATTTTAAAATTTAATTATGCTGTGCTTTAACATGGGTCTTTTCTTCATTTCTTAGGCTCAGTACTTGGTGGACTCTTTCAATCATGGTCATTCCTTCCCTCAGTTCTAGGAAAATTTCTTGCATTATTTCCTTTGAAAATTTCCTTGTTCCTCTTTTCTCACTGTGATATTCCTGTTTGTATCTTGGACTGATCCTCTAATTTTTATATCCTTTGTCATTTGGTTCTAATATCTGGAAGATTTCTTCAATTTTACCTTCTCCTTAAAACTGCAGAAGGTGGCCAGTGGGCCTTTCTGTTTGTCACTTTAAAAAAAAATTATTTGTTTATTTTCTAGAAAGAGGGGAAGGGAAGGAGGAAGAGGAAGAGGAAGACAACCATCAATGTGTGGTTGTCTCTCATGCGCCCCCTACTGGAGACGTGGCCTGCAACCCAGGTATGTGCCCTGACTGGGAATCGAACCTGTGACCTTTTGGTTCGCAGCCTGTGCTCAATCCACTGAGCCATACCAGCCAGGATGTTTGTCACTTTTTAAAAATAACTTCTCATAGCTCTTTCTTTCACAAACAGAAAGGACATAATTGAAGGATGTAAGCCAATGTAACTATAAGACATTGAGGTCCACTACATTTGTTCATATCTATACTTATTTAATATGCAAGTGGCAGGTCCATTTGCCAAGCAGAAGAAATGGCACCATTCCTTTTGGCATCTCAGTGTGACAACAACACTTTCTTCTGTTAATGACAATCTATATATTTGGGGATCTTTTGAAATTCATATTGCTTGGCATGACTTTAAGAATGGCTCTAACTAAAAAGTCCTTTAGAACATACACAAACCTTTTCCAGTTCAACAGGTCCATGAAGAGTCTAATAGTTCTGACGGAAACATCAAAGGCTGGGAAAACATCTCAGATGATTTTTGGTGAAATTGATACAGAGCATACCATGGCCTCCATGGAATGTGTCTACCAGCTGCACACCCGCCCTTCTCTGCTCCGCCACACTGGGCAGTGGAGTCTGCAAACCACTCTCCCAGGCTCCTGTTACGTTCTGTTAATATAAGGTACTGGTCAGAGTTCAGGAAGCAAGAAGGGGGATGAAGATCTTCTTTCTTTCTTTCCTCACCTACTTCCAGCAGTGTCTCTGCAAGTGTGCACTGTTGCTTCGCTGATCCCAGCTACAGCACAGCAGCCACTCTTTAGTGGTCCCAGAAACAGCAAGGCAGGCTCCAGTGGGTCTGTGGGTGTCTCTCTCCTTGTGGTCCCAGCTGGGCTCCGGAGCTCCCTCCTAGGTGCCTCCAGCCCTGGCTCCGAAGCATCCCCGCGTGCGGCAGGGAGTACGGCCTCTGCAGCCCTCCTTCCGCACCTTTCTTCTCTAGGTCTGTGGGCAGCAGCTGCTTCACACAGTTACCACTTTCAGGACCACTTCGCTCTCCCCTTTTATTCTCTCAGTCCTGCCAACAGTATTGTAACAAATTCTTTGCATTAAGTCTCCCCTTAGTGGATCACTCTTTTTCCTGACTGGCCCCAGTGAATAGGACATCCCTGGGGATAAAAACTTAAAAAAAAAAAACAAAAAACGCTCTACAAGTTCTCAAGCAGTTAAAGGTACAGTGCTTCATCTATGGTTAGGATCGCAAAAGTATAGCCTGACTTTAACTGTTTTATCAATAAAGCCTCGCATCTCTAGAAGATGGTAGATTTGCCCGAATGTGAAGTTGTAAATTAAAGACAGTATCCACCACTTTCCAAACTCAGTAAACAAATGCGCAACAGACCCTTTTCATAAAGTCTGACTGATACAACAGTGGTTTCTATACTGCTAAAATAACCAACCTCCCCACCCCAAACAAAACAGTCTTTCAATGGGTAGAGGAAACCAAGTTGAGAGAAGGCTGCTTCAGTCTTCGATTTTGCAAAACGCAGCCGCGCCTCATCACTCTGGTGGTAAGTCACTATCTTCAACACACTTTAAAATGAGTAATGAAAATGGCAAGAAAGCAGATACAAAAGATATTTTTAAAAGCAAGTTGTCAGAGTACATCATAAAGATATCATTCAATAACATTTTTAAAATGCACTTCTTGGACTCCTCCTGTACTCTGTTACATTCTATAACACACTTCCAGATGGTTCCATGCTCTGTGACACATCAAGGGAGAGAGTGACTGGCTGGGACAGACAAAACAAACCAGTGGATGGCAAGGCTTCATACACGGCTGGCTGAGAGGGTGGGATGTGGCTGAGGAGAGAGGTCTTCGGAGGAGGAATGTTCTTACAGAGATGAGGAAGAGAGAAGAGCAGTGGAGAGAGGAAGACTGGAACTACGAGAAAACAGGGCAGGAGAAAGAAGGAAAAAAAGACTAGAAAGGGAGAAGATGGAAAAGAGGCAAGAGGGAGAGTATGGGGGCACAGGGAGACCTAGCAACCTGGAGCCAGAGACGCGCCTTCAGGGTGGGTGTATTAGGGCTCCACGTGAGGGGCTGATGGTGGGTCCAGAGCCCGGGAAGTCAGCCCCTCTGGGGCAGCTGGTGCTGCGGGGCTGTTTGCTCAGAGAAGCCTTCTTAGGGTTATTTACAACACCCTCTCCCTGAAGTGAAGGATGGAGAATCCAACTTTCAACATTACTGTGGAAGAAAGGATAGGTTCCTGGCTGTGGGCGTTACCACCTTAAAAATAAACATCCCTGGGGGGAGGGGGGACAGGAGGGGAGAAGGTTGAATAGAGTACCCCCAATCCCTGCAGAGAAGTTCCCCAGAGGACTCCCCATTATCATACACTCACACCTACAAACTGGGCAGCTTTCCAGGTACTCAGTGACACCAGGGACACGTGACTGGGCTTCACGGAAATGAGCAGGGTAGCCCGGCACAGTTTGCCTGCCACTTCGGAGAGAAAAACTTCAACAATAAAACCTCTGGGTTCGGTTTGAGGGTTACTATTGGTATAACTGGTAGTGAGTTTATGTCTCTTTTTCCAAAGGCCCTACATTTGCCTTTAAATAGCTAAATATTCTAATGTGCCAAAGGCAGGCTATGTTATGTTTGGCCTGGTAAAGGTTAGAAGAACAGTCACAGGACAAAGAGAAGCTCCTTCCAGTGGGGTTTCCTTCCCCTCCCCCCTTCACAGATACACTCAGAGCACAGTCACAGGCTCCTCTTTGCACTATGGTTAGAAGTAGGGTCATCTAGTACTTACAGACAAAAAGGGCTTCCCCTGAAAAGCCTGCCTCAGGCCCAGAATGAATTTATGCGACCAGCAGTGAAGGCACGTCCTCTGCAGGGAGGGAAGGACATTTAAACTTAACCCCATTGCAATGGTTAGATTCACTGGAGCAATCACACGCCACCAAACACAAGCCAAAGCTTAAGGGATACTTACAGAAGTAGAAGACCCAGAGAACGCAGTTCCAGAACATTTTTTTTAAAGAAAGAGAAGCAGAGTTGAAAAAACAGATAAAAGAGATAAAAATTAGTGACAAAGAACAGCCAGTTTTCTGCAAGGACTGGAAGTTGAACCTCTCTCAGGAACTGGAAGTATGAACAAACTCAGTGCCACAGTGAGACGTGTCGCTGCCCACTGCCGTGGCAGAAGGTGTGACTACCATCACGTATGAAGGATAATCTCAGAGGAATGACAACAGGAAAAGAGAAGTCTGCAGGTCACACATTCCAGGCAGGAAACTCTCCTTCTAGATTTCAAAAATCAGTTGCCATTATTTCAGATGAATATAGTGTCAATAATGCTTAATTCACTTATCCCTATTTTTTAAATGTCCTCTAGTTTTTGAAGCCATCTTTTCCAATTTCTATTTTATTTAGGCAAATCAAATAGATATTATTAAGACTCTGTTACTGCATCATGTAAACAATGGTTATGTGCACCAGTATGGCACATTATTTTAAAGATGCCAAGGAATTTTAGAAACTGTATTATCCCAACTCTGCCGTAATCTCATGGGATGGAGAGCACCAAGTACTTACTCAGTTTTTAGCTGGAAAAGAATGTTGCTGTGGCGAAATGCACAGAACGTGAAATCCACCCCGACAGCCACTTTTAAGCCCACGTTCGGTGGTGGCAGCATATTTACACGGCATGCTCCTGACACCTCCATTTTCATTCATTTCTTAAAGTGAGCATTTTTAGTTTTCTTTCCAGTTCTCTGAGTGTTTACAGGTAAGAGGTTATACCAGATAAACAGCAACACAATGATGAAAACCTTGGTTCTCTTTCTGCAAGAATTTTTTAAAAAATAAGACTTTTCAGAAATTCAAGTCGTTTTGAAAGAAATTACTGCTAGAGGCTCGAAAAGGAAGAAGGGTTCCTGGAAGCACAAATCAGGTGTGAAAGGATACCCAGGGGCCTTCGGGATGCATGCCCGGTGCACTGTCAGCTCCGAGCCCAGGTGCGTGAGACGCAAGGAGGCCTGTGGTGCTGCCCTGGGGGACGGCCTGTGTCACGGACGGCTGACCTCCAGTCCAATCCAAAGATCATTTTGCTGCTAATCCGGAGAAATTGATCTCACCGTGTTCACACTCACAGACAGAGAAAACCCAACAGTGATGTAAAATGAGCCCCAAATCAATTATTCTAAGGAATTGAGCATTGGTTCAATGGCTGAAAATTGACATTACTGCCTAGCTCTGAAAGACAAAGGAAAAGTGAGTCAAAAAATAAATACCGAGTCACCAGTGAGGTTCTGTTGAGCTGGCTGATGGATCCCTAGAGCTGATAAAAACTTTAATTAATGCAACAATGCCTATAGTCAAGTTCTTTAAAAGCTAATATCAGGACTCATAACACTGCATTCCTAAAGGGTTTGGAAGGATAATTATCAGTTTTCTGAATAGCACAAATCCCCTTAAACCATCTAACCCCTCCTACTTCACTCAAACATGGGTAGTTCCAAGTGGACATCTGTGATGTTAGAACCAAAAAGAAGCCACGTGGGCTGGTGCTCTGGACGGCAGGCCCTGCTTTGCAATGGGGCCACTTTCCCATGGGCACTGCCAGGCAGTGTGCGGCGTGGAACTCGGCAGCAGGAGCAGATTTACTCACGGACTGAACAGCAGTGGCTGACAGACAGGCTTTGCAGAGAGTTAGAAATGGCTACTGCCAGGTATTAACTGCTATACTTTCTAAGGATGTGATAACCCCTTCCTTAATTTTATTTCCATGTGAGCCCTGACAAAGAAGACACATAGTAAGAAGGGCTCCTGGTGGCTAACTGGGCTCAAATTTTAGAAAACAGAGCCTCGCAGCCATTTCTATACAAGGGTCTTTTACACAAACTGCACTCTAGGGAGAAGCTTGCACTGAACTACCTGCCTCTGCACTGAACCGCCTTTCTGCACTGGGTTGCTGCCATCTCAGCCAGTCCTTATCCAGACCAGTGTGGCTCAGAGGGTTGGGGACTGTCCCACAAAGCAAAAGGTCACTGGTTCATTCCTGGTCAGGGCACATGCCTGGGTAATGGGTTTGGTGAGAGGCAGCCAATGTATGTTTCTCTCTCCTATCATGTTTCTCTCCCTCTCTTTCTTCCCTCCTTCCCCTCTCTCTAAAAATAAATAAAACTTTTTTTTTTTTAAAAAGGAGTTCCTGGAACCCTATTTCAACCACTGGGACTGAGGCTTTCCCTGTCCAACTAGAACTGCACAGCTCTGACCAACCAGAGCAGCTCTATTTAACCAATTAGGAAAGTCCCTTTTGGACCAAACTGCGAGGTTTTGGGGTCCTCATTTGCATGAGGCCAAAACAATGAAGCACCCAGTGGGCAGGGCCTTCTGTATAAGCCAGCTCCATTCTGGCTCTGAGAGCACATCTTCCCTTTCCATCAAAGACTGAAGCCTATTTCCCTGGCTGAAACACGAGGATGTGTTAACACCATTCAACTCTATTTATCAATGGCTATTGTTTCTCACAGGCAACACTGGGTAGCACAGCCAGGGGCGAGTGAGGCAATCTCATTCTCTGAGGCCACACTAACTGGCTGGGCCTAGAGGGGCTCTTACACAGACCGGCAGTCTGACACTTCAGTTTTTGTTTTGATAATACACAAAGAAGATGATTTACTTGTGAGTAATTATGAGTTTAATAACCCTAAAACCAGCTACATGTCCATTTAGTCCATTTTATAATTATAACTGTTAAAGGGGGGTGAGAGGCATGAAAATCTCTACCAAACCTTAAACTTTACTAAACTTCCCCCCAAATTAAAAATGCCTACCAGCTCACTTTTTAAAATATAACTAAAAGTAGCCCCAGAATTATAAAACCAACTTGGGAGAAAAGCATTAGGAATCTCTATAGGCCAACTACTTTCGAACACAGGACTACAGAGCTATTCTAAACAACCCATCCTTTTATTTTGTTATCAAAATACATGCCACCAAACCCTCTCACACCTTCCCTTTTTATCTTTCTTGTTATGTTTTGATAAGAAAAATTATACACTCATTTACGTTAAAAAATTTTTCAACCAACACAGCAGTATGTAACACATATGGTAATAGTCTGCTTAGGCATGATCTGCCTCTGCACGTGTCTCACCTGGTGCTGTCCACCCTGTGAAATGAAGAGAATAACAAAGGTCTGACCTCGACCTGATTTACTGGTGTGTGTGTGTGTGTGTGTGTGTGTGTAAGCCATTGATTCTACATGTAAAAAGATATCAAGTGACTTCCTTCCCAGGCTTATCCAGCTTGGGCAATTACAGACATAGCAAAATCCAATTCTTCATTTCATTTCAATTTACAAATGTAAAATAAAATCAATACGTGAATGAGCAGCACTTGAGTGTAATGGTGAACTGCTGAAGGATTATGTGGGTTGGCAACATATCTTGAGTGCTGACGGGGCGCTCTTTCCTCCTAAGCAGTAGACAAATAACAGAGGTAAAGTATACTTTGAGTATATGAAGCACGAAGCATGCTCTGTCCCAGGCCTGCCGATAGTCTTTCTAAATGCAGCCAGTACCTGCCAATCCCATAGGTCCAGGTGAAGGCAGATGAATTCACTGGTGAACAAACATTACCAGGAAACACACTCAAACACGTACGCCAGCAGTAGCATCAACCAAGGTTCATACAGTGTCATTATTATTCCATAACAGCATAAGCCACTCTTGGAAATCACACCTTATTTTTCCAAGCCACACCAAGCAAATACAATAATCAAAAAATAGTTCTACTTTGTGACTGTTACTGACCCCTTGATGATAGCAAAAGTCACTACCTCGTCACAGATTACAGGCGTTTGGGGCCCTCTGAGGTGGTTGAGGTGACAGCTTCTGAGGTTGTCAGTCCCAATCAATCACTCTCCATTACGTAAAGGTTTTCCAATTTTGTGCTCTCTCAAGAGCTCCGCTTTGCCTGGATTAAGCTGAAGCATCAGCATTTGAACTTTTTGCTCCTATTACTGCTCCCTAAATAAATGCTATTAGAAGAAAAACTAGCTTTTCCACAGTAGGAACTCGAAATCAAAGCTGACCACAGTGATGTGGCCACATATAAGATATATTTAACCACAAACACTTCAAAGGTGCACATTATGCAAACTTCGTGAGCAACCCTGGGCCCAGAGGGTGGGGGCATTTAAAGTGCCAAGAGAAGGAGAGGTCTGCAGCTCCGGAAATGAATACGGAGCAATTCCAACGTATTCATTGTGATGCCACAGTACTCTCGGATCTCAGAAGCAGTCTCCTGTGCGTTTTACACTATGTGGTTTTACTACCTTGTACCTATTATCTTCATGATGGAGAAAAGTCATTTTTCTAAAATACAGCAGATATGTTTGGGGAGAACAGTTTAAAATCAACTGAAAAAGGCATTTTTAAAAAATAAGAGCACCTAAGAAAGGGACTCAATCTTGTTTATCTTTGTAATCTTGAGGGCCAGTTAGATGTTTGCTGCATTAAGACACCAAATCCAAAAGATGGGAGCCCATTTATATAAATATGGTCAAGGTTACAATCATGCACATTCTTCTGTCCCAATAAACAAACTTTTCATTATGGTTTTTAATGGTTGCATAAATGTGACAAAGCCAGAAACAGAGTGGTAAGAATAGACAGTCATGAAGAGGGAAGAGACATATTTCAGAGCTAGCCTCACCCAGGCCTAGAGACCAGCTGCAGAGACGGAAAAGAGAGTGGCCCTCAAAGCAGCACACTGCGACACGTGCTATTGGGCCCGCGTGGGGTTTTTCAATGTTAATTTAAAATGTTGGGCGGTTTCACTTAAAGGTCCAGATTTCAGGCTTCTCTTAAAAAACTAAACAAACAGATGATCTGGCAATTCTAGGCCTGCATCCCCATGGGCAGGAATCTGCTGTTTATCCTCTCGTTTACCGCAGGAGGCAGCCACAGCAGCCCGCTGCACTCGCCAGGGCTTTCTGCCTGGCCTCCAGAAGCATTTGAAGCAATGAAGGAAGGGTTGAGCCTGAAAATGCAGGAAGCACAGGAGAGGAAGCTTATTCTGAGGTAAAGACAATGGGTCTACGAAGAACATGTACAGATTGAGAGGGTGCCGGGGACAGTCCAGAGAAAGTGGTGGGAAGCAGAAGAAGATGCAGACCTTGAGATTCAAGGGACGTTCGTATGAGATGCAGAACTGTTAGCTGCCCATGAAGCCATCCAAGAGAGTCAATGAAGTAGCTTAAAGAAAAAGCGTCGAGGAAAAAAAAAGAGCAGAGGACAGAGCCCTCAGTACTGTCCTCAACAGAAGAGGAAAAATAAAAAATTAAAAAAACAATCGAAGAGACAAGGGAGGATGAGGTAGCACCAGAGGCTCTCCAAGACCTGGTGCCCTCACAGCTGTCCAGCTTCCGTCTCTGCCTCTCCCACAGACGTCCTGGACCCCAGGCAGCCAGTACTATTTGTTGTTTGAGAAACCGAGGACTGTTGTCCCCCTCAGTGACTCCTTCAAAGCCATGTTTCCTACTGCCTGCAGTGCTGCTTCCTCCCACCTGCCTTTGTCACACTTCGATGGCACTTTCTACAATGAGCTCCAGTGGCCCCAGTGAGCTTGCTTCCACAGAGCCCTGTGTATCATGAGCACAGCCTTTCTTGGACTGCCCTGCATTTGCCACCTTCCCACTAGGCTCGGTGCCAGGCGCCAGGTCTCCTCCAACATTGGATCCTCAGTGGCTGGCGTGGCGTTCAACGAGCAGCAGAGCAAAGGGAGGGAAGGAGTAAGCAACTGCAGTGGCAGGACAAATCTTGGGGTAATGCTATGTCACAGAAATCAAGGAAGAGCCATTTCCTCTTTGAACAATCTGGAATACTAGGAGTCATTCAAGGGGAGTGAAGAGAGGCAATGTATTTTAGCAAGAACCTGTCACCAGCAAGTTTAGGTGGGGGATGGTTTCTGATACATTATTGGGAAGTAATTTGGAAATATGTATCGAAAGGCTTACCACTGCTCACACCTAGGTCTAAAAAAATCTACTTGGGAAGTCCATCTACAACGGACAACATGTTTTATTTGTTTTGTTTCCCCCCTGACTGTTCAGATCTAACCCCATTTCCATTTTGAGGGAGCTCCCATCCCACTGGGGATGCCAATATGGCCGGATTCTCCCTCTGCAGGCCCCTCCCCAGCAGCCAGGCCTGGCCATTCGGGCACCCCTCCCCTGACAGGGGGCAGCAGAGGTGGTCAGAGGCGTGGCCTCCCTGGGCAACTCTGGCTGCAAGCATCCCCACCTGGTTCTCCCTCCCAGGGATGGCTGCACTGACCCCTGGCCCTCCAGCATCCTGTCACTCTTCCGAGCCTCTAACAGCCCTCCAATTGGGACCCCATTTTTATCAGACAGCTAGAGTTAGTCTCTGATCTGGCCCTGGAAATATCCTTAACTGATATCTTGCCCGATAGAAAAATAATCCTAAATATGAGAAAAAAGCTTTATGTGTATAATGCAACATTATCTACACAGCAAAATGTGGAAATAATCTAAACTCCCCCAAATAGGAGTATTTAAGTAAATGATAGTACAGGCACTTGATGGAAGAGCTGTACTAACAGTACTAAAAGGAAAAGAGGTTTATAATAAAATGTTACAATTAGAAGGGTTTAACTATAGTATTATTGTGCTCTTACAAAAATACTATTTGTAGTGGGAAAATGAGTAGAAGTACGAAAATATTGACCAGAAGTATCTTTTCCTTAAAATTTTAATTTTAAAATTCTGAAGATCCAGCTTCAAGTGCGGCCCCGCCCCCCGACTGGGAAGGAGCCGATGCTAATCAGATCTGCTCCTCGGCACCCTCTCCTGCTGACAACATATCTGCTGCCTGTACTGGGTCCCTCTGCCTCCCTTTTCCCGCCATCCTCTGTGTGGCCCTCCCTCTGTCTCTTAAATGAGATCACAGATACTGCTTATTTTGCTTTTGCACTTTACCAGAAGGAGCTTCTCCTGCTCATTCTTCAGAGCTCTGCTCAGCATTGTGTCCTCCTGGGAACTTCTGGAAGCCCCTAGGATGACTTAGACCCTTTTCCTCCAGCGCTACATTTTAAGGATCCATGAGGGCCCCTCCCATAGGCTCTTAGTTCCCTGAGGACAGAGGCAGTGCCCTGTGTACCTTTCAGCTCCAGTACCTCACCCAGTGCCAGATGCATTGACGATGCCCAGTGTTGGTGGAGAAGAAGAAAGGATGAGTGAGGGGGCAAGGGAGCACTGAGATTGAGGACAACACGCTCTGAAGGCAGACGGGCATTAGTAGAGGGCTGGGCATTTCTCCACAGAGACTGAATGGACAATGACACGAGGAAATACAGACACACATGTATGTAAAGAAAAAGGAAGCTGAGGAATTTAATGAGATTATGTCAACAACGAAGGAGCAAAAGAAAGAAGAAAAATAAGGAAACAACAGCCAAGAAGAATATTCTGGACAAACAATAAAATAAATAAAAGAACCTGCATGGTTATTCTTTTGCTTCAGATTGTTTGTGTTTATGGAAGGGCTTCAGAAATCATCCCTTCGGAGATTAAACTGTCTCTGAGGTCAGTGAAACAAACCGACTGCTTCTTGTGGCGCCCAGTCTCTCGCCCGGGCTGCATTAGGTCCGCAGAGCTAACCCAAGGAAAAGCGCACACAGCACTCACTGCACAGGGGTCAGGCAGCACCACCCTCCCGCCGCACGGGCGCCAGAGGGGGCCTTCACTAGCGTCCTGAGGGGTAATGGGCTTTGAGTAGAAAGTTCTACATTTCAGTTTACTTTTAAAAATAAACTCCATGGCCAATCACTGCTAACTCTGCAGCTCCAGACCACCCCTGCATGACTTGCTCACGGTGCCACCATTCTTCCCAAAGGCCCCAGTATATTGGCCTCAAACAGAGCCTCCGGGTCCTATTGGTTGAGGTGGCTCTTGGCTACCAATTTTAACCCACATTTAACCAGAACTGGCCTTTATTAAGGACTCTCTAGAACCAGTCACTATGCCACCCAACTTGCTCTCATTATTTCATAGGATCACCATGGGTACTAGTCATTGTCACCCTTACTTTACAGAGAAGGGAGCTGAGACTTAGGCAAGTGGCTCACCCCAAGATGTGTGTGGCAGAGCCCCAGCGGCAGCCTGGTCTGTGCAGCCCCACGCCATGCTGGTCTACACTGGTTTTAACCTTTGTGAGCTGAAGGCAAATCCAATGGTTTTGGATTTGAGATCAACTCAAATCTCAAGATTGAGAGAGTGTTAATGCAAATGTTAGCTGGGCTGATTTCTAACCACAGCACTGAAACCTTGCTAAAATTACAATAAATGTGTTTAGACAACATTACGTAATAGTCAATATGCTGAGAAGCAATAGTGTCCCTCAGCCTGAGTCACTCAGAATTCGTAGTCTGGCCCTTCACAATTGGCCCTGTCCCTCAACTCAGACGAGGCTCTATTCTGAATTTTAATGAGAACTAGGCACACTGAATATTTAAACTGCAATGACAAAGATCTTGCTTTTACATGGATGTCCTTAATATAAGCAATAGATCTGAAAATACGTATAGGTACCGATGGAAAATATCAGTCTAGTTTTCATTTAGAAGCTGGAAAAAGACAATACTGTTTTCTACTTGATGCTATTATTGAGGCAGGGGTAGATGAAGAAAAGAGATGAAAAACCACACAAAGATCTCAGTAAAAGTGTTAAAGCCCGGGCTCCGAGGGAAAGGTTCACAAAGCGGTGCTCGAAGCCTTTGTTAACAACTGAACAAACAAATTCATCACCAGGCCCTTCTGAGTGGCCCCCTTGTAATTCTGTCTGTACTTATAACTAGAAATTTCCTCACTGTGAAAGCATCTATGACTGACAGATCAGATCAGCAAGGAAGATGTGCTGAGGATAAGGAAACAAAAGACCACTTCACGGTTCACAACCCGTTTTTGCTCCCCCTTAAGTAAAATGATGCCCCGGCTGCCATCCTCAGCCCACTCGACTGCTCCAGTTAAACAGTTAGAGTGCCAGGAAGGGTAACCGCCTTACACAGGCATGAGCTAATTCCCACCCCTTGAAAAGTTAAAATAGACCTTGCCTGCAGTTTCCTGTGTGTGTGTGTGTGTGTGTGTGTGTGTTTACACACAAAATGATCGACCTGGGCTTGTGTTTGGGAACAGCTCTGTCTTGAGTCTCCTGGATAAGTCCCTGCCCCCCAGATACTTGTATACTTGTGTCGATATTTGTATACTCATCTTCATGGGGGCACTATTCACAGTACTCATAGGTGGGAACAACCTGGGAGACCACTGACAGAGAAATGGACAAAATGCAGTATGTACATTCAATGGAACATATGCAGCTTAAAAAAAGGGAGGGAAATTATGATGCATGCTACAACTTAGAGGGATACTGAAGGCACTGTGCTAAGCGAAATGAGGCAGATGCAAAAGGGCGCACACGGCGTGGTTCCACTCAGATGAGGTTCCTGCAACAGAGACAGACAGGAGGATGGCACTGGCAGAGGCTGGGAGGGGGGATGGGGAGTTGGTATTTCATGGGGACAGGGCTTCAGTCTGGGATGATGACAAGTTCTGGACATGGATGGTGGTGATGGTGGCACAACAAGGTACCTGTGCTTAGTGTCACTGAGCTGAGCACTAAAAAACAGTTCAAATGGTAAATTTTATAGTATATATATTTTATCATGATAAAACACATTTTTAAAATAAAAAATCTGTTTAAGTTTGCATAGGGCTGCTAGAGCTACTCAGCAAATTCTACAATATGCTTTGCGTTCAAAGGCTTAATATTGATGAATGGAAGTCTCAGAAGGCAATCACTGGGTATTGTCAATATGGGTCTGCCCTCCCCAGAGCCCCCAAGGCCACATGCCGAACCTCCATCAGTGTGACCAGCACTGCCTGTCAACAAACACAGACTTCCCTTTAAAAACATAAATGCACTACATTCTCCCTCGGTGGTGTCAGTTATCAGAAATGTACGAGGACAGTCATTTGGGTGTTGAGCTACAATATCATTGGAACTGCTAAGTGAATATTAGGGAGAAATCGAAGGGATAAGAGAAACGTCTCCACAGTCCTCCCATGGAAAGAACAAAGAAACCCCTCCTTTCAGCGCCGAACGCTGCTGTGCAGCTGCACCTCCTGAGTCGCCACGCGTAATGCTGTTGTAGGTAGTACGTGTCACAGACAATACATGCCTATTAGAACTGCTGTATCATGTATAAATAAACACAAGTGAGGCATGAGATAATTTTACCGTTGATATATTTTAAAATATACCAAGTTTTTAAAAATATGCAGTTCAATAATTTTGGGAGTCTCTAAATCTCTTCTACTAAAAGAAATGAAGCAGTTCAGCTCAGAAGGTTGATGGAGATCTCTGGGTCTAAACACCAACAGTAGGTGATACCATGAAATGAAGAACTGGTGACAGCATTAGTAACACTGCTCACTGTGACACGGTGGATGGTGTACAGTGAATGGCGGCCACATGCAAACCCAACATGTACTGACATGTCTGTGAATGTGTTCATTCCAAAATAATAGCAACATGACTGCTTAGCACATAAAGAGAGACCTCAGGAATGTTATCAGTGATCAGGGAAGAGCCTTCCTCCTGTAGGCATACAATGACAATAGCTGACACTTGCTCATCACTTGTTCAGCACAGATGCTGAACAATGTTCTAAGTGCTATAAATCTGTATGTCTGCATCTAGGTAGGTATCATCTGTAACTATCTCTTTATCTACATTAATCCACTATGCCTTAAACAGTCCTCTCACCCCGTCTCAGAGAGGAGAAGCCCGGGGCGTGGGGGAGCCTCACGGCTGGTGAGTGGCGGCACTGGGTACGAGTGCAGGCTCTCTACGTACACACGGAAGTTCAGGGAAAACGGGTAGCAGAAGACACTTGACATATTCTATACAATTTAACTTTGATAACCAGGCTATTCACTCTTTTACAGCTGAGGAAACTAGGCTCAGCAAGATTAAGTTTATACACAAATCAAAGATAGTAAGAGAGGGAGGTGGGCGTGAACCCCCATTGCTCTGTCTCCGAAGTTTCAGGATCAAGGGCAGAGAACAGAGGTCCAGTGGACAGAAGTCACGTGAGAAGGCTGGAAGGCGAAATCAAGGAGGCTTTGCTGCTGGCAAGAAGGAGGAAGCACGTGCCTCCGGGAACAGAAGCACAGATCAGGCTGGTACCTGACGCATGAGAACTGGGGTCGGGCAGTAGAGAAGGTGATAAAAAGGAAGCAAGGAGGCCCCTGAGAGTTTCACCTCCTCTGAGGTCCCAGGGTCCTGCCCTGCCTGGCTCTCTCTCACCCTGCTGCTCTGGTCTTCTCTTTTACCGGGACACGGGCAAGGAAGGCAGTGCTGCCCAACGAGTACGTCCCAGGTGACCCCAGCACGCAGTCACTGTTCTAAGCTGGATGGGTGAGAGGGCTCCATCACACTTTCTCATGCTGAAAGGACTACAGGGGAGGCAAACCATGCATTCAGATCACTAGTTTTTTATTGTACTGTATTTCTATTTACAATAAAAGTACTAGCTTTATCACTTGGTGCACCTTCGTGAGATGAAGCACCAAATAACAATCACTGTGATTTCTACGACTGTCCCCACTTGCCATATTTTGCCATGTATGATACACACTTTTCTGTCCAAATTTTGAAGAAAAAATAAGGATGCATATTATACATGGGTAGTACTAATTCTATATCTATATAAATGTTTTTAATTCTTTTATTTATGCTTATGCATTGAAAGTGTAACTCTAGAAAGCATATAATGATGTCTGTGTGCAAAATAGTATCCTGGAATACAATAATCAGTTTTGTTTCTAAATATAAATAAATAAGATTTTGAATTAAAAAATGAAAACAAAAGATTTTTTTTCCTGAAAGTTTGGTCCAAAAACATGGGTGTGCATTATACACAGGAGAGCATTATATACGGCAAAATACGGTAACATCACTTGCCTTTGGGCAAAGCGCTGTACATGGGCAGTATGACTGAAACCTCACAAAAATCTGCATCAGAACTTCTGCAGAATAGCAAGCATCTCCATCAGAACTGCTTGGTGTACTTGTCAAATAATGAACATTCTTAACTCCAACCTAACCCTACTCAGACCCTCTAGGGGAGGGCCTGGAAATCAGCATTTAAAAAAAATCACTCCATGTGAATTCCCACTTTACTTACAAGGTATTAAGTAAGAAGTAAAGTGACTGCCAAACATAATATCACTGAGTATAGGATCCGAACTCACTTGAGCTTCGGAACCTGGGCTCTTAGCTGCTCTCAACTTCTATCTTCAACAGCCCAGCTGTGACTGGATTAGAACAGGCGCGACAGTGAATGAGACGCCTTTGCGCCCCAGGAGCTCTACTGCCACCAGTCTGCACACAGCCACACAAGGTCCCCAACGATTCTTCTCTGGAAACACATAGAAAGGTTTCTTATTTTGTGTTTTAAAAAATGAATGCACTACCCTTTCCCTGAACTCAACACGATCCATTTCATTTGAACAGGATTCTAGTTACCTTTTAGTAACGTCAGTGCTTCGTCAAATGGGACCACCCATTTCAGAGGAGCACTCAAAGCCCTGTGGTCGAGAGACAAACGTGGGCAACTCACAGCAGAGTGACCCGCAAGGGACAAGAGGGGCAGGTCCTGACCCCGCTCTCTTACCACAAGATGCTGACTTTCTGTCCACCAAGTTCACGCGCCTGGTTTCAGTGCGAAGCTTCTCGTCTGTTTTATCCACCAGGTTGGTGAGGTCATCAATTATCTCTGTAAGGGAACCAAAGAGGCGTGGTCAATGCTCCAAAATACCCTGGTTCACACCCTAGTGTCAGAGCTGTGGCGGTCCTTCTCTGTACCAATTCTCCCAAGTGTGGTAAATGAGGAGGCACAGAACTCGTGTGTATTCCTTGAAAATTGCCATTCTGATTCAAAAATGGGGGGAAACAGTACTGGTAAAGGGGAAAAAAAACAGTTTACAACAATTCCAGGAGACAGAGGAGAAATGTCAAAAGTTCAAAGGAAAAAAGGCATGTTTATGGCCAGCCAAATTGTCATTCAAGTTATAAAGGTGACTGACAGACACTAGAGAAGACTACAGGGACAACTGGGGTTCCTTCATAAAAAAAGTTCTTCACGATGAGATGCAGTCAACTAAAAATGGAGACGCCAGAGACCACAGCATGAGAGATGATGGTGAGAACAGAACCCATTTAAATACTGAGCAGAGGATAAACAGATACGTGGATTCGGTTACAGAAAGGGAGGTAATTATTATATGGTGAAGATGTAATTACAACCGACAGCCAGGAGAGGAGAAAACTGGGGGAGGAGAAACGAAATGGAAGGTGATCATTTCTTCATTGCTCACAGAGAGCCATATCAAACTGTTAAAAAGTGAAACATTTAGAAACGTATAGCTTTATAAAATCACCAAAGCTTCAATGTTTTATGTAATTTTTTGTTAACCTTAGATGGATTTTTAGTAATTACTATCTTGTAAAAAATCCTTTATGTGGTTTACTTTTTTTAACACTGTCTTTCAAAAGTGGAACAAAGCACTTAACATTTCAGATAGCATACACACTATGATCCTAATTACGTAAAAATCTTTCTATCCTTTTATATACTAAACCTATAAGGCTATGTCTGGATGATGCTAACCTAGTGTCAGTGATGATTATTTCTAGGTGGCAGGATCCTGGGTGATCTTCCTTATATTTTCTTTATTATTTGAATTTCTTATGATGAAAATATTTTTTTCAGTTTTGCTTCTTCCTTCTCTCTCTGCCTCTTTTTTAGTGATTGCTTTAGAGATATGTTGGCCAATACACATCACCACCTTTCTTAAGATTTAAACAGAACAGCCAAGTCAAAGATTTGAGGGGAGTTTTGAAGGTCACGCGGTGAGGAAGTGGGAAAGGGCAATCTGTGCAAAAAGCACAGCAGGGGGAAGGCCAGGCAAGCTGGGTGTTCAGCCTCCTGCCTCCTGCAGCACTGCCTGCAACTTCCTTTTACCTACAGGCCCTTTTATTTTTGTACTTGGATTATCTGTTTGCATGTCTTTCTATTTACAGAAAGGCTCTGACAAAAACCAACTTTTATTCATCTCTGTATCTCCCACCCCAGCAGAGTACCTGGTACACAGCAAGATGAAACACGCACTCAAAGATAAAGGCAATGAAGGAATGGAGCCCGGAAGATAAAATCGCTAAATAATTTCAAAGCATTTTGCTGCTTCTTTAAAAAGTGGATCTAAGTCACGTTTGTTGAATATTATTTACATACCACCTGTCTGGAGTATCCTTCACGGTTCATTCATGACTCTCTTCCCTGGTGTTTGGTGACACACTCCCCCTCTTTCCCTCTCCCCCACCTAGAAGCTCCATCAGGTTCTCCTCTTCCTCTGAAATCCTGGTGGTCTCAAGTGATCATCTGTATATTTTTACTCTATAGTATCACCATGATGATTTTATATGCCTTCTAGTTTATCAATATTTAAATTAAAACCCTGAAAACTTTCTGCTCTCTACAGCTCTCTAAACTTCCTGACCGAGGTAGCCAACTGCCTACTGCTTCTCTCTGCCTGGAAATTCCTGCAAACTGCCGACTCTCAAGGTCACTAAAACTAAACACTCCCTCTTCCCCCAAATCTCCTGGCCCTCAAATAATGGCACTGAGGCAGGAGGAGGAAACTCTGGAGGTGCCCCAGGGCTAAGGTAAAGGATGTCCATACAGGACAGAGACCCTGTTCCAAGACCGGTTGTTCCCACTTTCTGGAAAAGTGCTGAACCTTGGTGAATCATGAATGCACCCGCGTAGAAGATGCTACACGACCCCTGCTTCATTACAATAGCATTATAATAAATTGCCATTGTGGGACCCCCTTCCCTCGTCACCAATCAAGGAAAATCATGGGAGACACATGCGCAGTAGCTTTAAAGTAACACAACTACTTGTACATGTGCAATAAAAGCCCGCCAAAACTAGCCAGGAGGGATCTACCATATAACAATAGAGTTCCAGGGACTTCTGCCAAGATGGAGGCCTAGGTGGAAACACTGTGCCTCCTCTCACAACCAAGTTTAAAGTCAACAAAGTTTCAGTAACAAAAACACAGCCCAAACACAGAAAATTTAACTATATGGAACTCCAACAACAACGAATCGTTCAGCCAGACCGGTAAGAGGCGCTGGGCCAGCAGCAGAGCGGGGTTGGGCAGGAAAGATCTCCTGACCCAGGTGCTCAGGCAGCTGTAGGCGGATTCCAGGTGTGGGGTGGCGACAGGAGGACCCAGTGAGGGTGCAAGGTGGAAGGCTGACCTCGGTCACACATTCACACTCAGATAAACCAGTGAAGGAGCAAGCAGTGAGACAGACCGTGCGGGCCCCAGCGCGGAAAGCAGCAGAGGGGACTGCCATTGCCCCTTTTGGACCCCCGCCCCCACATACAGCGTCATAATCCAGCAAATGAGTTGCCCCGCCCTGGCGAATAGCTAGGGCTCCGCTCCTCATACGTAACAGGTGCAAACAGACCAAAACACGGCTCAAGAAAAACTCAAAGCCTCAGAGCCTATAATTCTAAGCGACCAAGAAATAGCCAATCTTTCAGATGCACAGTTCAAAACACTGGGTGATCAGGATGCTCACAGAACTGGTCGATTTTAGTCACAAATTAGAGGAACAAATGAAGGCTAAACTAATTGAAATGAAGGGAAATGCACAGGAAACCAATAGTGATGGAAAGGAAATTGGGACTCAAATCAATGGAGTGGACCAGAAGGAAGAAAAAAATGACCAAACAGAAAAATACGAAGAAACAAGAATTCAAAAAAATGAGGAGAGGCTTAGGAACCTCCAGGACACCTTTAAATGTTCCAACATCCGAATTATAGGGGTACCAGAAGGGGAAGAGAAAACAAGTTGAAAACTTATTTGAACAAATAATAAAGGAGAACTTCCCCAATCTGGCAAAGGAAATAGACTTCCGGGAAATCCAGGAAATCTCAGAGAGTCCCAAAGAAGTTGGACCCAAGAAGGAACACACCAAGGCACATCATAATTACATTAGCCAAGATTAAAATGAAGGAGAGAATCCTAGAAGCAGCAAGAGATAAGGGGACAGTCACCTACAAAGGAGCTCCCATCAGACTGTCAGCGGATTTCTCAAAAGAAACCTTACAGGCAAGAAGCGGCTGGAAAGAAGTATTCCAAGTCATGAAATCCAAAGACCTACAGCCAAGATTGCTCTATCCAGCAAAGCTTTCATTTAGAATGGAAAAGCGGATAAAGTACTTCTCAGATAAGATCAAGTTCAAGGAGTTCATCATCACCAAGCCCTTATTATATGAAATGTTAAAGGGACTTATATAAGAAAAAGAAAATGAAAAATATGAACAGTGAAAGGACAGCTAACTCACACTTATGAACGACCACACCTAAAACAAAAGCAAACCAAGAGGACAGCTAGATTGGGATTGGAACCACAGAAATGGAGATCACATGGAAGGATAGCAACAGGGGAGTGGGAGGAGAAGAAGGGGGGAGAAGGCACAGAGAATAAGTAGCATAGACGGTAGGTAGAAAATAGACAGGGGGTAGGGCAAGAATAGTATGGGAAATGTAGAAGCTAAAGAACTTGTGACACATGGACACAAACTAAAGGGGGGAAATGGTGGGGGAGAGGGTGTGCAGGGTAGAGGGGAATGAAGGGGGGGATCAGAACAACTGTAATGGCATAATCAATATAATATATTTAAAAATAGAATAGAGTACCTCCAGCCCCTGAGGTCAATCTCTGCTTGGAGTTGGCCCATTACCATGATCTGTGGAGTGTACTATCGCTTAATAAATCTGCTGTCTCTCTTTCTGCTATGAACTCTGTGTTCGGTTCAATTCTTTGTCTGCGATCACCGAGAACGTGGTTACCTGTGCCCGTCTGTGACAGCACCACCATTCATATGCTGTCCCAAGACCTTGGGAGTTCCTTGCCCTTCTCGCTTCCCGTCTCTTTCATCAGACATTCTATTTTTAGCCACTCTAGTTGATTTCCAGCCCCAGTTATCTCTCAATCCTACTATTTCTTCTAAACTCTCTTACTAATATCTCACAAAAGTTCTCCAGGGTTTCTGAGACAATGTCCTAATTTACCTTCCTGTTTCTACTCCTGGATCCTTTCAATCCATTCTCCATACTGTAAAGAGGGTTGTACTTTCTTCATATCTTACTTAGTTAAAATTAAACAGCCATATGTGGCTAGTGCCTATTATACTGAATTACAAAGCTCTAAGCACTTTTTTTTTTAGAAAAAGAGACAAGACCGAAACACATACCCACTACCACTATCACCACCACTACTGAGAGTTATTGCTTTAAAAAAGTCAACAGAGGGAATAAAAATAAATACTAAAAACTAATGATTCACTCAAAAAAAGGCAAAAAGGAGGTACAGAGGAACAAAGGCTAGACAGAACAGAAAGAATGTAAATACCTAGATGGCAGACTGAAACCCAACTGAATTAGCAGTCAATTAAATACAAATGAGCAAACTGCTCAATTAAAAGACAAAGAATGTCAGTCCAGATAAAAAGAAAAAGACAACACAACTATAGGCTTCCCCACGAAACTTACTTTACTTTAAATATGAGGCATAGAAAGTGTGTGAGAAAGCTCATGTGATTTTATTAGTATCAGACCAGATAGGCTTCAAGCCAAGGAGTGTGATCGAAGGTAAAATGGAAGTTTTCATCATGATGAAAGAACACATGTGGTGAAAATGGAAACCTCCCCCCGCCTTGTATTTAAATATTAAGGAAACTACCTCTAAACAACCCATGGGGTAAAAATCAAATCACAGGTGAACACAGAAAATGTTTTGAACTGAATGATAAAGACAATCCAAAATAAAAGTCTGGAATGCAGCTAAAGCAGTGGCTCAGAAGGAAGTTTACTGCTTTAAACACATATCATAGAAAAGAAGATGTAAAAAGTCAACGATCAGACTAAAGGAGACAATCACATGAACATTTCAATAAATTCATTAAAAGGGTTTGACACAATTCAGTGTTCACTCATGATAAATTCTCAAAAAAAACACAAAACCCCAGGAGGGAGAGGGAGCGCCCCGTCTGATGAAGGGCACCATGAAAACTCCCAGCCAGCAGCACACTTCACGGGAAGCAGCGAACCCTTTTCCTCTGAGGTTAGGAGCAAGGCAAACATGCTGCTCTGACAACCTGTTGAGTATTTTATTTGAAGGCAAAAATACTTAAAAGGAAGATGTGAATATGTATGTGTGACATGATTATATACATGGAACACTCTGGAATCTATTTTAAAACTACTGGTACAAATGATCTAACAAATTCACAGACGCACAATCAATTATGAAGAGCAGTGCATTTCTATATACTAGTGACAAGCAACTGAAAATGAAAGTAAAAAATATTATTTAAAATAGCATGAAAAAACTATATCAAATACTTAGAAATAAATCTAACAAAAAAGGTGCAAGACCTCTATGAGGAACACTATAAAACAGAGTGGGGGAAATCAAAGACTGAAATAAATGGAGAGATAGACCATGTTCATGAATTAAAAGACTCAATATTTTAAAGTTATCTGTTCATTCTCCTCAACTGATCTGTAGATTCAGTATAATTCCAATCAAAATCCTAGCAGGCTTTAAATGTGAAATTGGCAAGCCAATTCTAAAATGTTCGTGGAATGTATGAGATTTAGAATTACCAAAATAATCTTGACAAAGGAAAAATAAAGGTGGAGATACTACATCACTAAAATTCAAGATTTATTACAAATATATAAGGCCAAGAGACTGGTCAATTGATCTTCATAAAAAAATTTCAGCTCATGCAAGGATACCATTAAGAAAATTAATAAACAAACCACAGACAGGTAAATACTTATAAGCCATATATCTGATAAACTATCTGTATCCAGAATACATAAAGAATGCCTACATGTTAACAATAAAAATAGCAAACAAACCTAATTTAAAAGCAGGCAAAAGACCTGAGCAGATGTTTTGTAAGAGGATTTCTACAAATGGCCCACGTGCACAGAAGAAGGCAGGCGCTCAACCCCATCAGTCATTAGGGAAACGCAAGTCTCAACCACTGCCAGCGCCACTCCACACCCGTTAGAATGAGAAAATTAGACTCGCGGTACTAATTATTGGGGAGGATTTGGTGAAAAGGTCATTGTAGGAGTGTGTGTAATCAAGTTAACCATCCATCTACCCTATGACCCAGAAATTTCACTCCCAAGTATTTACTAAACAAAAATAAAAACACGTTACCCAGAAAGACCTGTACAAAAATATACACAGTCCTATTCATTAAAACCCCAAACTAGAAACAGCCCCAATATCCATCAATAGAAAAAGGAATAAGCAAATTGGGTATATCTGTACAATGGAATACTATTCAACAATAAAAACAAACAGCTACTTATAAATACACCTGCATAAATCTCAAAAGCATTTTGTTGGCTAAAATAAGAAAATAGCCCTGGCTGGTGTAGCTCAGTGGATTGAGCGCGGGCCTGCGAACCAGAGGATCGCGGTTCGATTCCCAGTCAGGGCACATACCCGGGTTGCAGGCCGGTTCCCTGCAGGCCAACTCCCAGCAGGGGACACATGAAAGGCAACCATACATTGATATTTCTCTCCCTCTCTCCTTCTTCTCTGAAGATAAATAAATAAAATCTTTAAAAAAAAATAAAATAAAATAAGAAAATAAAGTCAATACACACTTGACGACTCCTTTCATATGAAAGATACGGATAAACCTAATCCACTGGATAGAAACCGGAAGGTCGTCTCCTGGGAGGAGGGGGTGCAGGGATTGACTGGAAAGGGGCGTGAGGGAATTTTCCAGATGGTGGAGATGTTTTAAATAGTCACACAAATACATAGTCAAAACACACAGAACCGAACACTATAGATCTGTACATTTTTGTTGTATGTGAATTATACCTCAACTAAAAATGTAAATCAAAAAAAATTTAAAAGTTTACAATATTATGATATTCCTAAGGTTTTCCAGGAAGGAAGGAACGGAAGAAGACAGGCAGGCAGACAGGTCTACACACATGGATGCTGGAAAGACAAAGCAAATGATGCGAACAAAATTTCAGAGCTGTAAGAAGTCTGGGGTCATCTTCTTGTTCACACCTCCCCACCTCTGTTTCAGACACCCCTGACAGTGGAATGGCTAATCCTTTGCCAAATACTCCCAGCAACTGGTAATGTGGAGACTCATGAGAAAATCAGTTCCATAGCTGGGCTGGAGGGTGAGTAGTTATTGTAAGGTTCTGTATATCGAGCTGAAAATCTGCCTGCTTCCAACTTCTACTTTAGTTATTGCTAGAACAACACAGTTCCAGTGTTCTCCCACTTAGCCCCAAACTTTAATAGATCTCCAAAGGAAGAGAGTTTCAGATCTGGTGACACTTCAATGCTTTGGGCATAGTCTGCATCCTGAAATGTGTGCAAGGACTTGGGATACATCGTTTCAATTTTGTCTAGTCAGCAAAGAACACAGGCAAGTTCACTGTGGTAGCATACAGAAAGTGGTTATATTTACGACCCATTCCTCATGCCCTGTCGGGATATTCTACAGTAATACCTACGGTTTCTATAGTTGCTCAGTACATTGTCCTCCTATGGCCAGTTACGGGCAGAATTTCATGAAGGGCTTTAATGCTGCAACATGTGATACAACACTCAGGCTTAATAAGCCTCTGTCAGTATCAGAAAGAGTCAAGCGCAAAATATTCCTTGTCTGACACTAAATATAGGCCAGATGTCATATAATAACTGGGTTTCTAGAGAGATTTCTTTCTAAATTTGTAAATATTCATAATTCAGAGGTAAATGTATATTTTGTATCAGATTAGCTCAGCAAAAAATCGGTAGTAAACACTGAACAGTAGTTAACAAATATTTTAATATTAGACAAAATGCAAAGTTTTTCATTTTGGTTGGTAAATCTCTTTTGATTACTAGTTTGTTGATTTCTGTTTTTATGCAACTCAATTTTTAAGTTATGAAATTTATTTAACTGAAGTTTATAGGAGGGGGAAAGTAAAAAATTACCCAGATACCCCAGTAATCACTTCTATATGTTCAATCTAGGATTTGACATATGCATATATTCTATATAATTGTAATATATAAGCCTTTGCCCCCCCATTAACATGATATCATTTGTATTCTTTCATGTTGCTACACCGCCTTAACAGTCATAACTTGTGAAGCCAATAATGGTTACAAAATACTCATTAATAACCATTCATTAAAAACCATTCATTAAAAACAACCACTGTGAAATGCTTAGAGTGTTTCTCTATTTCTACATAATGAGTCAGTGAATTCTTTCCTCTATTACCATTTTCCTTCTTTTGTATCATTTCCTTAAGTTAACAGAGTGTGATTATGAGGGCTGGATGGACTGTGAAACACACTGCCAACTCAGTTTTTCAAAGCAGCGGTTCCCAACCTTTATTGGCACCAAGGACCTGTTTTTCCAAGCAGGCGGCGCTCAGGTGGGGGTTTCCCTCTGGCCGGTTCCTCACAGGCCACTGACCATGTGCATCCGTGGCCCGGCGTTGGGGACCCCAGTTTTAAAGGGTAACACTGCCGCTGTCGGTTGGTTAAATGCAATGACTCCACCTGTCAGTTACTGTGACCTCTGAAGGAGACTTCTCAGGGCAGGGAATTCCCACAGCCCACTGGCTTCTAAGGCAGGAATTCCCTGCCCTGAGCGTCTGTCGGTAAGCAAATTAAACACAGGTTTCAGACTACAGATTGAGAAACAACCAGCTAACGCCTTCAAATTCCTGAGAGTAAAGCCTCCAAAGAGAAACTGGTATTTGGCTTCCTGGTAGGTATTTGCATTTGGTTTCCAGAAGGAGCCTATATTTCTCTCATGTGTTAATTTAGGACACCAAATGCATTCCAACATAGAGTGGAAAAAATGGACAATATAAAGTGCAATGCAAAATTAACAGGATCTAACAAATATTGTATGGTATCAAAATATCTGATCCAATTATATTCCATATTTTTTCTACTCCCAATTACCGTCCCAGTAAATTCTACGTAAAGGCTGAAAGTGTGTTACCTTTACTTTCAGGTAAGTATGGTGGTGCCTTTTTGTGTTCATGATGAATGCTGGCAGCTGTAAAATCATTAAGTTATTATGCCTTTAGCTTATATTGCTAATTAACATTTGAAAAAATCAACAAATAAGCAAACAGTGAATAAAGAGCTTTCCTTGAGGGTATTAGTTTAACTCCCTCTGTTCCCTACAATGGAAACTAGAAATGGGGGGTGGCGAGATGACCTCTGATACTAGGAAACCTGTCAAATGTATTACAGAAACTGGGAACAAAAAGACCAACCTATGACTCAGGCAAGGGAAAGCACTCACTCACCTGTGGCGCCCCAGGGCAGTGCAGCTGGCAGCTGCAGCACCCAAGCAGAGCCTCTGGGAAGTGCTCAGGGTTCAGGGCCTAGGGGAAAGCCTCATGGCCACACCTGCTCAAGCATCTGAGGCAGGAACATGTGGGCCAGGCTAGGTGGGCAGTGCAGGCTCCTCTGCTGCTTCTTTTTATTACCAACTAAGGCATTTCTTTCTTTACCTGGGCCTAAAAATGTGTAGGCTATACTAAGATAGAACCCTTTCCAACTTTAAAAAAGACTTCTTTTTAAATTTATTTATTTTAGAGAGAGGGGATGGGGGTGAAGAGAGAGAGACAGATTGATTGATTTGTTGTTCCACTTATTGATACATTCATTGGTTGCTTCTTGTATGTGCCCTGACCGGGGATCAAACCTGCAACCTTGGCGTATGAGATGATGCTCTAACCACCTGAGGTACCCAGCCAGGGCACCCTTCCCAACTTCTACAACAGACAGACGCTGAGCTAACTCTGTGTGAAGATGAGCAAACAGCCAACAGGTATAAATAAAGAGCTCAAAATGAGGGAACACCTGAGGGCTGTTTGAGGGCATGTCCTCTCCCTATGCCCTGTCCCTTTGGCCCTAAAAAAAAAATAAAATAAAACTCCTTCCAAAATATGAGAAACCTTGAGAAATTGGTTATTTTTTAAAAAACAAGATGCAAGAGGACACCAAGTCAACCAGAAGAGAGAGCCACAATGCGGGAACCACTTTGGATTACTAGGAAAACTGCATCCAGATAGAAACACAATTGTCAAATTAAAAACCACAGTGAAGGCAGTTAAACAGATTGTAACCTAAATAAGGCATTTAGAAAATAAGCTTGAATCGTCTCCCAGAAGTCAGAGAAAAGGTTAGAGGGGACAATATATGGGAGGGGGAAATAAAAAGAGAGGGATAAAGAGTCAGGAAAACTGAAGGAGAAACAATAACCAAATAAGAGAATCAATTTTCTTTGAGCTGAAAAAACATTTGAGTTTTAATATCAAAAACAAACAAACAAACAAACAAACAAACCCTCACCAAATTCTGAACATTAATGATAAAGGTCTAGAACTATGTTATGAAATTTCTGAATTTCAGAATAAAAGAAAAAAATGCTGAAGCATTCAAATGGTAGGCAAAAGCTTCCAGCTTTTGAAATTAAGAAAATTAAAGAATTAAATAAAATTGCCCTGGGAGGTGTGGCTCAGTGGATTGAGTGCCGGCCTGTGAACTAAAGGGTCGCCGGTTCGATTCCCAGTCAGGGCACATGCCTGGGTTGTGGGCCAGGTCCCCAGTAGGATCGCACAAAAGGCAATCACACATTGATGTTTCTCTCCCTCTTTCTCTCTTCCTCCCCAACTCTAAAAATACATAAAGTCTTTAAAAAAAAAAAGAAAATTAAACTGGCATTAGACTGTCTTCATGAATAACTAAATATTAGAAGACACTGCACTAAATGGTATGAGGGCCAAGGGCTGTAACCCAAGGATTCACAGTCTAGCTAGGCTTCAGTGCAGGTTCATGGGTAAGAGGAAGGTGGAACTGTGCAAGGCATCAGAAAGCACCCACCCAGCTGGGTAATCCGGGGAACAAGAAGTGGAAATAGGAGCACTAATTGAAACAAAACTGTACAGGGGTGGCAGTCAAGTCCTTACAGCATCATACAAGGGCAACCAACCAACTGCTCACCTCTGTGTAGGCTCCCAAAGCCAATAAATGCCTTTGGCCAGAGCCTCACCTAGCTCTCACTGAGGCATTTCGGTTTACTCCTCCCTTGTTTCGGGATGCCTGTGGTCCCTTCGCAGCAGCAGAGACTGCCCCCAAGCCTTAGGGCCTGCCCAGCCTTACTGTGGTATGTGCCAAAGCACTACAGCTACCACAAAACACATTTGAAAATCCGGTGAGACCATCTTCCTACATTTCTTCATGACGGATAGAGCAATATCACTTGGACATTTTCATCTGCAATTATAGCTCCAAACTGTCAGAACACAAAATAAGTGGCAGGAAGACAGACCAAGTGCAGT
Source organism: Sturnira hondurensis (assembly GCF_014824575.4). Lineage (NCBI taxonomy): Eukaryota > Metazoa > Chordata > Mammalia > Chiroptera > Phyllostomidae > Sturnira > Sturnira hondurensis. The sequence continues at coordinate 3,436,737 of NW_028092466.1, read as the reverse complement.
ACATTACATATGCAAAACATTGCGTCTAGAGGGGCTGAGTGGCTGAGAGCTTGGCCCCAAGCTGCACTAACATTTGCTGCCTGGGGGTGTGATCTGCTGGCCTAGCTCCCACCTGCAGAAAGCACGCAGCAATACTCAGAGCTGGGGGGAAATGCAGATGATTAGTGTGCCACAATGAACTGTCACATGTGTGTTATATATGCATTAGTGTGTATGTGGATACATTTATATTTTATACACACTTATGTTTATATACATACACACAGTGTGTGATATACGTATATCTCTCAAAGGATAAAATATTTTATTTATCTTTATTTATTTTATTTTTTAAAGATTTTATTTATTTATCTTAGAGGGGAGGGAAGGAGAGAGAGAGAGAAATATCAATGTATGGTTGCCTCTTGTGCGTCCCCTGCTGGGAACTGGCCTGCAACCCAGGCATGTGCCCTGACTGGGAATCGAACCGCGATTGTGTGGTTCGCAGGCCTGTGCTCAATCCACTGAGCTACACTAGCCAGGGCTTTAAAATATTTTATATTATATATTATCTTTGTGTGTGAGAGAGACATAAATGTATTTTAGAAAAACATTTGAGAAAAATATCATTATAACATCCCCCCAAATTATTGTACCACCCATGTACCATTTCTGGGAAAAAAAATTACCTGAAGTATTTTCAGATGATGAAGAAATGATGGAAAAAAGGGAAATCAAGATTGATTAAGTCATGATACAAGAATATAAAATGTAAAATAAATCAAAGTAATGAATCTACAAAATTTGAAATGCAGTTTCACACACAGAAAAGCATATGTACTGAAATACATGTACAGTTTAATGAATCATTACAAAGTAAACACCATTTAATTATCACCAAAGTCAAGAAAAAGGCAGCTGCACAAACCTCAACACCTGTCTGTCCTCCCACCCTTGTGTTCCCCATCTGACCACTACCTCCTCCCTCTTCCCCCAAAGCAACTACCATTCAACTTTTATTTAATCACTTCCATGCCTTTTTGTATAGTTTTATCATCCCTAACAAGTCAAAGATTCACACCACTGTGCAATCACTTCTGCAATAATTGATTCAGGGAAGGATTATCAATTAATGGTAAAGCCACCGGGTGAAGGGCTGTTGGGAAACAGCATATTCACTGTCTCAAAGTATCACTCCCGGGGTTCCTTCTTGTTACAAAGTGGAAAAGACGCCTTTACAATGATGAAATATGGCAAATACTACCTTAACCAAGTGAGTAAACTTACCATCAGCAATAGCGGGAACAACTGTCATTTTAGATCTCCAGTACTGCAATGAAAAGTATACTTGTGTCTTTTACCAAAAATGTTTAAGTCTAATCATTAAGGAAACACTCTGACATATCCAGATTGGGGGATATCCTACAGCACAATTAGCATGAGCTCTTTAAAAATGTCCATGGCAAAAAAGGGGGGAGGGGGAGATGTTCTAAAGTAAAGGACTATAAAGAGCCAAGATGAATAAATGCAATCTTTAATCTTTGTCTAAATACTGGAGTGACCCCTCAAAAAATAAAGTGATTAAAGAACACTATCAGGGCAACTGGAGAAATTTAAATATGGACTCCATATTAAACAATATTACCACAACAAAGTTAAGATCCTTGGGTATGCTAATGATATTGTGGATATGCAGGGCAATGTGATAGTTCTTAAAAGATACATGCTGCCCTGGCTGGTGTGGCTCAGTGGATTGAGCACAGGCCTGTGAAGCAAAGGGTCACCAGTTCGATTCCTCGTTGGGGCACATGCCTGGGTTGCAGGCCAGGTCCCCAGTAGGGGACACATGAGAGGCAACCACACATTGATGTTTCTCTCCCAATCTTTCTTCTTCCCGTCCCCTCTCTCTAAAAATAAGTAAATAAATAAAATATTTTTAAAAAGATACATGCTGACATATTTTGGAGACACCCTCACCTACTTTTAAATGGTTTACTAAAATACACATACAAAGAAAGAATATACAAAGGTATACCCAATGGGCATATCTTCAACTTTTCTGTAGGTTTGAAAAAAACTTTAAGTAAAAAGTTAAAGAAAAAAAATCACAGATTCAGAAGATTGGGTTAAAGAAGAAGAAAAGAAATTCTACTTTTTATAGGTGGTTAGTGCACAGCAGAATGGGGTAACTAAAGCCCCAGATTTGAGGCTGGAAAAACAAAAAGGGAGACCTAAGAGACCAAAAAAGTACTATAATGAGAGAGGGAGGAGCTTAGAAAAGAAACTCCTCCAAGTTGTCTATAAACTCCCGGCCTCCTCTAAGCTGTGCATTCATGGAGATGAACTGCAGGACAGAAAACCATCCAACTCCCAGGCTGGCCACTGACTGGCACACACACACGGGGCAGATCCAAGCAGCAAAAGCTATGAAGACTTAATTGACACTAACACTACAAGCCACAGGAAGCCAGCTGGAACTTGTGGCCTCGAGCCAATCAAGTCAAATGCCTGCTAGAACACAAAAATATCAACATCCCTGTGGGATTTAAACAATGGTCACAGTCTCAAAACATAATAATAATCAAAAAGTCCAAAATATAATCCAAAATTACTCAGCATGTAAGGAACCAGAAGATCTCAAGATGCAGGAGAAAAGACAACAAATGCCAATGCTGAGAGGACACAGCTGTTATCCGACAAAGACTTTAAAGCAGCTATAATAAAAATGCCCAACACTCAAGGTGAACACTCTGGAAACAAATGAAAAGATAGAAAGTTTCAGCAAAGGAACAAATGACATTGAGAAGAACCAAATGCAAATTTTGAAACTAACAAATACAATAATCAAATTAGAAAAACTCACTGGGTCGGCTCAATAGCAGCACAGAGAAGACAGAGGAAAGAGGCAGTGAACTGGAAGATAGGTCAACAGAAGTGATCCAATCTGAACAATTGGGAGAAAAAGAGAGTGGGATGAGGGGAATTACCATAGCTGCAGGGACCTGAGGACAATCACAAAAGGTCAAATGTCGTCCGAGTCCCAGAAGGAGAGCAAAAGAGTGTGGGGCAGCAAAAATATTTGAAGGAAAAATGGCTGAAATTTTCTTAAATTTGGCAGAAAATATACACCTACAATTCAAGAAGCTCAGCAAACCCCAAACAAGAGAAACACAAAGAAATCCTTGCCCAGACACATCATATCCAAACTGCTGAACACTAATTTGACACATTACTTACAGGTGAACAAAGAGTTGAAAGAAAAAGAAGTGTAACATTTTAAAAGTTCAACTGAAAGAAAAGAACTGTCAGTGCAATTCCATCTCCAGTGAAAACATCCTTTAGGAATAAAGGTGGAAGAAACACTGTCAGCTGAGTAAGTACTAAGAAAACTTGTTGTAAGCAGACCCAGAAGAGACTCCAAAACCACTCCCAAACAAGCACCTGACTATAATGGTAAAATGTTGATTCTAAGTTGACTATAAAATGTAAGTATATATATTATCATCTCTAGTAACCACTAACATAACTATACAGAGAGAGAGAATAAAAACACAAGAGAAAAATGTTAACAGAATACTAAAGTTCATATATATGACTCAATTTATATGATATTCTCCAAAAGACACAGTTGGTGGAGTACACAGTGGTGCTGAGGGTTAGGGTGGGGAGGGTATGACCACCGAGGAACAGCACAGGAGAGTTTTTGAGTGATGGAGCTGTTCTGTGTCCTGTTGGTAGCGGCAGTTACACAAACCTACGTATGTGTTAAAATTCATGGTACTACCCGTATACACAAAGTCAATTTTGCTGTGTATTAACTAAGATTTTCAAATTAAAGAAGATAAAATGAACAAAGGGAGGTATGGGTAAAGGTAGAATCTCGGAGAACAGTGGTATACGGAGAACAAGAGGAGTAAAAATAGAAGCAAAGAAGGAGGCAAAAAAAAAAAAGCACCAGAAAAAATGCTGTCAGAGAGAGCCAGCACTATTAAAAACAGAGTGTGGAATATACCACGTCCCCTAGACTGGCCACTGGGCAGTAGGTGTGGGCTGTGCTAGGAGCTGCTTTGGGAGGTGAGGGGAAGAGGAGGGCACTCTGTCTGGGCTGCAGAAGGGAACGCATGCCAAGTATGGGGACGAGAAGGCAGCCGGACTAGACTAGTGTATTACAGAAAGCTCAGCTATAAAGCCATAACAACTGATAATATTTACTAAACACTTACTATGTGATACGCCATTGGTTTCCAATCTGGAGTTGTACATGCTTAGTTATAGTTACAGTTAGAAAAAAATCTTCCACATTCCTCAGTGTTAAGTTATTCTATTTAAATTATTTAATAAAATAAAAATATATAGATATATATTCTTTATGTTTACAGCTCTTTATTCTATACTCCTAAGAATAAATATTCATATTAAAAATAAAATCTACAAAACAAAAGTTCTAACAACAGTAATTTAACCTTAGCAGATACAGCTTACTTTGTGAATACTAAATGGCTGGTTAAAACAATAATACGGTCCCAACTAAGAGGTCCTTTGGGCTGCCCTGCTATGTCTTACTCCAACTGTGGAGACATCCTTTATACAGCGTGTAGTGACAGACTTTGCCTTCTCGTGGAAAGAAATACGTCATTACATACTAAGCATACCTTTTTTTCTCATCAGCCAAGCACCACTAAGATCCATGACAATCACACACACAAATACAAATGTGGGCAAGAACTGCATGGCAAGACAGGATACAGTGGTCATCCTGACGGCCCAGAATATTCTCTTGATTTTTAGTAATTATCATCAATAGGAAAATACAAAATTTAAAGAAAGTCATAAACAAACAAACAAACCCAGAGCCCAGAGAAGACACCATCAGCCCTAACTTGTAGACACAATGCTAAAAGCATAACACACATTATCTTAACACAGGCATTAAACAGTCCTATGATAGGTACAATAAATAAAGATCTCACCAGTTTTCCTAGACCTTCAAAAAATCTTACTTTAAGAAATGTAAGCCATATCAAAATTCTTGCTAAATAAGGTAACAACAAGAAAATACTTCCATTATTTGAGAAGACTGGAATCCTGGTGATAATGTGCTTAGCTCTGACTGAAGTGATTTATAGATAATCAACATGTATTTTTTAGCACTCTGCATGCATAAAAAGGTTACAGGCTCTATGAATCCATCTATATGACATTCTGGAAAAGGCAAACCTATAGAGAGAATAAAATAATCAGTGGTTGCCAGGAGTTTGGAAAGAAAGGAAAAGGAATAAATAAGTGAAACATAGGGGATGTGGGTGCAGTAAAAATATTTTGTATGATATTGTAATGGTAGATATATGACGTTATGCACTTGTCAAACTTTACAGCACAGAGTGAATGTTAATGAATAGAATTTTTTAAAAAATCATTCAGGAGTCTGTGGATTCCAGGAAAGAATGCAGGCTGTGATAAGCGCATCTAAATGCTCTACCAATGTGTACAACGACGTTGTTGAAAGGGGTGGAAAGGAAAGGTGACAGCTTCAGTTCCTCTGGAAATGGGTGGAGCCTTCGAGACTAAAGGCAAAGGAAGTGCACAGAAATCGGCACTGCACTCTGGTTGGTGACGCAGTTTTCTACAGGCCTATGATGAGTTCATTCAGACACTGCTGACGCATGTACTGAAACGGAATAATTACAGAAATAGATGGTGGCGGTAGAAGCCAAACGCTCACTGTCGGAGTGGGAATTTAAAGATAAGCAGGGGGATGAGGCTAGAGTGATCCACGTGGTAATGCATTAGTGAGAGACATCAGGATGAACTCATGTTTAACTTAATATAAATAAAGGTGGCAACACACAGATACGTGCATGTATTCAGTTTAGTAAACATAGCATACATTTCTGTGCTTTGTCAACTGAGACAGAATAAAAAAAGCAAAGCCCCAATAGCAATGCACCCTCTTAGCACCCAGATCTTGGCTTCTAATACCATTCTCTAATTGGAAAAAACAAAAAAACCCCACAAGATGAGTGTGAAGTATCTGGTCATACCAGAAACTTAAAAAAATGCTTTAAAAACAAACAAAAAACGCCCACCACACACCCGTGGGGGTGTACAAAGGAGCACAGGGCCATCAACAGAGTTCTTGATAGCCAAAACGGGAAGAATTTGAGCAAGAAAATAGTTTTGAATTATAGCCAAAAGTATAAAATAAATTTTCATAAATCTACACATGATTGAGCAAGTTCGCAAATGGGAAGGAAGAGACAAGTCTCCCACGCAGAACCCCAACAGTTTATGTAGACACTGGTCGTCACAGAGAGGAGGGTGTGGCTGGGTGCAGGCTACATGCAGCGACTTCCTTCCAAGAAGTAGAGTGTGGAAATGGGGAAGGGGGAGAGTAACTTTCCAGTGGAGAAGCATGACAAACAGCACCCCAGCCAGGTGATCAAGGTCAACAATGACAGTCACAAGTCATGTTGACAGTATGTACCCTTGACATGCTACCATGAAAATGGCACTTTACCTCTGTGGTATTCCTCCTAATACCTTGTAACTCTAGTGTTACCACGAGAAAAACATCAGACAAAGTCTAGCTGTGTACTGTCCTACAAAATACCCGAGCAGACTTCAAACTGCCAACCTCACCAAAAACAGAGTCTGAGAAACTGCCACAGCCAAGAGGAGCCTGCCGAGGCCTGGCAATGAAATGCCACGTGGTGTCCTGGATGAGATCCCAGAACTGAAAAGGACATTAGGTAAAACCTGAGGGAACCTGAATAAATCAGGGGCTTTAGTTAATAATTATATACGGATATATAATTACATATTGATATACCATGCTAATGTAAATGTTAATAACAGGAATCCAGGTGTGGGATATATGGGAATCCACTTGTATTATCATCTCAATTTTTCTGTATATCTAAAGCTGTTCTGAAGAATAAAGTTTATTATTAAAAAAAACAAAAAACAATCTGCACCTAACATGTTGGGTTGGCCAAAAAGTCATTTAGTTTTTCCGTAAAATAAAAGACACATTTTTTCATTTTCACCAATAACTTCACGGATTTGGCTATTTTAAGCACGTCGGCCATCTCCTGTTATTGACTGCTAGTGGGTAGAGGTCAGGGACGTTGCTAAACATCTTTCACTGTGTAAGGCAGCCCCACAGCAGAGAATTATTTGGCCAAAATGTCAACAGTACCAAGAAACTTCATACACCTCTTTTGACACATTTGATCAGTCACAGCACCTTCTCCATACACTGCACAAATCTTTTTTGTTGTTGTTTTTTGCTTTTCAGTTACATTTTTACCTGTCTGGAAATAATAAAGCACAATATGCCAAAAATGTTGCATATCTTCTTCCATCTTCAATATTAAAACGGCTCCACAAAAATTCACCAATTTTGGTAAGTTTTTTAAATGCATGCTGATATAACAGCTGTCACAACAGAATCTAACAAAATTGTTTTTGAATGAAGTTAAAGACAACCAAGCACTACTAGAGCCATTGTATGGAAAAGACTAAATGAACTTTTTGGCCAGCTCAATATTTAAAGAAGACACATTAAACATTTTTCCCGAGGTCAGAAACCAGGCAAATAAGTCTATTAGTCTCATCATGTCTAATCGACATTTTAGAAAACAAAAACAACAAGACCCAGACTTGGTCATGTCACCACATCTGACATCTAGGTTCCCTATGAAGCCCCAGCGATCCAGGCAGTCGAGACGGTCTGGTGTGGGCAGAAGCCAGTGGGACAGAAGAGTCCTGAAACAGATCCACACATACGGCCAACTGGTATCCATACAATCCTTAGGTTCCATAAGAAATGCCAACAGGCCTATTTCTTCAATTTTCTTAGGAACCCTATTTATATGCAAGAGTGAGAGCACAGTAAGAGAAGGTACAGATTCTTGAGAGGCTCCTGAGAGCAATATACTATTTCTGTTAATCCTTAGGAGGGCCCTGTGAGGCAAGTGTTACTAGAGGCGAAGCTCAAAGCGGCGAAGTGATTTGCAGTTCCACAGCTGGTAAGTGGCAAAGTTGGTCTAAACTGCAACCTGCCTGATTCCAGAGGCTTTATTTTAATCACATTCAGAAAGAAAAGAACACCAGACCAGGCATTCGAAGACTGCCTTGTGTGTTCTGTTCTGTTCTGCTTTGTTTGAAAGATGACATCATTTAAGCTTCCTCTATAAAATATCTTCTAAACTTAAGTAAATGTCAAATTATAATTTATTACAATGAACATATTAGTTTATTAAGCCAAATTTATGATCCAGGTGGGTGTTTCTGTGTCTCATGTATATACTTTGTAGTAACAAGGCTTTTTTGCACAGTCAGTACAATTATTTAAATGCTATGAAACTGAAAAATAATCTTACTTGTAATTGTTATAAAAATATACAGTTGTTCCTTACCATTTTGCTGTACCTTGTTGGTCGTTATCATGATTGTCCAGTGCCACTGCTGTGGTCAAGAATGTAACTTCCAACTAAGCCAAGGTCATACACTAACATTTTTTCCCCCTCTCACAACTGATTATAGGGACCCAAAGTAGTAGATCTCTGGTCCCTCTGAAAACTCACACACATCTCAAATCCAACAGGATATGTCCTTCTGAGTAGCATTTTCTTTCTTCTGGGACCCACAAATACACAACATTGCTTTTCCATAGCTGGTCCGCTACTGGCTATTTAGAGTATATTCATGATACTAAATATTTAGGACAACACACACATATCCAGGGAGAACATTAGTGAAGCTCAAAGGTTGTTGCTGGCTTCTTCCTCTGGGACCACAACAGAACTGGCTTTTCATGGAATTCATAAAATGTTGTTGTTTCTAAGTTAGGGCTTACTCTCCCCGTTTCAATAGGATTTCATACAGATGACAAATTTTAAATATACTTATGATGACAGTAACAGAATTTTAATGCACTATAATCATTTATTATCTCATCTGATACTCCTCACAATCTTGAGAAGTAGATTGGGAAACTGTTATAGTATTTTACAGATGTCAAAACAAGCCCACACAGATTATGTAACGTGTCCAAGTTACTTCACAAGTAAGTAGTAACACCCAAGACGACGTCTCTCTGGATTTCAATTCAAAAGCTTTCCTCGGTAGCTCATGCCTCTTATGTCTCAAATTTCAGGTCTATGTCTAACTCCAGACTAAACATAGTCTGCATTTTTCCCATTCCACAGGAGCATCGCCTTGGTTTCTCCATGTTTCCCTTTCTTACGGAAGATCTCTGATGAAGCTCAGATAGTTAGTTAAGATGTAGGTTCTAAGCAACTGAGTATCATGACATCCATCAGTCAGAAAGTGGAAATTAACCATGTCCTCGTTTAAAAAAAACCTGAAAAACATTTCTCCATTCGAGAATAAAACAGTCCTCTTTAGCAGCAAAGTTACCTACCTTTTTCCCAACCAGTTTTCATATTCTGGACATATTGTAGGTGTGTTTCTCATTCTGAAAAGGGGGAAGGAGATCCCCTCCTCCACAAAATGGAGGAAGGGGACCCATGCCAACATTCTCCTGAGGCCTGGCAGGCAGTGTCTTAGAGCCACAGTTATATAAAATTTTAATAATCCTAGTGTTTAACTTTATATGTATTTTTTCTTTACTTTTTATTCTTTACACTAGTATCCAGTCCCCTGCCTTTGGCCACCTGCATCCAGCCCCTGCTCCCCTCCCCTCAGGCCGTCACCACACTGTTGTCTGTGTCCATGGGTCATCATATATATTCCCGGGGTATTTTTAAACACTCCCAGCATAGAAAAAAATATCCAAATGCAAAGAACTATAAGAAGCATAGTATAACTAAAAATGACGGATAGGGGTTCCATTAATTAAAGAACTGCTGACTTGAAAATGTTCTAATTTTATAAGCTGTATCAATAGACTGATACTTTACATTATATTTTATCACTTTACGCCAGTTATCAATCTATTCCCGCTCGTCTCCAAATTCACCTTTCATTACCAACTTTGCAACTAAGGACTGAACTATATAAGCCTCTCTCCTTGGCAGTGAGCATGTTACACCTTACCAGGAGAGGGCGCTGGAGGGACAAAGCAAGAGGAAAGGGTCACTCCAGGGCTGGGTGTGCTAGTGTTTATTCCTCCTGCTGCTGTGCCTGTGGGGAGCGCTGGGTCTGGGATGCTGGGCACCACTGAGGAAGTGGGCACGGTGAAACAAAAAGAGGAATACTAAACAAAAGTGTGCCTGCTAAAACACATGAGACCCAGTGCACTACCCTCCTCCCTGGCCTCTTTCCCCAGTTGGCATCCAGCACTCTAGGGGCAGATGCCCTCCCAGAGGAGACTGGAAGGTTATCTCCCAGAAACAGACTAGCCCAAAAGAAAAGATATATATATTCTGACATTTGAAACTCCTGTAAGAAAGTGGTTGGTCCCCTCTCCACTGCCCTAAAGTGAGGCCCACCAATCAAACTTCAGCCAACACAAAGTCCTTCCAATCAACTTTTGGTGCCTCGCTTTAAAATATGAGCATTTAGAATCAACAGACATTTGAAAACAGGTTCCCCAAAAAACCCCTTTCTTGTTTGAGCCAAACACATATACCCACAGAGAGAGATCAAAGAAGACAACGTACCCACAAAATTATAACCAAAGGGTGAAAGGAACTTTCAGAGAACAAGAAAGAGTTCTTAGAAATTAGGATAGCAATAACATTATAGTTGAGTCTTGATTGTGGTAATGGTCACATGAATCTACACATGCGATGAGATGACACAGAACTACACACATACATGTTCCCAACGTCAAATTCCTGGCTTCACTACTGTGCTATAACAATGAAAGGAGCAACTATTGGGAGCAACGGGGTAAAAGATCTATGGGACCACTGTCCTACCTTCATAATCTCCTGTGAATCTGTAACGATTTCAGAATAAAAAGTTAAAAAGTTTTTGAAAGGTATAACAGTGAGGGAGGGAGGGCGAAGGGAGGAAAGAATTAGAAGGAAGATAGAGTGGAGGACATCATTTAAGAAATAAACTACTAAGACAAAGCAATGAAAAATAAGAGAAAAAATTTTTAATTAAATGAAGGATTGATTCTTGGGCCCACCACTGACAATAGGACCTAGAGGGGGTGGGGGGAGAGAAAACTCATGTGGAGGAAATTAACAAAATAATACAAGAAAGTTTCCCAAAATTTAAGAACACATGTGCCCTGATGCAAAGTGAGTAAGACATGTTCAGAACAATGAATGAAAAAAGTCACACCCATATCATTGTGAAATTTCAGAATGCTAGAGACGAAAAGACTTTAACAGCTTTCAGAGAGAGAGGAAAGAAAAAATAGCTCATGCACAATGGGATCCAGAATGGCAGAGCTTCCAAAGACAACCCTCAAAGCAGGAAGCTCAAGAATGAAGGAATGCCTTCAAAGTTCTGAGAATCGCCTCCAACCCAGAGGCAGTCACTCACTCCTTCGATCAGATGTGATGGGAGAATAAAGTATGGTCGAATGCGTAAAGTCTTCACATGTCTTACTTCCCATTCACCCTTTGTTTTGGAAGTGCCTGGAGAATGTGTTTCACCAAAAAGGGAAGAGGGAAGAAAGAGGAAGACCTGAGATCTAGAAAACAGGGGACTACACATCAAAGAGAGACAAAGTGCACTGCACCGCAGGGTGGTGGCACAGGGACATCCCTCCCACAGTGAGGCAGGTGGCTGCGTCAGTCAGTCAGTCAGTCCAGATTGGACCAGGGAGGTAAGAGACCCCAACAATCACTCCATGAAACTGACAGACCACTGCTCTGGCCTGAACTGGGCCCCACCCCCTCCCTCCAGTTCATTGGATGAAGCCTTAACCCCCAAGGTGACAGGAGTAGTGGAGCCCTCACAAATGGGATTAATGCCTTATAAAAGGGACCCCACAGACCTCCCTAGCCCCTTCTGCCACACCAGCACACAAGGAGAAGCCTACAAACTAGAGGAGAGCCATCATCTGGCCATGCTGGCACCTGAATTCAGACTTCCAGCTTCCAAAACCAAGAGAAATAGCGTCAGTTATAAGCTTCCCAGTCTGTGCTACTTGTTATAGCAGCCAGAAGGGACTAGGACAGCTACCAATAGTGTCTGCCTATACTGAAAGAAATTTTACAATTCTGTCAGAGGGTTTCTTTTGAAGAGAGGTGCAATGAAAACAAAATATTAATAAAGACAACTAAGCAAATTAAAAAATAAGAAAGAGGCAATTACTGACTTCAAAGGGAAAATGGTGTCATGAATAACACCTGATTCTAGGACACACTGTGGCTCCAGCATGAGCAACACTCACAGAGTCATAATTCCATAAATACTAATTTAACTAGAATGTGTTAGCAATGGGGGCAGGGGGGAGTGTGAACACATGGGATTACTGCAGGTTAAATGAACACCCTCCTTCGGAGGAACTGCACAGACTCATGAGTGAAAACATTAAGACAGAGCAGCACATTATTTTGAAACATAAATATCGTACTACAGATAGGGACAAAAAAAAACACTAAAAAATGGGAGCAGTACTTCCTGGGGGAGGACTCCAAGGAGGTGAGGGCTGACAGGGAGGGACCCAGCTTCTCCTAAGCCTTCTAATTTTCTCTGACTTTTCAAAGTATGTAGCAGTATTATCCAGGTAAAAAATAAAAATTAATTTAAAAAATTAAGTCCAAAGAAGAACTTTAAATGAAAAACACTACAGGTGAATATGACAAAAATCTGGAAGGCCTTGGAAACACTGCTTAGGCCATGAAGAACTGCTTAAGGTTTTCAGCAAGCAAGTGATGTGATCAGAACTGTGTTTTACAAAAAAAATATTGAGATAGAAAAAACAAAGCATGGAGTAGAAAAGGGAAGTTTGGGGATTTCTAGTGGACACTGAGCTGGTGTGAGGCGGGAGCACTCTGGCCTCCGCTGGGTGGGAATGTCCGAGGAGCAGGGGCCACGCCAGTGCATGAGTGGCACTGATCCTGAACCTCTTTCATTTCTCACTGAGAATGGTTACAACACACTGCCAGGTAAGCCACCACTGTTTATGCCTGATTTGTTAACTCACATCCCCCAATTAAATCCACTGATAAGAAATCATCTTTTTATTCTCTAACTTAAGCATATATAGACTTCCAGTCAAGATGGAGGCGTAGGTAAATACACTTTGCCTCCTCACATAACCCAAAGGATGACGACAACAAATTTAAAAACAAAAAATAACCAGAACTGCCAGAAAATTAAACTCTATGTAAGTCCAACAACCAAGGAGTTAATGAAGAAGCATTCGTCCAAACCAGTAGGAGGTATGGAGATGGAAAGCCGGGGTAGAGAGGACACACGGCTGGAGAACCAGGTCAGGCAAGGTGGCAGCTGGAGGAGTGGGCAGTCCTACATTTATGTGAGGATAAACTGGAAGGAACAACTGGGGATGACACAGACCATGCAACACAGGGTTTGGGTGCCAGGAAATAAAGCCTCAGAACCTCTGACTGAAAAAACCTGTGGAGACTGAAGTGGCAGGAGAAACTTTCAGCCTCACAGAAGAGTTCTTTGGAGCAACCCAAAGGGTGTTAGAACATACACAAACCCACCCACCCGGGAACCAGCACCAGAAGGGCCCAGTCTGCTTGTGGGTAGAGGAGGAAATGACTGGAAGCCGGAAGAAAGCCAAGCAAGCAGCATTGTTCCCTCTCTGACCCCTTCTCCATATACAGCGTAGCCACATGGATTGCCCCGCCCTGGCGAACACCTAAGGCTCCGCCCCTTACTACATAACAGGCACGCTGAGACAAAGAAATATGGCCCAGATAAAAGAGCAGATCAAGGCTTCTGAAAACATACAACTAAGCAATGAAGAGATAGCCAACCTATCAGACGCAAACTTCAAAACGTTGGTAATCAGGATGTTCACAGAATTGGTTGAGAATGGTCACAAAACAGAGAAAAAAGGCGGTGAAAAGTGAAATAGAGGAAAATGTACACAGAACCAATAGTGACAGGAAGGAAACCAGGACTCAAACCAATGTTTTGGACCAGAAGGAAGAAATAAACATTCAACCAGAACAGAAAGAAGCAGCAAGAATTCAAAAGAATGAAGAGAGGCTTGGGAACCTCCAGGACATCTTTAAACATTCCAACATGTGAATCTTAGTGTTACCGAACAGAGGTCCAAGGCGGGGGGCAATATCTGGCCCACCGAGGGATACCAAAAACTGCTACAGAAAACAGGGGCTCCTCCCAAGGATGGTATACTAATACCTACGGGGCTTGTCTGTCCGCTGCCAATTGAAAAGACATCTCTCAATGCCAGAGATTTGTGAAAAGAAAAGGAAAGGTTTATTTAATGCTATTCAGACCTAATGCCTTCATTAAAATATCAAAGTCCTTTAGGGTATACCCCTACACACACACACACAGTGCTCCCTTTTTCCCCTGTCCTAATTCTGGGTACCGTAAATCAGGAAAAGAGCACATGTCTGTTTTTCCAGGCCACTGGTACCGTCAGCTGTGTGACCATCCGGGCAGGATCTCCAATTAATCCAAACTCATGTAGCACCTTCTCATGGCCTACTGGCAGAGTTCTTTCACCCTTCTTCCAGGCAAAGCCTCTCCTGCTTCCCATGCCACACGGCCCAAGGGAGCACCCCAAAGCTGTGTGGGCCTCTTCTACCAAAGTTGCAGGGGGTCCTAACTCTGCCCAAAACCGCATGGCTCTCCCCAATGGCTACCACGTTTGCATTTAAATCCCAGTGCCAGTCCTCCTTTGCAGCCCCATTTCCAACTTCTCCTACAATCAGTTACACCTGCCAGGACTCCCAATACCCTCCCAGCTTTACTGGGCTGCCATCGTGAGTCTGGGCAGGTGTGGCCCCACGGCATGGAGCCAATCAACTCCAAGCTCCCACACAGGCAGGCGCTGTAACTCAGGGGACCAGCCCCCAGTTACATCCTGGGTAGAAGCCACTCCCTTCTCCCTGGCTCAAAGCATGGCCACAGCTATTTAATGTATCTATGAAACCAGTTAAAGGTTGTAGATGTGTCAAATGACCATTCCAGAGGTTATCTGCAAAACTGTTGCTATGCAAAACAGCTCTCAATGGCCCTGCTCCATTTGTCCCTTCCCCCAACTGACACCCGGCTCGGGGGGGGGGTGGGGGGGTGGGGTGAGGACATCTTAATATTTCCTGGACACCCTGAGCTCTGGACCCCATCCCAAATCCTTTTTTGGGGGGGGTACCTCCTGGCTGCGCCCTGTTACAATAGGGATGCTAGAAGGAGAAGAGGAAGAGCGAAAAACTGAAAACTTATTTGAAAACATAATGAAGGAGAACTTTCCCAATCTGGCAAAGGAAATAGACTCCCAGGAAGTCCAGGAGGCTCAGAGAGTCCCAAAGAAGTTGGACCCAAGGAAGCACACACCAAGGCACATCATAATTATACTGCTCAAGATTAAAGAGAAAGAGAGAATCTTAAAAGCAGCAAGAGCCTAAAAGGAGACAGTTAGGTACAAAGTTCCCATAAGACTATCAGCTGATTTCTCAAAAGAAACCTCGCAGGCAAGAAGGGGCTGGGAGGAAGTATTCAAAATCATGAAAGGCAAGGACCTACATCTTAGATTACTCTATTCAGCAAAGCTATCAATTAGAATAGAAGGTCAGATGAAGTGCTTCCCAGATAAGGTCAAGTTAAAGGAGTTCATCATCACCAAGCCCTTATTATATGAAATGTTAAAGGGACCTATCTAAGAAAAAGAAGATAAAAAATAGAAACAGTAAAATGGTAACAAACTCACAACTATAAACAACTGAACCTAAAAAAGACAAAAGTGAACTAAGCAAACTAGAACAGGAACAGATTCACAGAAATGGACACCACATGGAGGGTTATCAGCGGGAATGGGGATGGAGGAGAGTGGGAAAAAGGGTACAGGGAATAAGAAGCATAAGTGGTAGGTACAAAATAGTCAGGGGAAGGTTAGGAATAGTGTAGGATATGGAGAAGCCTTACATGTACAACCCACGGACAGGAACTAAGGTGGGGGAATGATGGTGGGAAGGGGGGGTGCAGGGTGGAGGGGAATAAAAGTGAGGAAAAATGAGACAACTATAATAGCATAATCAATAAAATATATTTAAAAAATGAAGAAAGCATGTATAGACAAATATTAAGTAATAAATTTTACACTTCTTGCTAAATTGAAGTTCCCATTCTTACCATTTACCTAAGAAATGTCAATTTAAAAGTGTCTATCTTCATCTCTCCCCTCATTCTCTGGCTACAGGTGAGTATTCGGCACAAGGGAGGGGAAAGCCAGAGCTAAGTATTGTAGTCTGCTTGCAGAACATCTTCTCCCACGTGGATAAAGAAGCACCCTCAGTTAGGAACCAGCCTTTCAAGAGATTTCACTAGTGTGGACCTTCGCCACGTCCAATCAGACCACCCTTGAACAAGCTGACCATCAAAGTCCTGGACCTCAGAGCTGAGAGGCCGCACCTTGGAAGTAACGAGGCTTGGTTAAAAACCACAAAGCCACACTTAGTCACCCATCCTCATTCACTCTCTAGGGCTCTGGCCTCTGTGTTTAGGAACAGAGACTAAAGAGCATCAGGTTAACTTTTTTCCCCCTTTAACAATGTGGCCACAAAAAAGATGGATCACAGAAAACAAGACAGATAATGTAACTGGATTTCAGGAAGACATGCGACAAAAGGATTAAAACTATTATCTCCTGTGACTAATCACTTGGAAATGTGTCCTATTTTGCAAAGCAGCGGGGAGGGAGCACCCTGTGTAGGTCCAGGCGAATCGAGGATTCTGAAAAATCATAAAGATAACCCAAGAAGAGAAGTAAGAGTCATATCTACCTGAATGCACTCAGAGCCAAGCCACAAACTGGAAATCAAAGTTAAGTCCATGTACCCTACCCACCCACCCCCCCACCCCCCCACCCCCACTGCTTACAACCTTATTCCTCCACGTGTGGTCCTGGGCCAGGAGCAGGGGCGCCCCTGGGGGCTTGTTAGGCATGCAGACCTCAGAACTAAAGAATCAAAACCTGCGTTTTAACAAGATCCCGGTGACACTTCTGCCCATTCAAGTTTGAGAAGAGCTGACTTAGAAGATAGAGCAAGGAGGCCTTCCAGCTTCCCTTTCCCAGTGACTCTTCGGATGGTGCTGGAAGGGGCCGAAACAGGACCAGGGCTGTGGTGGCAGAAATGGCCGGGCAGCCACAGAGCCATGCCCAGTGTGTGTGTGAAGGGCCAGGTTGGCCTGGCAACCAGGACTCATCTGGAAACTGATCCCAGGACCATCCATTGTTTCTCAGGAACTTAATTTTAGACTAAAATTAGCCTAAGTACGAGCCACAGATTTTCCTTTTAGCTGCCTATTTTATTTAAACAAAAAGTGCTCAACATTAATTTTAGTTGTACTTAATTGAATAATTTCTTGGGGGAATAGTTCAGGGAGAGTTTAAAACTGCCTGTTTCCAAAAGCCATTACAAATTGGCATATACGATAATGTCACTGTGCCAACCCAAATAGCGTGCTTCAGTGTCCCTGGGGCTGCCCTCGCTCCAGATGTGTTCTGAACTCTCAGTAAGAGAATGCAGGCAGAAACCATATTTACACGAAGTAGTACTTTGAATATCCTTTTCTAATTATGTGGAATGAGATAATAGATCCCTAATTGGAAGCACTGGGTGGGGGGAAGATCAGGCCTCTGGTTTCTCCCTAGTGAATGCTTTTTATTATTAAAAGCTACAAGACTCTGTCCAAGAGTAAAAGAAATCTCTTTTGCCACATTTAATCATCTGAACATCTATAATGTCAGAAACTATCCCATGGTCACCTCTAATTAACTAGCTGAGTTTTAAAAGATTGATCTTTCCCTATGAATCATAAATGCGAAAAGGACTGGGGTTGGAGGAGGGAGAGAAGACACTTGAGTGAAAGAAATCCAAAAACCGCTTTGGCAAGAGAACAGACCAAAGCAGCAGCCTGCAGGTCTGTCTGCCCCCCAGCCCCCACTCAAACACACCCAAGTGTTTCCGGCTTGCATGAATGGCACAGATTCTGAACTGCAACTGCTATCTTATTTCTTACCCATGGTGGTTACAACAGCACTGCCAGGTAAGCCAGCACTGTTCATGATTGATTTGTTAACATGCATCCCCAGATTAAATCTGCTAATAAGAAATGATCTTTTTATTCTCTAATTTAAGCATGTATAGACAAAAATTAAGTAACGGATTTCATACTTTTTGCTAAATCGAAGTTTCCTTCCTTACCATTTAGCTGATACATGTCCATTTAAAATTCTGGTGCAAGGCAAATAAGTATTTTGTACAAATCGGCACAGTGGCCCGTTGCAGGGAGGCTGGCCCCCACAAGTCACAGAGCGCTGTCACGTGCCATGCAGTCACGGCATGCTTGGTTACTGAAGCTGTTTTCCCAGGTGTCACGGAGAAGCCATCTGAAAAACTAGGCATAAATGCAGCTGTTCTTGGCTGTTAGCAAGATATGCTTGGAAACCCTGTTCTCTAAATGTTCAAAATTGGAAAGGGTTTTCTAAATAAAAATTAATTATTGAATTCCACGTGTTGACAAGCAAACACTCTAATGTTTATGCTTCAACTTGACAAAGAAAATTTAAGCATATTACCCAGAAACCTCTAAAGAAAACAAAGTCTGTGTATAGTATTCACTCCATTACATTTCCCCCCCCAAAATGTTTAAAAACATTTTTATCATGGAATGTAAATGCAAAGAGAAAAAAAACCTTATATGTACAGTTTAACAAATAGTAGCAAAGTGAGAACTGTGTAACTACCACATGTTCACGCAGCTTGGTGCTGCAATACCATATTCCAATCTCCCAGTACAAATTTAACCTCAGTCGCTCAACCATATCATCAGCAATCTTTATGCCAGATACTATTATGTGCAAAGTTAACCACTTTAACCAAGTATTACTTGCTAGCATATTTGCTCAAATCACTACCACGAGTCCTTAATTGCTACCTACCTGTGTTTCAAAGAAAATAAACATATATTTCTATCATATAGACAGGGAGCATTTTCTTCCAATAAATCTACACTAGAGGTTTGTGCTCTTGGGGCACTGAACAATCTATCACCTCTGAAAGGACCACAGGAAAGGGCTTGGTGGTCAGTCACACCCAGATGTGAACTTTTCTCTCTGACCTGGACCAGCAGTGAGTGATGTCGCCCATGTCCCTGTGATTAACCCCTGAAGTCAGGCCTCTTCCCCCAGGACAAAGGCCTCCCCACTTGGGAGCTACTTAGAACTTTCCCAAGCACCTTGCAAACTGTCTTATTTTTCATACTATTTCTAAACCTGAAAAAAGCATCTGTTCCAGTATAAAGACACTAAAATCCCTGGTTATAAGATTAATGTTCTCTTAACTCTAAGAGAAGCTTAATCCGTAGCTTTGCTTTAGGAGAAACAGTTTTACCTTATTCATCACAAAGTTTTCAAGTCAACTCAGTTTGTGAGATTCTCAGAAGTAGTTCAACTGTTTCCAAATTGCACATCGGAAAATTCCTATGTTATATAGTCCAGGATAATCAATGTTAAAACAATATACAAAACAGTATCATTTCCTTACTAGGTATCATTTCTGTTGGGAAAGAAGGGAGACATTTAAACCAAGATGGTGGCCTGGCTGGTGTAGCCCAGCGGATTGAGCATGGGCCTGCGAACCACACGATCGCGGTTCGATTCCCAGTCAGGGCACATGCCTGGGCTGCAGGCCAATTCCCCGCAGGGGACTCACGAGAGGCAACCATACACTGATATTTCTCTCCTTCTCTCCTTCCCTTCCTCTCTAAAGATGGATAAATAAAATCTTTAAATAAATAAATAAATAAATAAATAAACCAAGATGGTAATTTAAGCCAATAATCTATAAACTGGGGTGTCCAAGATCATTCACTGGAATGTGGAAAGAAAAAACTAAAACTTCTATGAATATGTTGTATTTGGAAACATCTCAACTTTTTCTAATTTCCAATTTAAGGAGCCACATATATAAGAGAATAGGAGTACACATTCTATAAATATAAGTATAAAAGAATATTCTAGAGAGCTGCTCATAATTGTCACTAATATGAATGATCTAAAAATGTTGGAGGCTATCGTGTTAAGAGTGGTATAGAGCAACCAGAGAAGAACACAAGAAGACGTAACCCAGGAGTCTAAAAGTTAAATGTCTTTGTTATTACACAAGAAAACCTAAGTAAGTCCCAATAGTAATAATTGAGCATTCAGTCAACGTGAGTTGCAAGAGGGTTAAAAAACTACACAAATACTTCATCCAAAGAACAGAGTAGTAAAATGTCACAAGTACATGGTCCAAAGAACATAGTAGTAAAATGTTCATATTAGGGAAAGTGGAACAAGAGATATAAGGAAATTTTTTGTATTATTTGTGTAACTTTCCTACAAATCTAAAATTAGTTCAAAATAAAATACTTCAAATAAAAGTGGTCTGTAACTAATCACAGTACCAAAATTTGCACATTGTTTCAGATAAAGCGAGTGCAGGCTAACCCCAACCCAGCACACTTACCTGCATGACCTGACACCCACCCGGTCTCCCCATGTGCTGATCTCCGTAAGTGATATGGCTGTAAGAGGGGCCATTGGGGGTGATCTCGCCCTTCCACTTCCCTGCAGCATTTTGAGAACTTTTGTCAAAATATGTTTGTTCACAGAGTGCTCTCTGCATATAAACTGGATTTGTCTTTGGAGTCCTCACAGATGACAAAACATAGGCTGAGAAGTGCTGAACCATAAAGGGACAGAAGCAGCGGAGAAAAGGCCTACTCAGAGGGAGAGGTGACGAGAGTCCCAGGACATGACTGGGAGTTTGCTTGAGGAGAACAATGGCAATGGACACAGAGTGCCTAACACACCTAAGCACTGGGGCACCAACTCTGTGTCAGACACTGGACTGAGCACTGGGGATACAAGAGTGACAGGGGAAGACACTGCCCCTGCCCCCAGGAAGCTCACCGTCTGCACCAGAGACAACCAGACCAGCGAGGAGACTGCAATACTGCAATAGAGAAGTAACGGGGGCTGAGCTAAGCCAGCAACATAAGATGGGAAGGGAGAGGCCAGGAGGAGGAACAGTGAGGAAATGAACTCACCCCACCTGTCTCAAGAAGAAATTTCTTGCTCACAGGCAAACTGACTGGTGCTAACCAGATCTTCTCGAGTGAGACACAGCATGGCACGGCGGCCCCTACAGTGTCACTGTACGAAAGCCGGCGCTGTGCACGGTAACTGGGTGTGAACTGAGAGGCCAAGGGTGGGGTGGGGGAGCTGCCGCAGTCCCAAGGGAGACCGCTTCCAGAGATCTGGAAGTCAGCCCCATCTGGGCCCTCAGGAGGTGGCTTCCCAGGTATAAGATAGGAATTACTCATGCGGAGCTGAGGGGTTGAAGGGGAGCCTTTCATTCTCTGTTGCTTTATTTTCTGTTCTTATCCACCTTGGCCAGGGCATTCCCAGGTCTACAGAAGCCACCACTGAGCTTCAGTTTCAAACCACCCCAGCACCACATCTATCCATGGAACAGTTGCTGAGTGAACAGATGAAGACAAAGGGTCCTGAGGTCAAGTGCACTGAGTGAAGGTGGTGGAACAGACATGAACGTGTCACTCTCCTCTCCCTCCTTCCCTCCCTTCCTTCCTCCCTTCCTTTAAAATTTCCAGTCTGTCACAGGCCAATGCTTTTGTAAAGTACAGTAAAACTGATTTACTAGAAAAATGAAATTTAAAAAATCCACAAAATGCAACTAATAGTGCACGTGGATGACATGGCAATGCCAAAATGCTATATAAAAGTCTGAATTCTTAGCCTCAATTTGTGTACTTAGCTCAATGGGCACTGCTAACAAACAGTTCAGGACAGGCTCCAGTCCAGTAACCACAGTTTGGGCTAGGGGACCTGCCTGAGCTGAATTTACACAGTGAGCACCCTGATTGTGCTTCTGAGGTGCTCAATCAGAACCACAGCCGCTGCCCAGGGGTCACGGGGCCAGACAGCTCTAACCTGGGTCAACCCTGAGACCCAGTTCCATACAAAACCGCTCATGTCTTTTTAGATCTTCCCCTGTCACAAAACACAGATTGGGTGCTTGTTTGCGTTTGATCCCTGAAGCCTGAATTCTGCATCCCACCCTTTCTCACAGTGTGAGGAAGGGCAGTGGGTCTCCACAGACTTGTGGCAAGGTTAGTGAACAGCCTCTTTTTCTAGTGTCTTCAGGCCTCATCCCGTCTCCAGGTACCTTTCCTTCCTCCTTTAAACACTTATGTCACTCTGGGTTCCTTCTCTTGTGTCTTAACCTTATTTAAAAAAAAAAAAAAAAAAAAAAAAACCTTGAGATTCTTCACATGACCTTGATGCCCTCCCCAGTTCTCTCCTGTACTGGTTGCGCCTTCCTGTCACAAGCAGGCTCCTGACACCTGGGTCTACTGTGGCATCTGTGGCTTCTTCAGATACGTCCTAGAACCTGGCCTCCCGTACCAATGCACTCTTGTGAAACTGGTCCCCAATCCATCGCCTTGACATACAGCTTTCACAAAGCAATGGCTTTTCTTCTTGATCGCCAACACGACTTGTCCACAGCTTTTCAAACAGAAGGCCTACTTCACCTTTGAAAATTCTCCTCCATGAATCCCATGGAACCATACTAACTTGTTTCTGGAGTCTTACACCTCTAACTTCTGTGCCAGCCTTGTCTTCCTTTTAGGTGTTTCCAAGTCTTTGTCCTGGGCCCCTCTTGTTTGTAACGGTAATGACTCTCCTACACTGACCACAACTTGACAGTGACCCCCAAGTGAACAACTACAGGCAGTCACTTCCCTTGAGCTCTAGCTCCCCAAGTCCAGGCATCTTGGGACCCCGATGATGAGAAGGCCCCACCAGTGCCTCATGTGTGCTTCCCAGCCCGGGTGCACATTAGCAGCACCCGGGGCTCTTCTAAGTAACCCCACCCATGGGCCGCACACTAAGAGATTCTGGCTTACTCAGCAGGGCTAAGGCCTTTCCCCCCTTCTGTACATTTAAAGGACTGCCTGAGAACAATGTTTTTGAAATTTGGCTGCACACACTGGAAGCATCTGGGGGAGCTTAAAAAAATACAGATGACTCGTTCCTAGTCCCATAAATTCCGACTGAGTTAGTTGTAGTATAAAAAAAATACATTAGTCTATGTCTCTGGTTTCTGGCAGAGTTCCTAAAACCCTGGGCCTTCCCTTAGTGATAGGAATCTCTTTTGTTATTCATAACAAGCCCCTTTCAACCACACCTGAGTTTATGCTGAGGAGGTGACTCTTAGTGCACCCCCAAGCGCACAGCTTCGGGATGGGGGCTGGTCACAGAAGGAACATGTGATTAGACAGGACGGAAGCATGCAGTCCCGCCCCTGGAATGCGGAGTGAGAAAAGGGGCTGAAGGTGATTGGGGTTCAACCATCAACAGCAACGATTTGACCAATCTTTTTGGGTAATGGAACCTCCATAAAAACCTGAGAGAATAGGGTTCACAGGGCTTCTGGGTAGGTGACAGCATCTTCCTCTTGTCGGTATTGGGTGCAGACCCAACACCGGGACTTAAAAACTCCCCAGGTGGTTCTGATAGGCAGCGAAGGGTGAGCACTGCTGCCTGAGATAATGGGGGCACTCTGGTACCTGCCTTCCCCTCCAAGTAAGGCCTTGCTTTCTATCCCAAATACTCCCTTAACTTCCCGGCCATGTGACTTAGTTCTCCATCATACAGTCCCATATTACTCGCTGTTGTTTTGTGTGCAGAAGTCTTCCCTCTCTGACAGTAGTGCAGGCTTTTTGAAGATTCAGATACCATTTTCTAATTCTCTCCCAACATGCACATTGCCAATCACCTCCCCAGGCCTATAGCAGGTATCCAGCACAATGCGGATAAAAATTAGTTTTGGGGTAGTAACACTGAATCTAAGCCCAAATTCCTCACTATAGTAGGGCTCCTTGAAGAAAATAAAGTGAATTGTACATTCTTTTTAACCTCTCATGACAGCTGGCGTGGTTCTTTGCATTTTTATACTAAATCAAGATTTATTAGCTCACCGCCACAGAATCTAAAACAGCAATCTTAATGTATTCTTTTTCCCCCAGAGAGAAACTTTACATTTTAAAAATGTTTATTTTGAAAAAAGTTAGTTTTTACATCATGATTAATTAAATTGACCATTCCTCCACTAAGTAGCAAAAAACTCTTCCAGAGAGTTCTAAGCATTGAGTCAATCCTACAAATATTATTCTAAAGAAAAATGAGGCACTAAAAGAAAATATAGGATAGATCCCCATTAGGAGATGGTCCTAGATCTGACCCAGAAAAGACCAATAAATGCAAGAAATAAAATACAATAAACTAGTTCCTCCTCAGTTTTCCCTTTTCCCATGCTCTTGCCAGTTTTCTGAAAAATGGGAAAATATTTTAATTGAGAATTGTCTTAATTGCATATTAACAGCCTCTAACTTACCTTACAAAAGCCTGTTAAAAATCAATCACGTTTTTAAACAAGGGGGGGTACACTATGGATTCTACATATATGTGGCATCAGCTGGGATCATTCATAAAATAAATGTGGAACTTGATTTTTAGCAGCAAGATCAATAAATAGGAAGTAGATATTTGGCATCTGGTGATCATTTCATGATGTATGTAAATACTGAGTCACTATGATGAACACCTGAAACTAACAGGATATTATATGACAATTATATTTCAATTTTAAAAAATGCCCTCTCCGAGAATGCTGAGGGCTGCTCACACTGGGTACTGGGAACCCTTGTTATCAGAGCTGGTCACTGGGTTATTGACCAGCAGTGGCCACAGAACCCACTGCAAACTGCAAGGACCACTCACAGACCCATGGAGAGGCCTGTTTCCTGAGCTCCAAGTCCTCTCTCTTGCTCTTACAGAGCCTGGTTTTGCCAAAACAAACAAAACAAGGAGGAGGGAGAGACAGGAACAACGCATGCGCAGTCCAGCTGCTACGTCTCAGAGGATCCACGAAAACTAGGGATGAATTAGTAGTTGTCTGTGTGTGAATTAAGATTTGTCGTTTACTTTAGTCTAGGTTAAGTTTCCAGCAGTTGTGTCAAGATTGCCCTGCTGTCTGCCGACTAACCTGTCCGAGTACCATGCAGTGGACTTGAGCTATAGTGAATCAACTTTCTGCCCGCCGCTGTAACTGCGCCTCTGGATAAGAGTGTTGGGCTGCAGAGATGAAGAATTAGAAACACTTCTCATACTCTCTGTCACAACACTGTCACTGAAAAATTAGAAAAGCACAATCTCATCAAATATTCTTAGATGGGTAACCCCATGGCACATGGAACACACTCAGCACACATTTATTGACTGAATGAATCCTAGGAACTCATCAATGTACTGAACATCAGCCACTAGGGACCCTTAGAAATCCTGGCCCGCAGCTGCGGCCCCAAACCTCTGCATTCTCTCAGCCCTGACCCCACAGCCACCTCCCTTCCCATTCTCAGCAGGTGCTCTTGCCAGTTATTTCACAGAGAAAAGGAAGTCCTTCAAGAAAAAACACTGCCAAGTCTCTCCTCCACCTCTAAACTTCCCTGTAAGCACCGATCAGCTCTATGTGCATGTCCTTGCTCTTCCTTAGAGGACAACCTGCCACCTGCCTTCTGGATCCCAGTATGCACCCCCTTCCTTGGACCTTGCTCCACCCACAGCTCTCTCTCTCACATCTTCAAGGACATAAAATGGCTCCTTCTTCAGCTTGCAAACATGCTCAAACCCAGTAAAAACCAGCCCCAAATCTCATGCTTTTAAAGCTTCCTTCTTTCCTTCAACACCAACCTTCTTGAGAAGTTGGTCTACCATTCTGCCTCCATGACTTGAAGCCTTGCTCACTCTCAGCCCTTTACGACAGGGCTTATGGTTATGGTACCATTATTCTGGGGACACTGCTCCTACTGTAGTGAATCAAGGACCTACTGAGAAGTCCAAGGCTTATTTTTAGTTTTCATCCTACTGACTTATCTACAGATTTTGAAACTTTTTAGAACCCTGCATTCCCTACTCCCTCACTGCCATTCTCTGGGGACTCCAAACTGTCATCTTCTCCAATCAGAACAGGGTGTCTCAACCTGGCACTGTGAACTGGCATTTTTAAAAACATTTTATTTATTTATTTTTAGAGAGAGGGGGCGGGAAGGAGATAGAGAAGGAGAGAAACATCAATGTGTGGTTGTCTCTCATGAGTCCCCTGGTGGGAACTGGTCTGCAACCCAGGCATGTGCCCTGACTGGGAATCGAACTGGCGACCCTTTGCTTCACAGGCCCGAGCTCAATCCACTGAGCTACACCAGCCAGGGCTGTGAACTGGCATTTTTATAGGCAAAATGTATGTCCACGCTCACAAACACATTTTTGGGGGAGTTAAGGGTCCAAAGTTTCACCAGCTCTGCAGGGGGTTCCCTGCCCCCACCCCCGGCCGAAGTGAAGAAATGCTGCTGGACTGCTGCAGTGGCCTCCTCACTGGCTTCCTTGCCTCACGTCCTTACACTAACCCTCACAGCCACTGAACTCCTGCCCAATCCAGCATTCACATGACCACCAGAATTATTTTTCAGATCCTACCAGATGGTGGCGAATCTGGCCTGCCTCTCTTACTGTATGTAAAGTGTACTATACGATGTGCTGGAATACGGCCATGCTCCTTCACTTACACACTAACCATGGGCTACCTTTTCCTGTGAGGCGTGACTTGCTTTTTCTTTTTTAAATTTTTATTAATTTTAAGGACTTTATTTATTTATTTTTAGAGAGAGGGGAACAGAGGGAGAAAAACATCAATGTGTGAGACATACATTGATCGGTTGCCTCGACACATACCCAAACAGGGACCCAGCCTGCAACCCAGGCATGTGCCCGGACCGGGAATCAAACCAGTGACACTTTGATTCACAGGCTGGCACTCAGTCCATTGAGCTACCAGCCAGGGCTGCTTCTTCTTTTATTGAGGTGAAATTTGCATAACACAAAATTAACAGTTTTAAAGCAATCAGTTCAGTGGTGTTGAGTACACTCACATGTTGAGCAACTGCCACCTCTATCTAGTTCCAAGCATTTTCATCTGCCCACAAGAAAACCCAGCATCCCTCAAGCGGTCACTTCCCAATGCACCCTCACCCCAGCCCCTGGCAACCATCAATCTGTATTGTCTTTATGGATTTGCTTATTCTAGGCATTTCATATAAAGGAAGTCTACAATAGTTAACCTTTTGCATCTGACTTCTCTCACTCAGCATGGCATTTTTGAGGTTCATGCATAGTATAGTACAGGCTACCCAGCTGCATAACATTCCATCAGACAGGCCACAGTCTGTTTGCCCAACTACAGCCACTATTGCACCACAAGTGCAGAGGTCAGAGAGGAACAGCTGAATGGGAACGTAAAGGCCTGCTGCAAAGCTGCAGCTCTTTACAGAAAAAGGTCTGACAACCCCAGGGTTCACAGGCCTTGACCTTCAGAAGTAGTGGTTTTGAGGACCAGCATGTTAATAGTCACGGAGGCATTATCTGGAACAGAAAAATACTGGAACTAAATGTCTATCATTAGAGAACTGGGGAAGTTACAGTAAATCCATACTGTGTAATACCAGGCACTCCTCAGAGGAATCAGGGAAATGTGTACATGCTCACAGGGAAACATTTCTTGGTTGGATTAGGTTTTAAAAAGCACAGGATTGTAGTACATGCAGTATATATGTAAATATTCCCTTTTTCTTAAAAAATAGTAAGCCTTATTAATAAAAGTAAAATAAGTACGTGAATTTATATCTGTGTAAAAATTCCCTGAGAATCGTAAGAAACTTTCTCTCACCATATTGTGCTTTTCTGTACTGTCTGAAATTTCCAAATTTACAAGTGCCTTTAACACTGTTGAAAGATATTAAGAGAAAATTATGGCCCATTTATTTCTATTCTTTTAAACTCTGTATTTACATGTGATGATGAAAAAGCAGTCTAATAAATATTATGTTTTTAAAGAGGAAAATAGAAAAAAAGATCCATAACTTGTTAAAACCTGGTATGAGTTATGTCTTGTGATTTTCTTAATGATCTTTCATCGTTTCTTCCCTTACAGGTCAGTGATCCTCCAAAGAAAAAAGAAAAATTCCTACCACAGCTAGACTCTGCACCAGACGGCCTTTTTAGATGCCATCCATGTCAGTCATGCACTAGGTTTTGATCCTAGTTTTCTGCTGATTATTATTGAAAAGCATACCATATCTGTCGGACATAGGACACTGCCAATCTTCCATTGCCAAAGCTCAGCATGGTGGTGACTTGGGCTTCAGCATGGAAGTCAGCCATGACAGGTTGGTTTCCAGGGTTTATCTATGTATGCTGATGGTCCCTAAAATTTTCCAGATGTGTTGACCTCACAAAACTGCCACCTACCACAGGCTGTGAAAGAACTTCTCCAAGTCTGTATTTTTCCCATCCCTCAACTATTGCAAGCCCCTGGGATCCTGGCTGGGTAGCCCCCTACATTTTGAAGCTAGGCTGGGGGCCAGTCTTGAGCCTGGAAAAGACAGTGATGGCTAAGCAGCTCAGCACTAGGCCAGTTTTGCGCCTGTCAAGCCCTCACTGTTTGTGTCCCCAAGCTCAAAGCTTGCCCATGCCCATTCCTTGCTCCTTGGGAGTTAAGCTGCTGCTTTGTTCTGGGTGCCTGCAAGATTGAAGGCCTGCCTTATTTTCCCAACCAGTCTGTCCTTAAGCCCTGCCCCTTTGGTTGGGACCCTATAACTTGCTGTTGAAGTTCCCTGTCAACTCTCAACCCACTACACATGGGCAGACAAGCACCATACTCCCCCGCCTCCCAGGATTTCTGTGCGCCTGGGGCATCTTGCCACACCTGCATCCCGCAGAACAGCGGGCCTTCCTCCCTTCGCCTACAGCTAGGAGCTCCTTTCTCTCCAGTGCCTTCTTCCCCCACCATGAAACTCTGGTTGCTAGATCCTTACTCCTCCCCTCTGGCCTATCACTGAGCAAGCCCTTCTAACAGTATCAGCTTTCTCATCGAAGCATAGCATTCTGGGACAAGTCATTTGGGCATGATGGATATTCACAGAGTATTTCCTTCAGAGTTACAAAATAAAGTGAACTGAGGAACCGACCCCAAATTGAAATGTCTTTCTTGATGAAGCCTCTATACAAGGCACTTTGCATATCTTCCAAGGAGTCAAGCTTGGGCAGTCCTCTTCCCTTGGGGAGTTTGAAATCCAGTGGAGAAAAAACAAATTCAGAAATCATTATAAATAGCCCAACGCAAAGAACACTCCAGGACACAAGACAGGCACCAAGTGCCATGGAGTGTAAAGGATGAAGAGATCATGGCTGACGGGGAAGCACAGGGGAAGGGTCAGGCATCAGGCAGTGCTTACGGCTGGTTCTGATGAATGGCCGGGATTTCTACGGGGCAGGCCGCAGGCCACAGTTCTGACTAGGAGAAAGTCGATATATCAGTGCCTGTGTATAAATAATGAGCAAATCTGGCCTCTTGTCTATATGTGCTTTCTAATCAGCTGGCTTTTTGTTTGAAACACCACACTCTATCATCCAAAATTCTTTTCATATATCACACAGTCCCCATCCAGGTTTTTGTTGTTGTTCAATCACGGTTGTCCCAATTTCCCCCCGTTGCTCTGCCCTGCCCAACTCTCCCACCCCCAGCTCCCACAGTCAATCCGCACCCGTGTCTATGTCCATGGGTCCTCCACACAGGTTCCTTGACTAGATGCTTCCCCTTCTTCCCCCCATTACCTACTCCTCCCCTCCCTCTCTGGTCACTGTCAGTTTGTTCCTTATTTCCATGTCTCTGGCTCTACTTTGCCCATTTGGTTCTTTCTTTTCAATAGCCTAATTATATATTAACTGTACTTTAAATCATGCATACTATTAATATCTGTATGATCAATGCCACGATTCCTCTGTCATTCAAAGATATGGGCCTGAAATGAGGGGTANGTTGCTCTGCCCTGCCCAACTCTCCCCACCCCCAGCTCCCACAGTCAATCCGCACCCGTGTCTATGTCCATGGGTCCTCCACACAGGTTCCTTGACTAGATGCTTCCCCTTCTTCCCCCCATTACCCACTCCTCCCCTCCCTCTCTGGTCACTGTCAGTTTGTTCCTTATTTCCATGTCTCTGGTTCTACTTTGCCCATTTGGTTCTTTCTTTTCAATAGCCTAATTATATATTAACTGTACTTTTAAATCATGCATACTATTAATATCTGTATGATCAATGCCACGATTCCTCTGTCATTCAAAGATATGGGCCTGAAATGAGGGGTACTCTACTTAATAACCACACTTAATAATGATAATAGCTTCCAGTCATTGAACATGGCACGAACCTTAAACACCACCACCTAAAGGTTTTCACAGTGAAAAGGAAACCATTTTCTAAAATTTCATTACAACCCATTTGGATAAACATTTTTGTGTACTAAGATGTTACCTTTGGTAATACTTGCCAAACAATCACAATGCAGGACTTGGTTCTTCCTCCCAGTTAAGTCACAGGTAAATGGGACAGGCCGGCCTCCCCAGCTGTGTTGAGCTAGGAAGCCTCCCTGAGACAGCCTGCTGGTGGCCCCCTCAGCCTGGATCCCCAGCGGTCAGTCACTGGGGTCACGGACGTCAGCCCTGCAAAAACATCTCAACACCCACATTGAAAGGCCTGCACCTCTGCAGACAGGTCAGTCTCAGTCTCCACCCTGCTGAGAGTCTGTCTGTCTGTCTGTCTGTCTATCTCACCCACACACACACATCTCGCTAAAGCATGGCTTCAACATCACATCCTTTATGCTGTGCTACTTGCTCTTCTCTGATTCTCCAGCAGGATCAGCCAAACACTAAAAGGCACCCTGCTGATGAGAACCCAGACAATGTCTTTTAACTTGATAAAGTGCCAACGTAGCCCCCAAACCCTGAGTTTTAAGACTGCAGGATTTCTCCTACGTCAATAAAGAACTGAGGTGGAAAAATTCATTCTTGGAAGATTTTCAGAGGCACTGGCCTAAGAAAACAAAATAACTCAAAGTAAGTTATGTCTAGATGTATTTATTAGTGAAGAGGTGGAGAGGAAGTCTAAAATTCACATTTTACCACTAATTACCTTCTAATTTCTATGATTTTCCCAACTACCTTCAGCTTCCCAAAGTTCACATTTCCTATTTTCGCCTAACTGGTGGTGGAGGTGGGAGAGTTATTTTCTGGAGGCTTACAGGCATTTGCCAATTTGCAAAGAGAATGAATTCCAAAAGTTTATTAGTGAGCTAGTTGCTAATAATCCAAGGGGGCCAGAATACACTTTCTCACAGAAATAATATATCCATGGCAGACTGCTTGGCAGGCAGCCCGTAAAGCTTACACGGTATCTTAAGAGCCACAACTGGCATTAGCCCAGTTGTACCTGATCACCATATACAACAGTCTGAACCTGAGTCTACTGTGAAACGCTAGCAACACACCCTCCCAATGCAGCAGTCAGTAGCTGTCACCTTGGCATCCTAAGACTTGTCTACGGAAGGAGCAGGGCAAAGTTCATGTGGGCATTCCTGTTATAAGGTGATACATGCATTTCTGGAGAACTTTATATCCTGCAAAATCTCTCTCTAAAAATAACAGAGTTTATGGTGGAAAAGTGTTAGGGGCAGGGCACTTGAAATCCATGTAAATTTGTAACCAGAGACCTAACCAAAAGAATAATTAATACCTAGGGAGATGACCTGGACAGCCCAGGGCAGCGGCTCAGCAGTGGCAGTGGCTGTGGCTGCCTGAGGAACCTTAGGTATACACAGGACCACAGAGTGGCAGGGCTGGTCTGCACACACAGGGAGGCTCTGAGCCAGGGGGCCACTGTCCAGGTGGACACAGACGGAGTAGCCCTGCCAGAGGCCCAGAGTCCTTCAAGGCTGGGGGTGCCTTCTCTGGGGATGGGGCCCTGTGGGCAGGTGCTCCTTTTTAGTTTTCTTAAAACGGAGTTGAAAGAGCATGTGCTGCCCATGAGGACCCTTTCCTTTCTTGCCCAAGGCTGTAATTCTACTCCTGCTCTTCCTGCTCCTCTTGCCAAAGAAAAAACTGCCTCTAAGCCAATCCAGCCTCCAGGATCTGCCGGCATCATTTCTCTCTTTTCAAGGAGCTACGGAACCAGTGCTGCAGCAGACCAACTGTGTGCCTAGGACCAGAGACTTGACTCCTCAGAGACCTCCTGGTTGGAGAACCTTTCCTAGGTCTCCCATTTTCCAAATTCTGAGCTGGAGGAGGAGGGCAGCCCTCCTGCAGGAGGTAACTTCTCCTAACAGCCAAGACAGTTTGGGGAATTCTTTTGCATTCTACTTTGCCAACAGAAGTGATTCTCACTCTCTCTCAAAGTACGTGAATCCTGTGTACATCAGGCTGATGGCAAGACTGGTCCTGTCCAATAGGAATGTAATATGAGCCACAAATGAAACTTAAAAATTTTAGTAGCCACATTAAAAAAGTAAAAAACCAAGCTTATCTAATATTACATTTTATGTAACCCAGTATATCCAAAGTATGTAATGAGTATAAAAATTATTAACAAGATTTCTGTATTTTTTTGCATATCGAATCTTCAAAATACAGTATTATTTTGTTCACATAGCACATCCTGATTCAGATTAATCACATTTCAAGTGCTCAAAACCCCTTTGTGGCCATGGCTGCTGTGTTAGCACAGTTCTATTCAGATCCTCTGTGGACAGCAAAGTGTCACATTCCTGAAGGTTCAGAATTAAAAGAATATACAACCCAATGACACACAGAAGACATTTAAGCTCATATTCCTATTCCTATAAAGGGTATTGTTCACATGTTAGTTTCCACACAAATGTATTAGTCCCTAATTAGCTAGACCACTCAGTTAACCAGAACATCCCACTCTCTAACTACATTCACTGTTTGAATTATTTCTTTTAAAAACTGTATTTAATTACTTTTAGAAAAAGGGGGAGGGAGGAAGAAAGAGAAAGAGAAAAACATTGATATGAGAGAAAAACATCAATCGGTTGCCCCTCATATGTGCCCTGACTGGGGACTGAACCTGTAACCCAGCATGTGCCCTGACCGGGAGTTGAACCAGCGACCTTTCCCTTTGCAGGATGATGCCCAACCCACTGAGCCACACCAGTCAGGGCAGTGTTTGAATCTTTAACAGTTTCATTGAGATATGACTCATGTATCATAAATTCACCCATTTCGAGTATATAATTCAATGTGTTTTAGTATATTACATTAATTTTTTAAAAAGTTGGTAAAGTATATGTAATATAAAATGTGCCATTTTAACCATTTCAAGTGTACAGTTCAGTAGCATTAATTACAATCACAATGTGATATAACCCTCACAGCTATCTATTTCTAAAAGTTTTATCACCTCAAATAGAAACTCTCAACATCTACACTCTAGAATGTAAGCCTCCTCTCAATTTCACTGAGGAAAGTGATAAGGAAAGCTGACTTATATAAGATTAACAGGCCAAACATCTTTGCATGAACATCACGCTGTCAGGGCCAGGAGTACTGTCCTGTATTTGCAGAAGTTTCCCAGAAACCCCCACTTCCTCTCCTTTCCGAAACTGGAAAGTTCCTAGGATAGCACCTTGGTTCACAAAATGTTGCGTCATGCTGAGTACCTGGGCACAGGTCCCACCCCCTCCGCTCAGTCTCCTGGGTTTCTAATAATAAAATCGAACATTTAGAAATGGTATTACTATAATACCATTTAAAGATTAAAGACACACAACTCCGCCATAACTTTAAATTAAAAACAAATATTTGAAGAAATAAAATCCTAATTCTAATACTTTAACATTTGCTTCAAACAGGAAAATGCTGCATTGTGGATTCTTTTTTTTCACTGAGTTTATTTGTTTTTAGGTTTTCAAGGAAAAAAAGATGTTCCAATTGACTTTACGTATTTTATTCTGGTAAAAGAAGGTGGAGGAAACACTGCAGAGCTAATTAATTCCAGTGTAACCTCCTCACCCAGGGCCAGTGCTTGCAAGCAGATGTGCTGGCTAAAAACCCCAGGCCACTCCTAGCACATTATTTAAAGTAACCTCCCGCTCCTTCAGAAGAGTCTGGCAAGCAGCTTGCCGTCCACGGCAAACTCTTGGACACATGGAGAAGTGGAATTTAGTATCTCTTGATGTGCACTCCCCGTTTATTTCCAAACGTTTTCATCTACATACATAGGAAACTAAATGCCCCATGGTCACCTATATTCCATACTAAGTAGTAGCCATTGAAATAAAAGATGAGGAAGCAATTTTAGGCATAGTTACCACAAATGTGTTTTGGGAACTTTCACCTTGTTTCTCATAAACTACAGAGTGTACTTCACATTTCTTTTGATTTCTAATGACCAACGCATTTAAACTATTAACATGTCATTTGCAACACGTGTCTGGTTCAGAACCAGCAGCTGGACTATTTATTTTGCTAGCTGGTGATAGAATTAAACACAGTCTTTGAAAACATTTACCAGCTTTCCCCCTAACCTTCTGTGTACTTTCCAAATTAGGCAACTTTGATTTTTATTAGCTAAAGGTTTACATACTGCAATGCTAACACTGTTACCTTCAGAGTAAATTGTTTATAGCTCAGGTGCGGTTTAAAATATTTCCTCCACGCAATACCCTTGAGATTGAGGAGAAGAAAAGTTGAACTCGTTCACTCTAGATCAACAGTTTTCCTTGGTGAGTCAAACAATATTTAGGCCGCACAGACACAGAGGCAGTCAGGGAGACCAGTTGTGAAAATAGTCCAAGTCCCCTACAAAAACCGCAGGCTTCCTTTGTGAGTTCCCAAGTGCTTCATAATCACAAACTCACTGTCCTTGTGGAGGGCCTCCTCATGCATTCTTAAAATTTATTCTTCGACACCAGCATTTTGACACGGTAGACAGGCATGAGCTTGGACCTCAGACTCATCTGACTTAAAAATCATGACTCTTGCCTATTAGCTATATAGTCTTAACGAAGTAATTTAACCTGAGTCATAGTTTCTAGCTCTGCAAAATGGAAATAATTATTCCTGCCTCATGAGTTGACTGCGCACTTGCACAGAACAGACACTCAATTCACTGGTTCTGGATGGAGTCAAATATCCTTTATCACAAAGCCGTTCCCAGTATCTCCAGCCCACAGCATCGCTCATCATACACTCACCCACTCAGTCAAAAACGATCCACTGGCTCTACTGGAGGTGAAAAGACAAATCAAATTTGGCCCCTTCTCTTGAGGAACACACAGTATGTCTGGGGGTTGTAGTATTAAATGGGGAAAATCCAAGCTGGTGAATACTTCAATCACTTCACGGAGTACTGCAGGGGCCCACAGCAAGGGGCCCCTCTTCCTAGGAGAGTGGGGAAGAGTTTTGTGGAGAGGATGGTTGAACTATGGCTGTGTCTTGTTCACAAGGGACCCAGAATGGGAGATGAGGCTGCCTAGGGCCAAGATGGGCTTTAGTATGTTACCTCTAAAAGTTGCTATTTTATCCTAAATGTGACAAGGAGCCACTGGAGGTTTTTAGCATGAAAGTAACACAATAAGTTTTGTTTTTAGGAAGCTAATTCTGTCAGCAGGGGGGAAGACTTCCTGTCACACAGGCTGATGACAGGAAGCCTGTGGGGCTGTGGCAGTAGTTCTGGGAGGCAGCAGATGGGGTCTGAGGTGAGGGCAGAGGAGGTAGAGGTGCGAGAACTGTGAGACACCGTGTCAAAGGTGCAATGGGCTGAACTGAGTGACTGGCAGCAGATGTCTAACCTGGAAGATCAGCTGGATGGGTACACCAGTGACCAGAAGGAACTGCAGGGAGTGGCGCAGGTTTGCAGGGGGTGGTGATGAGCTTTTAGACATAGTGCGTTAGAGGCGCCTCTCTAGTAAAGTGCTGAACAAAGTTAAAAATACAGCTCTAGGATTGTGGAGAAACACAGATCGAAACACGATCAGCATGTATATAAGGGTGAGGTCAGAGGAATAGATTAGGATGCAGGTTAGCCATTAGGAATAGGAAAGGACCCCAATAAGAGCACACAGAGTAAGGGAAAACTGAGAACAGAGCCCCAAAGAGCACAGGACTTGAGTGATGCTTCCCTGTACGGCTCACTGTGAAGTTAATTATATGGTCCCTTTTATCATTATTTACCTGCATTGTGAGAACACACAGTCTCCCCACATAGATTAAAAAGAGTGCTCACCACACGCACTGCTTCAAGAGCACCCAGCACAGTAGCAGGTATGTAAAAGACACATACAGAACTGAAATAGGGGAAACTTACAGGGAGCAGAAGAAAATTGGAGTTGCACTTCTAAAGGGCCTGAAGTATTGCCCTAAGGACTTTTAACATCGTCCATTAGATAACAAGAAAACAGTTCTGGCCAAGATGGAGGAGTAGGTGGAAACACTGTGCCTCCTTGCACAACCAAGTTTAAAGACAACAAAGTTTTAGTAACAACAACACAACCAAAACACAGAAAATTGAACTGTATGGATGTCCGACAACAACAAACCATTCAGCCAAACCGCTAAGAGGGGTGGAGTTGGTGGTTGGCCGAGCGGGGTCACCCAGGAAAAAGAGGCTGGACCCACAGGTGCACGGGCAGCAGTTGGCAGATCCCAGGCTCGGGGTGGCAACAGGTGGACCCAGTGAGGGCGCAAGGTGGCTGGCTGACTGCAGTCAGTCACACATTCGCACGCAGATAAAGCAAGCAAAAAAAAAAAAATCGAGCAGAGACAGACCGCACGAACCAGGGCCTCAGTGCCAGGAATTAAAGCTTAAAAGCACCAATTGGAAAAACTTTGGGGGGCTGAGGTGCCAGGAGAGGCTCCCAGGCTCACAGAGAGTTCGTTGGAGAGACCCACAAGGTCCTGGAGGGTGCACAAGCCCACACCCCCAGGAACTAGCACCAGAAGGGCCCAATTTGCTTGCGGGAAACAGCAGAGGGGACCGAAACCCGAGAGAGAGCAGAAAAAAGCACCACTGCCCCCCTCTAACCCCACCCCCAAATACAGTGTCACAACCCAGTGACTGGCTCGTCCCGCCCTGGTGAACACCTAGGACTCCGCCCCTCATATGTAACAGGCGCCAACAGACCAAGACATTCTGGCTCAAGAAGAACAGCTCAAAGCCCCAGAGCCAATACTTCTGAGCAACTAGGAGACAGCCAACCTATCAGATGCACAGTTCAAAACACTGATGATCAGGATGTTCATAGGACTGGTTGAGTTTGGTCACAAATTAGATGAACAAATGAAGGCTACACTAAGTGAAATGAAGGAAAATGCACAGGGAACCAACAGTGATGGAAAGGAAACTGGGACTCAAATCAATGGAGTGGACCAGAAGGAAGAAAGAAACAACCAAACAGAAAATAATGAAGAAACAAGAATTCAAAAAAATCAGGAGAGGCTTAGGAACCTCCAGGACATCTTTAAATGCTCCAACATCCAAATTATAGGGGCACCAGGAGGGAAAGAGGAAGAGCAACAAGTGGAAAATTTATTTGAACAAATAATAAAGGAGAACTTCCCCAATCTGGCAAAGGAAACAGACTTCCAGGAAATCCAGGAAGCTCAGAGTCCCAAAGAAGTTGGACCCAAGAAGGAACACACCAAGGCACATCATAATCACATTAGCTAAGATGAAAATAAAGGAGAGAATCCTAGAAGCAGCAAGAGATAAGGGGACAGTCACCTACAAAGGAGCTCCCATCAGACTGTCAGTTCATTTCTCAAAAGACACCTTACAGGCAACAAGGGGCTGGAAAGAAGTATTCCAGGTCATGAAATCCAAAGACCTACATTGTTCTATCCAGCAAAGCTTTCATTTAGAATGGAAGAGCAGATAAAGTGCTTCTCAGATAAGGTCAAATTCAAGGAGTTCATCATCACCAAGCCCTTATTATATGAAATGTTAAAGGGACCTATCTAAGAAAAAGAAGATAAAAAATATAAACAGTGAAAGGACAGCCAACTCACAGTTATTAACAACCACACCTAAAACAAAAGAAAACCAAGAGGACAGCTAGATCAGGAGTGGAACCATAGAAATGGAGATCACATGAAGGGTTAGCAACAGGAGAGTGGGAGGAGGAGAAGGGGGGAGAAGGGACAGCGAATAAGTAGCCTAGATGGTAGGTAGAAAATAGATAGGGGGGAGGGCAAGAATAGTAGGGGAAATGTAGAATCTAAAGAACTCGTGACACACAGAGATAAAGGGGGGATGGTGGGGGAGGGGTGTGCAGGGTGGAGGGGAATGAAGGGGGGAAGTGGGACAACTGTAATGGCATAATCAATAAAATAAAATTTAAAGAAAAAGAAAACAACCAAAATTTTTGGAGCATTGAAAGTCCTGAAACAAAAATAGTATTTTTAAAAGATTTATGCAGGGTGGAAGAAAAAAATAGTGATTCTGCAGCAAAGAAACCCATTAGAAATGAACTGTGGAAGCTGAACCACTGGTCCCAGGAACGCTAGAGCCAAAAGGGATACCACCTATTCAGCTGACTGATTGGAGCAACATGCGTGGATCCTAATTTCTTTTTTAATGGACCACTTCTGATGTGTCAAAGGAGAGAAAACCAAGGATTGCATAAAAGGTGATTAAGAGGTGGGCAGGTAGAATGGGGAAACTAAGCAAAGAGATCTGTTTACACGTAAAAGTGTTAAGAGGCCTGAGACACATGAGGTAACAGGAAGAGGCGGGCTAGGCATCCAGAATGATTATGGTTTTGAAAAGTATCAATACTGTCGTCTCCCCTTATCTGAGGTTTCACTTTCTGAGGTTCCAGTTACCCAGTGATTAACTGAGGTCTGAAAATATTGTATTAAACATTCTAGAAATAAAAAATTCATCAGTTTTTTTAATCCTTACCCACAGATATGTTTATTGATTTTAGAGAGAGAGGATGGGAAGGAGAGAGGGAGGGAGAGAGAGAAAAAAAGAAACACTGACTGGTTTGCCTCCCATAGGCCCCCCAACCTGGGACTGAACCCACAATCTCAGTATGTGCCCTGACCAGGGATCGAACCCACAACCTTTTGGTGCACAGGATGATGTTCCAACAAAATGAGCTATCCAGCCAGGGCAACAATTCACAAGTTTTAAATTGCATGCCAGTCTGAATAGTGATGAAATCTCATGCTGTCCCACTCCATCCAACCAGGATGTGAATCTGGTTGTTCAGTGCTTGTGTTCAAGGCACCCTTATTTTACTTAATAATTGCCCCAAAGAGTAAGAATAGTGAAAACTCTATCACAAGTGTGTATCTATAGGAAATACATAGCATAGGGTTTGGTACAGTCTGCAGTTTCAGGCATCCACTAAGGGTCTTGATAGGCATCACCTGTAGATGGGGAGACTACTGTACACACACCAACAATATCTGTCGGGGCTAAGATCAGCAACATGCTTAGGACAGAATCTGGATTCTTCAGGCTACTCGTGTAGCAGAGAGGATGATGAAGGCCTGCCTGCAAAGTCTGCAAGAGCTGGAAGATATTTGGCCTGTATCACCACAGACGAGCTCTGGGATGTGGGGATATTAAGTGGATTTACCAAAGAAAAAGCAGCACTGTGCATCCACTGCCTCCCGCCATCTGTTCCTCCCCCAGGTTGGCCGAATGAAACAGACTCTCTCGGCAAGATATTGATTCACATTTTTCAAGTGCTGACTCCTGGTTTGGAGAGAGAGCTGAGGTCAGAATTCTTGGGTCCTTTTCCAGCCAAACCGATTTTAGGACAGGCAAGCAATCACAGAATGCTCTTCCGTGCAATAAATATGAAAATACTTAACCTCCCTGGGGCATTACGAAGCATAAATCATGTCTTTAAAGGCCCCGTGACAAGCTGAAATGAAAAGCATTCAAAGTAGAAAAACACAATGAGACCACTACCACAGCCACTCACTGAATTTTGTGTAGGTAGTTATAATATTAATGAGTTTTATGTTTTTGAGAGCACTCATCAATAGCTAAATATCAGGTTGCTAAAATACTCTATGACTCACTCATCTACCTAAATATGCTACAGACACTAACATTTATCAGCTTGCTCAAAATGGCTAGTTTCTTCCCTCCCTCCCTCTCCTTCTCTCCCTCTC
The DNA here is from genome assembly GCF_014824575.4 of Sturnira hondurensis. Classification (NCBI taxonomy): domain Eukaryota; kingdom Metazoa; phylum Chordata; class Mammalia; order Chiroptera; family Phyllostomidae; genus Sturnira; species Sturnira hondurensis. The sequence continues at coordinate 3,396,495 of NW_028092466.1, read as the reverse complement.
TTTCTCTTTCTCTCTTCCTCTCTCCCTCCTTTTAAAGTAGTTCTTAAAGGAGCCATTAACAAGAGGATTCACTCCTCGGGGTGAAAATGATTTGCAGCTGAAAGATTCGATACACGCATGGATGGGAACAGAGTCGAGGGAAGGGGCACGGGAGCCAGGAACTCACGTGGAGAGTAAGAGGGAGGGATTAGCTGGTAACTGCTTCAAAAGTGAACAGATAAACCCTAGGAGTGTGACAACTGTAGCCTTTTCAGTGCATGCAGTGGTTGATGCAAGTACTATGAAGCACAAATTAAATTCTAAAAATCGCAGCTAAACATTCACTCTCTGAGTTTCTGATAGTCTGTTACTCCTCTTACAAAAGCAAACTGGCTGAGATTAATCCAATTGATACCCATACCTGTTAGGCTAGGCCTTGTATCTATGAGAAATTCAGTCCGTCTTTCCACTTTCATATTCTCTTTGTGTTTTATCATTGTCAACCAACAAAATGAAGCTGGAAGAGATTACCATCACCACTTTCCACGCTGGGAAAGTCCAATTTAGGGATCTTGTCCAGTTTAGGGATCTTCTAATGCCCCAGCTTCACTTTCACTTGTGGCCACTACCATGATTCTGTGAGTATATTTAATCACCAGAAAGTGCTTCCTGAGGTAAAAACCAGAGCTGGCATCCACTGGCCCTAGTTGTGGCCTCTGGAGTGAAGTGAAACAAGTCTATTTCTACTTTAAAACTTTGATAATCTCTCCTTTCCAACACATCTTTCCCCCCTCCTTACACACCCAGGCCCTTTGCAAATCCAGGTGTGATGCAAGGCCCAGGTTTGGCACTGTCCGGAAGCTGATCAGAAATGCAGACTCTCAGGCCCCACCCAGCCCTCCTGACTCAGAATCTGCAGTTCAGCAAGAGCCCCAGATAAGTCATATGCACATGAAAGTCCGGGAAACACCACTTTAGGCGGGTGGTTGGTAAGCATTTTCTGCGATGGGCCAGATGGTAAACATTTCAGGCTTTGCAGGCCATATGTCTTTGTCACAACTACTCAACTCTGCTGTTATGGTGCAAAACTGTAATCAAGCAAGTGTGACTGTATGAAAAATAGCAAAAAAAAGTCAGGGGCACCGAAGTTTAAATTTTGTGTAACTTTCACACCAGGAAATAGTATTCTGCTCTGAAGGGTTTTTAAAAATCATTTAAAAATACACAAACTTAAATTCTTCTCTGTGTACTTACAAAAACAGGCAGTGGGCTGTCGGTGGGTGAGCCCACTCTACAGCCTGGTCCTTCAGCGCGAACACGACAGCATCTGATTGTGCTCCCCGGGCCTGGTCCCCAACTCTAGATAATGCATTCCAGCTCCTTAAGAGCCTTCCGGCGTGCATAACTGAACCAAACACAACGGATAACTTTTACAAATGCAAAGTAGAGCAAAACCATTATTTCTTTTTATTTCCACACACTATTTCTCTTAATGTAGACTGATGCTTAACACCACACTTACTTTAATACAGCCATACACAACACTCCTGGATAGTATCACATTTGTGAATAATTAAAAGATATTTATGCTTTTTGCAAAATGAACTTTTCACTTCAATAGTCCATCTTCGCATGCTATAATAATTAATGATTACTAACACTGCTATACTTTCCTCTACATGTCATTTTTATCAAGAAAGCACCATCAATATTCCTTCTTGCTGGGTCAGGGGGAGGTGTGGAGCTAGAACACACAAACACACACTACTATTTAAAATTACTTTAAAGATTTTATTTATTTTAGACAGAGGGGAAGGGAGAGAGAAAGACAGGGAGAGAAATGTGCGTGGTTGCCTCTCGCGCGCCCCCTACTGGAGATCTGACAGGGCCCCCAACTCAGGCATGTGCCCTGAGTGGGAATCGAAAGGGCAACCCCTTGGTTCACAGGCTGGTGCTCAATCCACCAAGCCACACCAGCCAGGCCACACACTACTACTTTAAAATTCTCACCAAAATGTCCCCCTGTGTACATCAAAAGTAAAAAGGCACATGGCAAAGAATGGTATGTTATTAAGTTCCTCTCCACGTGGGATTTTTCAAACTTGGTGAAGATGGATAAGGGAAAGCTGGAGGCTAAGTATGTGGTGGCATACATTAACCCTGAAAAGTCTCATTAGTAAAGGGACAGAAAGAAGGGAGCAGAGAATTCCATTCACAATGTAATGGCTTCCGACCTGAGCTCCTCCACTAGGTCCTACCTGGGCAAACACTGAATTAGAGGACTCAAAGGTACTTCCTAACTCTAAACTGTGGGATGTGTCTTTGGTATCATTACTTATCTAGTCATACGGGCTCCAAGGCTGGGAGACCTCCCTCCACATCCATCACCAAAGCCTGTGGATTCCTCCTTTCCCCTCTCACATGTGGCCCTCTTTCCACTCCTGCTGTCACCCGTCCTAGTCAGTGCTCCACCCCAAACTTACTGCAGCTGTCCCCACAGGCCACTGACGTCCACAAGACCTCACAGCACCGCCGGGCTGAGTCCACAGAGAAGCCCCGTTTTACCTTTGTGCTGTCCCCACCACCCTAACCGTCTTCAGCAGCTTCCCAACACGTGAAACACTAGCCCCACGCCACCGAGCGTGGTCGGTGGGGTACCTGAATGTCTCTGAACATGTCACCTAAAATGTCATATGGTGTGCTTGAGTGTGATACTGTTATGTTACAGAATTATGTGCTTATGCTTTTGTAATAAAATATTTTATGTAATAAAGCAGGGGCATTATTTGTGCCGGACCCTGTATTTAAAGAAGGGAATCAGTGAGAACTAGAAATTAATGTTAGTATTGCCTCAGTGAGTATTAATATTAACATAAATTCATTTATACTCAAAAGCTGGTGAAATTAGACAATCCGAGAGATGGAAGAGCCAAGGGGGCTGTGAAGAGCTGCTTAGATGTTTGAGAAGATCCTAGTAAACCACAGTAGTTAATATCAAAGAAAACTATCATGCCCTCCTATAACATGTCCTCCTTGCACATAACCTTCAAAGGCAGGCTTGGGTCCTAGGAGGGTCATATACTCAACCCAAGAGGGCAATACCACTATTCTTATGAGTTTGGAATATTCATGTTTGGGGCTGAATAGCTAAATTGAATATTCAAAGCAGCTGTAAGGTCTTCAATTCTTTTCTCTTTGCCAAAACAGAACTAAGAATTGAGTCACTTGTTTAACATCTACTGTGTGCCCACTGTGTGCAAGGGGAGAACACAAAGATCACACACAGTCTCTCTCCCCTAGAGGAACTTGAAATCGAGGAACTCGGTATAGTCCGCCACAGTTTCATGTGGAACATTCCCCTGGACGGTACCATCAAGCCCATCTAATATAAGTCTTAGTAAACAAGAAATCTCTGCCACGCCTCAAGAAGAACGGCCCAGCTGAGCAGCAATTTGAGGCCAAAGGGATTTCCACTCTCTCTTTCCAGAGTTCCCTTCTCTCTCTTTCATCTTCTTTATTTTCATTAACTCCTCCCTGGGTCTGGAGACACCAACTCTCTATGGAGAAATGAGCACTCCACCTACCCTGACCAAGGTGCAAACAACCCTACTGCCCCTTCCTTACCCTTTGTACTAACTGACCACAGGGTCTGTCTGCCCAGAGGACTCACATGATCACACACAAGAAAGAGCAATAATTTGTTTTTTAGGATATTTTCCCAGAAGCGGGATTGCTGGGTCGTAAGGCAGTTCCATGTTTAATTTTCTGAGGAAATTCCATACTGTTCTCCACAGTGGCTGCACCAACCTGTATCCCCACCCACAGTGCACTAGGGCCCCCCTTCCTCCACATGCTCACCAGCACCTGCTGTTTGTTGATTTACTGATGACAGCTAATCTGACCGGTGTGAGGTGGTATCTTACTGTGGTTTTAATTGCCTCTCTCTGATGATTAGTATCCTTTCATATGTCTATTTTCCATTTGTATGTCCTCTTTGGAGAAGTGTGTGTTCAGGTCCTTTGGCCACTTCTTATTTGGAGTGTTAGGGGTTTGGGCGGGGGTTGGTGTTGGATTTTATAAGTTCCTTATAAATTTTGAATGTTAAGCCCTTATTAGATGTTTCAGCGAATATGTTCTTGCATTCAGTGGGTTGTCTTTTTATTTTTACTTATAGTTTCCTTCACTGTGCAAAACCTTTTTAGTTTGATGTAGTTCCATTTGTTGATTTTTTTCTCTTATTTCCCTTGCCCAAGGCAATAAATCAGAAAAAAAAAATAATGTTATAAGAAATGTTCGAGATTTTACTATGTTTTCCTCTAGGATTTTTATAGTTTTGGATCTAACATTTAATTCTTTAATCCACTTTGAGTTTATTGTTGTGTATGGTGTAAGAAGGTGGTCTAATTCCTTTTTTGCACATATCTGTCCAATTTTCCTAACACCATTTATTGAATAGGCCATCTTTACCCTCTGTATGTTTTTGCCTTCTTTGTCAAATATCAACTATTATCAAGGTGTGGGTTTATTTCTGGGCTCTCTATGCTGTTCCATTGATCTATTCATCTGTTTTGCTACATTTACACAAGGAATACTACTCAGCTATAAAAAAGAGGGAAATACCTTCTTACCTTTTGTGACAGCATGGACCTGGAGAGTATTATGCTAAGTGAAATAAGCCAGGAGGCGAAAGTCAAGTATCATTTCACTTACATGTGGAATCTAATTAACAAAATTAACAAAGTGGAGACAGACTCATGGATATAGAGGACAGACTGACAGAGGAGACAGCTGTCAGAGGGGAGGGAATTGGGGGCTGGGTGAGAAAGGTGAAGGGATTGAGCAAAGAAATAAGAAGAAAGACTCACGGACACAGACAACAATATGGTGATTGCCATGGGAAGGGGTGGGGGGCAGGGGTGGGGGGCAGGGGAAGGTAGAAAAGGGTATGGGGGATCAGTGTTGATGGAAGGAGACTTGACTTGGGGTGAACACATAACACAGTGTACAGATGATACACTGTAGAATTATATACCAGAAACCTATATAATTCTATGAACCAATGTCACTCCAACAAATTTGGTAATATATTTAAAAATATATTTTAAAAAAACAACAATAAATTGTGCTACTAAATTCTCCACCAAATGATATACAACTTTTCTTTCTGGCCCTTCTTCAAGTTTTCCACTTCACCCTCCCCTACCCATAAATAGCTTCCTCATCCCTGCGGCTCACCGGCTCAGACCTATCAACAGTACACCACAGCACTGCGCCACTGTTAGTGCCTAAAAAAATACTTCCTGGCACCACTGCTTCCCATCCACAGGGCCTCACTCCATTCCTCATTCACATAACCTTTCATGCATTCTTCTTAGTTGCTCCTTCAGCTCTACCAACTCAAAGTCCCTCTGCTATACCCTGATTTCTGAACCATGTAGGCACCGCTCTGCACTAGTGAACGTTAAGAAAGGTCTGTTAAAAGTTCACAGCTAGTACGACAACATCATGTGTTCTGATGATCACTGATTCAATGGGATTATTTCCGGCGCAGCAGGTGATCAATCTGTTAGACAGCAATGTGTTTGCCTGTACAAATGAGCTGGAACCCGCTGCCACATACTTACCCTATAATTTGTAATAGTAATAAACCTAAATTGAAGTTTTGTAGCATATTTCGTATCAAAGTGTTGCTTCACCTTGAGCTTGAAGAAAACAACTAAAATTCTAAACCCTGGGGTCTTTTTATATTGCAGCAGGGAATCCCCAGGGACGGTACAAGTAGCATGAGCACACAATCTTTACCAGAGAAAAATGAAAGACATTTGCTTCATGTGTGTGGATATACACATATATTTTTTCTCTTCTTTTTTTAGTGCAACTTCCTGACCTTTGAAAACAATTTCCTTAGGACACTGACTGTTGATATTTGCATGAATTTTTCAATAGCTGGTTGTGTAAAGGGAGACAGACTTTTTGTCTTTACCCCTGAAAAGAATTAAAACAGACTCTTTCTTTCAAAAGTTGGCAGAGATATGTGGCAGAGGGGTCCAGCTCATTTGTACAGGCAAACACGCTGCTGTCTAACACAGATTGATCACCAGCTGGAAGCAAGTCATTCCGCTGCAGGCTCACAATAACACTGGCTCTCCACTGCTCTGCTGACCACCAGCGACAGATTGATGTGCAGTCTCCGAGCGAAGGAGCTGGCTACAGAGGAACACTTGGGGAAGCCAGGCAGGTTGCAAGTGTGTTATTCATGGACTCCCTGCCCAGAAAAATAAAAGTTTCCCACCTTTCTGACCTGAGTTCGTAGAACTATCAGGGACTGAGTTTGCTTTGTGAGTTGGAAGGCTGTGTACAGCTTTCCTGAGCAACATAAAAAATGAATACCTATTGGCACCTTCCAATGAAATGCCAAAATCCACAAAGAGAAATGACCAAGGAGCTTTTTCTTCCCTTTCCCACTGTGAGTGAGAAAGAAGAGACATGATATTTCATGTCACTGCCAAAGAGTTTGTTTTGTAAAAACAAATGAAGAAGTACAGCTTGTTACGTCATCTGTAGAGATAGTCCAGGAAAAGAAAAAGAACAGCACTCTGTTGGGTTTCTTTTAGGACGATCAGAGTGAAAACACTCTTATCTTTGGGGGAATGAAAACACCCCCAAGAAGAAGAGCTTGAAAACACCAGCCCAGCAGGAAGACAGGAATGTTTACTGTTTAAGAAAATTGACACCCAAGTGACCAATTTGAAAAATAAATCAACTTGCTGATGTTTTATTCTGTATAAGTTTGAGTTATATTTTCCAAAGTTTTGCACTTTTTAAAAACTGTTAACATGCTTCCAACCTATTACTTTTAAAACCATTGTGAAACCTTAGGTACATTCACATTTCATTAGTGGTTTTCTGCACTTGCTTTTCAGACATTTTAGCCAAAGACATTTAGCACAAGAAAATGGAGCAATTACATGGGGTCAGGGGCTATCCTATCACCCACAGTGGTGCCAGAGCCTAGAAGGATGCCTGGCACATAGCAGATCCTCACCAAGTACTTGCTGACTGACTGGTTGCCTTTTTGTTGGACGCTGACTTAGCGACACCATTACTTGTTTTTCTAGTCAAATAGAAGGTTTAATGACAAAATTTCATGAGCAATTTTCCCACAAATTTCAAAACACATCTTAATGAAGAAACAAACTCATGATTATACCATTTCTGTTATTAGCACCTGGTCTGCAGTTAGCACTCTGCAATTAAAGCTGAGTATAAAGAAGACGTGCAGCCCAGGGGATTCATTCCTGCAGAGCTGGTGCGGGGAGGAAGCAAACTACTGTTTCCTTTTCAGAGGAGTGCTGTGTGGGTTCCCCTCCACAGAGACAGAAAGGAATAAATACGCACTAGTTAATGACGGGGAGAAGCAACAGTTCTCTGGCAGTAGTACAAAGCCAGGAAACTTAGCCGTTTCCAGAGAGTTACATGTGCTTTTCAGGGAAAAGGTTTGTGATAGCACTTCCTAATGAAACGCCAAAATCCACCCGAGAATGACTGAGCAGCAGTTGTTTTTTCTGTTTTCCCACTGAGAGTGAGATAGAAGATACACAATGTTTCATGTCACCGCCAAAACCGTTTGTTTTGTAACAATACACGGAGAGAGACAGCTCATTACACCACCTGTACTATACTACGTGTTAGTACGTTAATAGGTAATTAATCTTGATTTGATAGGATTTAAGATTTTTATTTTTTGGCACATATGCTCAAGCTATTATGTTATAAATCTCAAACATTTCAGCAAATGTCATCCTGATTGTTCCCTACTGCATAGAACACGACCAGTGAAATATTCAAGGTCAAGAACTTGGATTCTTTACCCACCGTACTCAGGAAAACCAATTTATTGTTCCGTCTTAGTAAAGAGAGGTGATTTCTTTGGGGCCTATATCATATTGGCAGTCAATCTAGAAAACATAATTACTTTTAGGCAAAGGAGGTTTCTTAAGTACATTAATCTGTCCTTGTGAATTTAAACACATATTCTGTACTATTACTGTGATAAAATTTGGAGTTCAACATTTTACGCTACTTTTTAAGAATTAATTGTGTGTTTAATATGTTTGAATAATGCACAAGATCTAACATAAATCAAGAGTTTTTGCAATGGGGTAAAAATCTTAGGAAGGTTTTGAGGGTTTTTTTTATTTTTATTTTTTTGAGTTTTTTTTTTAAAGCAACCTTAATATTGCATGGTTCTGGTTTAGTAAGTTAATTTTCTCATCAATGTATTGGAATAATATATATTTAATTATGTTTGGCATTTAACCAAATTATTACAAATCTTTATTTAAACTGAACTAAATTTAAGCACTTTCTAAAATACAAACTACACGTGAATCTGCATGCTCACTGATGTTTACTTGTGACTCAAACGCAACACTCGGGGCCTCCCCCAGCCATCACGGGGCAGGTGCAAAGCCGAGCCGCTGATTGGCACCCCGTTCCCAAGTGCGGTGGAACGGGATGATGTTCCCCTTTCTTGGTTTCACATCCCACACTAGAAACGAGGGTCTCTTTCCTGGTCATTGAGTGCCGTATTTTTTCACACTTTCATGCTTTTTCTTAGTGGTTTACTTGTTTAGAATGACCCACTGTATTAGCTGCCAGGTGCCTTACAGGAAAAAATGCAAGTATTAGAGAATCTTTGTTCGGGTTGTTGACCATGAGCTCAAGGTTAATGGACGGACAAAACTTATTCAATGATGTGTCTTCAAACAGGAACACACTTTAAACAAGGCTACATAGTGATCAGTTGTGACCAAAGGCTTGCGGGAACCTAAGCCTGTTTTTCCCCTAGGGACGGCGGTTCAGTATTCTTTAATGTGGTGTTCACAGTGACTTTAGAGAACATCAATACTGCAAATAATGAGAATTGACTCTATATTATTTAAAATGAAGTTAATACAACATTTTCACTATTCAGAGAGACATTTTGCTTTTGAGGGTAAGGGTAAGCTCTCTGCACTATAGGAAGTATTAATGGAACCAATTTTTAAAGAAATACTAAAAGTAGCTAAGTTTTTTTAAATAACAATACCAAAAGCTGGCAAAAATGAGGTATAATTAAAGTTCTCATACACTGCTGGGTAGGAATGCAAATGGTACAGACACCTTGGAAAATAGCTTGTCAGTTTCTCAGAAGACTAAACAGATGCTCATCATATAAACCAGCAATCCTACTCCAAGGTATTTACCCAAGAGAAATAAAAACATTTGTTCACACAAAAATATAAACTTAAATGTTTATAGTGACTTTATTCAATACTGTCAAAAGCTAGAAACAGGCCCTGGCTGGGTAGCTCCTCTAGTTAGATAATCATCCTGATTCGCCAAGGTTGCGAGTTTGGTCCCTGGTCAGGGTACATACAAGAAGCAACCGATGAACACACAGATAAAGGGAACAACAAATAAATGTTTTTTTTTCTCTCTAAAACAGTTAATAATTTTTTTAAAAACTGGAAACAACTTCAACTGGAGAATTAATGAACAAATTGTTATCCAGAAATACAGTGGAATATTCTTCAGCATTAAAAAGAAACTATGAATGAATCTCAAATGCATTTCTTCTTAGTGAAAGTAATCAGATACAAAACCTACATGCTGCATGATTCCATTTTATTCCATTTTGGAAAAGGCAAAACTATAGGGGCAGAAAACAAATCGGTGATGCCCAGAGGCTGGAGATGGAAGGAGGAGCATGACTGTCTATGTTTATTAAAATTCAGGACTGTTCACAAAAATTACTATACATAAATTTACTATACATAAATTATAACTCAGTAAACCTAACACACACTCACACAAAGTAACCAAAGGACAGTAATGTTTTAATGACGGACATTCCTTCAGAGTTCCCTCCGATTTTTACCAACGTTCACAGGCATAGTTTTATGTAGCTAGCATATAAATTGATGCTTAATTTTACTTTTTAAAAATCTGATTAATTTTGCCACTTGAGCCAAGACCAGCAGGACGGTCTGGCAAGGTAAGATCCCTCAATCAGCTTCAAATTAGCATCCTCCATGCGCTCCTGCAGTAGCGCTTCTCAGGAACGGGTCTTACTTCTGGGTGGTCTTCTTGGAATTTTGTGCACAGGTATGCTCCTAACCACCAACGGAAGAAGACCAACTGACATCCTGAAACCAAGTCTCTTTGGTGGCCTTCCCTGCTAGGAGCTGACACCTTCTCCTGCCTCCTCACAATAGAACAAACATTTGCAGAGCACAGACTACATACCGGGCCCCATGCTCGGGGTCAGGAATACAAAAATGGACCAGACAGCCTAGCTTGCCTTGTGTTACCATCTCACTCTACCTTCCAGTAACGGTGCCTCCACGAACTTCAGCCCTCAAAACTTCTGGTATATATATTTTAGAATTCTCTCCTTTGTTTATATTGTCTCTCCTTCCAGTGTTTAACATCCTCTGAATTACTCACTTTCACCAGAGCTAATCCTTACTATCCCATTAATTACTTAAAGTCTGACTCTGCCAAAACCCATCTCCTTGTGGAAAAAAAAGCAAGGTCACACAAGTCATTATCATCTCATCTCATCTTTTCATCTCGTGCTTTTTTGTCACTAAGTATGCTATCTATGAAGACAGACCATCCCAGTTTGAGAACTTACACAAGACATTATTTCAATGTTTAATGTAATCTTCCAAAGTAAGCACTAATTCCCTTTGGATACAAGGGCTTTCATAATTTTTCTTAGTGAAATGGTGCTTCTGACACAGATATGGCCCCTACTAGAGTTCATGGTTTCTAGTGAATTATGGAACTTAAATATTATATAATTTGTGGCAGATAAACGTAACTAGAATCCACATTCCAAGAGTTATAATTTAGGTCCCACAATACATATGTCCAAATTATTTGTATAATTTTATAAATAAACCCATATCTAAATTATCCTTTCAAGGAAAAATGAGTTATTTATGAAAGAATGAAAAATACTCAAAGTGCTGTTTTTCCCCCAAATCATAAGAAAGAAATGTACAATTTAAATATACACAAATATACATATGCATATATACTTGCACATATATGCACATAATCAGTCCCTGGATTCTTAGAAAATTGAACAAAAGTTTCACTGCTTAGAAAATCTCAGTTTAATCATTTGCTTCTTTTTCCTTATATGGTTTAATTCATGCCATATCTGATATATGCTTTTTTCTTAATCCAATTAAGTTATCTTGGAGATTTTCAGTTAAGATGTAGAGGCACCTAATGTAATCTTTCTTAATATAAGGGGCATGAATTGTTCTGCTGGGGTCAAATAATGAAGATTAACTATAAGAAATGCCCCAACAGCAACGCCACCATCATTATGATGGGGCTGGTATGAGACTCAAATTCTAGTTACTCAGCAGTAACTACAGTGTAATCTGGTATCTTCTTTGATGTTTTATTCTAAGTATCTTAATTTATTTTCACTCTAGACATTGCCCAGCACCTGAGAGCTTCTTGGTGGAGCCATTGTCTTGCCCAGAAATACCTGAAACGATTAGCTCTATTTTTCCTCCTTTCAAACACAAGAGTGCTTGTGGAGAAGAAAACTGATGCTGGAGAAAGGTGGGATAAGAGGGAAAGAAAACTCTCTTCAATCTTTAATGGAATTTAGCTACCCAATTTAAAAAAAAAAACAACTTTGTTCAACTGGAAATTTAATATAAATATGTTCCTATTTCTAAACACTAGTTCTTCATTCCACAATTACATTGCTTCCTGGCTGAGGGTATCAGTTTTTAAGACATGCTGTAGCTCTGAAAAATTCAGATGGGGGTGGGCAGTATCCACCTTTGGGGGCTGATGCTGAGCCCACTGAAGTGCAAGCAAAGAAACAAACACAGGGCAGATGGCCGTACGGACAGTGACTTTGGGCCCTCTGGATGACAGTGGCAGAACCCCCAGGGGCTCTTGTATGTACACGAGCCCCTGGAAAGTCAGCGCTGCAAAGTCAAGTTACATGAAGAGCATTCCCAACGAATGAACTTCCCCCCACCGCCCTTCCTCCCCACCAGCTGTCGATGACTTTGGTGTGAAAACCCACTGGGGAACACGCAGACAACCAAGTGTCTCAGGAGGATGGGCTGGACCTCCATCTTCTTTTAAGCTCTTACTATTCCTAGAGCCCAACTTAGCTAGAAATTGTGAGGGGATCCAAAAGGTTAATTTCCTAGGCCCTAAAATTTCCTGTTACTGGTTCATAGTGTAGGTTCATCCAGCCCACTGTAAAACTCCAGGAAAACCAAGAAAGATAACATTATAAATCAGCTTAGTTGCCATGGCTATAGGGAAAACATGCTTACCCCGTGAAGAAAACACTATTGTTATCAACACTGACTATCATGGTCAACGGTGAAGAGTACTCCTGTTCAGATCTGAATCAGACAGGAACACAGGCACTGTGTAGAGCCTTCAAACAGCACTTTGCATCTCCTATTAGTCATCTTTCTTGTAAAATACTGTAATTCTCCGTTCACAGGGCTGTTTGCCACTACAGTGCAAATCCTTGGAGGGGAAGAATGTAGGAGAACCTATTCCAATTTCCCTTTGTACCCAGTACCTCACACAGCACAACCAGTGGCTATTGAATAAATGTTCAGTGACTTTGTAAGTACAACGTGCCACCAGTCTCCTGCTCTCCTGGGAGAACTTCCTGTTAAGACGCTCTGAACCCTTCTACAGAGGCCTCTGCCCTTGCCTAGGCAGACAAAAGAGATGTGTGGATGGTAACTGAAGCAGAGGGGAGCGTGGGCCGAGGGGTGTTGCTATGTCTAACATGGTTTTCAGTGACAAAAAACACTGACCTCAAAAATGCAAAGGAGTTTGAATAAAATCACTCTGATAGAATTAAATTAGAAAAGCCTATATCTCTAAGTGTTTTCTGAGTCATTTAAAATATGTATAATTAAATAATAAACTGAATAGCCTAAGTATACCATTGATTATTTGAACTATAGACTTAAAACTATTAGATATATACATACACACAAACACACACCAAGTTGAGCAAGAAATTGGTCGGGGGTGGGTTCCTCTCTTTGGAAAAATAAGAAATTATATTGAGGAATGCATTTTTTAAAAGATTTTATTTATTTATTTTTAGAGACAGGGAAGAGAGGGAGAGAAACATCAATTTGTGGTTGCCTCTTGCGCTCCCCTTACTGTGGACCTGGCCTGCAACCCAGGCATGTGCCCTGACTGGGAATCAAAACAGTGACCCTTTGTTTCACAGGCCTGTGCTCAATTCACTGAGCCACACCAGTCAGGGCTAGGAACGCATTTTTTACAAGAGTGGGTGAATGATTGTGAAGACTTTGGGGGATACCAGGGAAGGCACAGCAAGGAAAATATTTTGGCATGTTAGTGTGAAAAAAAGCACAAACAAAAATATTATAATAGAGTAAGTAATTAAAACAACAGTTGAGTAGAAGATAGTAAGATTTTTGACTACAGTGCCAGGAAGGGAAGGACAGGGAAGGAGGACCCCCCAAAACGACCAATACAGAAACTCTAGCAACAGAGCCGATGTGCTTTGCAGATGGCACATTTCCTTATTAACAAGGGGGGCTAACCATACACACACAACTTTCCGTCCAGGACTCTCTCAGAATTATTTATAAAACTTTGTGACTCACTGTTGTGAGGGAAAGTCTGTAACCAATAAGCTGAATTAAGGTTCTGACCATTTCTCATACGAAAGTCCACGCTGACGAACTTCTCTGTGGTGTACAGCTCATCCCTGACCTGGGATTCAGGCACATGATTTACTGCCCCCAGCACACCCCCTGCCCCTCACTTTCCCTAACAATACAACTGTGGTTCACACAGAAGCCAGATCCCGGGAGGACCCATCATGACCAAGAACATTAGGTATATCCAACGTGCACCCAGCAGAGGAGGCCTTCACTAGATGGGCCTCGAGAGGCTGGGTGCCATGGGAAGAGAGGCCCTGCCTTGTCTTCCCAGGGGCATGATCCTTATCTACTTTAGAAAAGGCTTTGCTGGTGAAGTGGCGGGGGGAAGAAGGCAGTAAAGCTGACCAAGTGCATTTGGGCCTTGGAGGACTGAGTAAATGCAGAAGTCGGTGCAGGGCTCAGTTTGGTCTTTGCAGAAGAAATTACAAAAACTAATTTGAGCCCAGAGGTGATAGAGAAAGGGCCTGGAAACCAACTGAAACAGCATTTGACCTTTGGCCTCTCACATCTGAAGCTGGGCTGAGCCTCCAGCTGAGTTCGCCAAGGCCACTGAACAGCTGTCCGACGATCGCCGCCTTCATAGCTGTCAGCGACACTCAGCCAAAGCCAGTACTGGGGCAGTTCCCGCTCTGTGGACATGGAAACAGGGTCTACATTTCCCTTCATTTCTCCCTCTGCCTGAGCAATCCTAAATTAGGAAATCATCTGGATTTGTAAAAATAATCACTTCTTGGCATGTTCACAAGAGTCTGCTGAAATGTTATTGTGGAAAGCAGAGTCTGAACGCCTGGAGGTCACGATAGGAAATGAATCTGGCAATTTGAAAGTGCACCTGCTGAAGTTCCAGGCCATCTCAGTATTCAAATAATTTATCCTGCCTTCCAAACATCTTTTGTGTCCTTTATTTCTTTTTTTAAACAGCTTTTTCAATTCAACAAATACTCATTTAGAGTCTGCTTTATATACACTACTCTGCAAAGCACATGTGTATCAACCAGGATGGCTTAGGCTGCAAGCAGCAGAAATCAGACTCAGAGTAGACTAAACACACAACACAGAAACTTGTCTCATGTGCTGCGGAATTCAGGGGTAGCTCCAGGATCAGCTGATTCCGAAGTTCAGCAAAGTCATTAAGTATCCAGGTTCTTTTCACCTCTGTATTAGTTTCCTATCGCTGCTGTAACAAATGACCATAGTCTTAGTGGCTGAATACGGCACAAGCTTATTATCTTACAGTTCTGGAGTTTGGAAGTCTGATGCAGGTCTCACTGGGTTAAAATCAGAATGCCAGCAGGGCTGCCTTCCTCCGGAGGCTCTAGGGAGGGGCTCTATGGAGGGGCCTTGCCCGAGCCAGGTTCTAGAGGCTGCAGACATTCCTTGGCTCCCAGCCCCTCCCATCTCTAAAGCCACCAATGACTGGGTGAGTCCTTCTCCCACCCCATCCCTCTGGTATCGACTCTCCTGTCTCCCTCTTCCACTTTTAAGAACCTGTGCGATTACCCTGGGCCCATCTGGACAAATCCAAGATAATCTTTCCATCTCAAGGCCCATACCCTTCATCATACTTGCAGAGTCCCTGTTGCAGTAGAAAGTAATACAGTCACAGTTTCCAGGACCAGGACATGGAATCTTTGGGGGCTACCTGGTCCACCAAAACCTCTACCCCTCTGGACTCAGTGAGAGCTTTGTCCTCAGGCTTGTTCCTCTCACAGTCACAGAATGGTAATTAGTGTAGTTCCAAGTGTTATATCCAGACAGACCTTCTAGAAGGAGAAAAGGGTGAGCCACTTCTTTCTTAGAAGGAAAAGGAAACCTTTGCCAACAGCCCTAGAACAGACTCTGCTTTAATTGACCACGATGGGTCACTGCCCATTATCGATCTACTTTTTGACAAGAAGAGGTTCACTGTACTTTGGGGTGGCTGTCAGAGAGTCAGCCACCGTGTTCATCGTAACATAGCAAATACCAAGAAGGAATATAATTACTATTTGTAGAATACTTATAACTAAAGATCCACTAATATGCTAGATGTTTGCTTGGTAAACCAATTTTACCAAGAAAACTGAGGCTCAATTTGAATTTTACTATTTACTCTGATTATAGACATTTCTGTGTACACCATTTCATGCATGGATGTAGATATGCTGGTTACTAGGACAGGAGAGTTGGGTTGACATGCTCTGATCTCTCCCCAAAGAAGACCTTTGATACTGTGACAGTGTTGTCAAAAGTAATCCTGACTTTGAGCATCCCTCTCCACCTCCCCCAGTCCACAGCTTGCTAGGAAACAGACCAGAGGTGCTAACTTCGAGTCCGTTGTCATGTTCTTGCTCCTCAAAGGGCAGAAATCCAAATTCCCAATGCAGCATGAGCACACCTGAGAGGCTGCCAAGAAGACTGCTCTCCCAAGGACAGTGATGTGATGAGAGGATGTGACCACCTGGACGCTGAGCACCAGGAGTCTGAATTTTACAGGTGTGCTGGTCAGGGTCCATCCAATCAGGTGATGGAAACCACACCAGTTATTTCAACAGAGAAAATCAAACCATAGAGAACTGCACACAAAATCTAACCACAAGTAACTGAACGGGTAAAACCACAACTGTAAGGTGTCATGAAAGCAGTTCAGGTAGCAAAAAGGAAGCATTTAACATTGTTAAAATTAGGAGCCTGGAGGTG
The DNA here is from genome assembly GCF_014824575.4 of Sturnira hondurensis. Taxonomy (NCBI): domain Eukaryota; kingdom Metazoa; phylum Chordata; class Mammalia; order Chiroptera; family Phyllostomidae; genus Sturnira; species Sturnira hondurensis. The sequence continues at coordinate 3,380,077 of NW_028092466.1, read as the reverse complement.
GGCTCTATGGAAATGATCCTCAAATTTCTGCGGAGGAAGTGCCATGGAGGTGGGGGCGCCTGACCCGGAGGACATCCCAAGAAGCGATCCTGCAAGTGTTGAAGAATGGCAAACTGAAGTTGGGCTGCTTCGGGAAGGAACTGCTGCTGCCTGTGTGATGTGGGCAGACCGGGAGCGAACTGGAAGGTGCGTGGCCAGCCCTCATCCTTCCCACACTCCCTGCAGGCAGAGCTTATCGGGAAGCTGGCCAAGCAGAAACGTGGGTGCAGAGTGCTAGCTCCACTGTCACCGAGGACAGCCGGAGGGAGGGTGTGTTTGAGCTGAGAGACAATGGCTTACTAATGAGGACAATATCAGTGGTGCTACTGGCAAAGCCTCATTCCCTGGCACATCTTAGCAAATGATACAGGAGAAGATGCAGGGCTTCCAGGTACAAACAATGACTTAAAAAAAAAGCTTTCACCTTTTGGAACTGCTTATTTAGCTTTCTGGACTGCACTGTTTCCTCCCTCTGCAGCCATATCACAACACTCACTACTAATTCTTTTTTTTAAATCCTCACTGGAGAATATGTTTATTGATTTGAGAGAGAGAGAGAGAGAGAGAAGGGGGGAGGAGAGGAGGGAAGGGAGAGTAGGGGGAAGAGAGAGAGGAAAACATCGATATGAGAGAAACGTCGATCACTTGCCTCCCATATGCACCCTGACTGGTGATCAAACCCACCTTTTGGTACATGGGGGCAATGTTCCAACCAACTGAGCCACCCAGCAAAAGCTCACTATGAATTCTTTTTTATATATATATATTTTATTGATTATACCATTACAGTTGTTCTATTCCCCTCCTTCATTCCCTTCACCCGCACACTCCCTCCCCCAACACTCTCCCCCCCTTAGTTTATAACCATGTCTCAAGTTCTTTAGATTCTATATTTCCCCTACTATTCTCGCCCTCCCCCTGTCTATTTTCTACCTACTGTCTATGCTATTTTCTGTACCTTCTCCCCCCTTCTCCTCCTCCCACTCCCCTGTTTCTAACCCTCCATGTGTTCTTCATTTCTATGGTTCCACTCCTGATCTAGCTGTCCTCTTGGTTTGCTTTTGTTTTAGGTGTGGTTGTTAATAACTGTGAGTTTGCTGTCCTTTCACTGTTCATATTTTTCACCTTCTTTTTCTTATATAAGTCCCTTTAGCATTTCATATAATAAGGGTTTGGTGATGATGAACTCCTTGAATTTGACCTTATCTGAGAAGCACTTTATCTGCCCTTCCATTCTAAATGAAAGCTTTGCTGGATAAAGCAATCTTGGCTGTAGGTCTTTGGATTTCATGACCTGGAATACTTCTTTCCAGTCCCTTCTTGCCTGTAAGGTGTCTTTTGAGAAATCCGCTGACAGTCTGATGGGTACTCCTTTATAGGTGACTGTCCCCTTATCTCTTGATGCTTCTAGGATTCTCTCCTTCATTTTCATCTTAGCTAATGTAATTATGATGTGCCTTGGTATGTTCCTTCTTGGGTCCACCTTCTTTGGGACTCTCTGAGCTTCCTGGATTTCCTGGAAGTCTATTTCCTTTGCCAGACTGGGGAACTTCTCCTTTATTATTTGTTCAAATAAGTTTTCCACTCGTGGCTATTTCTTTCCCCCTTCTGGTACCCCTATAATCCGGATATTGGAACGTTTGAAGATGTCCTGGAGGTTCCTAAGCCTCTCCTCATTTTTTTGAACTTCATTTCTTCATTCTTTTCTGGTTGGATGTTTCGTTCTTCCTTCTGGTCCATTCCATTGATTTGAGTCCCAGTTTCCTTTCCATCACTATCGGCTTCCTGTGCATCTCCCTTCATTTCAATTAGTTTAGCCTTCATATGTTCCTCTAATTTGTGACTATAATCAACCAGTTCTGTGACATCCTGATAAACAGTGTCTTGAACTGTGCATCTGAGAGGCTGGCAATCTCTTGGTTGCTTAGAGTTATGGGCTCTGGGACTTTGAGTTCTTCTTGAGCCATCTTTTGAACTGTTTGTGCCTGTTACATATCAGGATCGGAGCCCTAGGTTTTCACCAGAGCAGGGCAACTCAGTCGCTGGGTTGTGACGCTGCATGTGGGGGCGGGGCCAAAGAGGAGCAATGGCGTCCCACCTGCCACCTCCCACCACCACCGGGCCGAGCGCTCCGTCTCCCCATACGCGAATGTGCCACCGCCATCAGCCCTCCGCCACTGGGTTCGCCCACTGGGGCCTGCTTGGTCTGTCTCACTGTGCGAGAATGTGCGACCGCGGTCAGTCTGCCCCACACCCTGACTGGGTCCAGGCCACTTGCGCGCCTGGGTCGGGGGATCTTTCCCGCCTGACCCTGCTCTGCTGCTGGCTCTGCCCCTCTTACCGGTCTGGTTGAACGGTTCGTTGTTGGACTTCGGTATAATTCAATTTTCTGTTCTTTGGCTGTGTCTTTGTTCTCCAAACCTTTGTTGTATTCAAACTTGGTTGTGGGAGAAGGCACAGTGTTTCCACCTATGCCTCCATCTTGGCGGAAGTCCTCACTACGAATTCTTGAACAGTGCTATCTCCTATTACTTTTTGTGAGTAGAGGGTAGACAAGAATCCAGTCATATCTGTGTTATCAATATCTCTGAAAAAGGGACTAAATTAACAACTTTTATCATGTAGGCAGTTACTATGTAGAGTGGTTAAAAGAATATACATCGTCATAAGATAGATCTGGGCTCAAATCCTGGTTTTGACACTTTAGACAAGTTACTTCACCTGCCCCAGCCTCATTTTCCCCAGCTGTTACACAGGGGACAGTACTTACCTCTAAGTTTGCTGTGAAGACTGACTTTATTAATGACCACCATCAAACATACTAAGTTGGCCGTCAACTGGGTTTTTCCCCTATGCGTCTACAGCCTGGGAAAGATGCAGTCCATCCATGCTTTCGAGAAAACTGCTTTGTAGCCTTCCCACAGCATTCTTACCTCTACAACAGCTCTGACCTCACTGTAATTGATCTGTTATAACTCATTTTCTTCCAACTAAAATGGGAGCTCCTTAAAAGTAGAACTGCGTAGTTTTCACCATGTACATAGCTCCAGAAAGAAGTGATTTTCCCTGACATATCTAAACAATGGATCACCCCAAAATATGAGCTGATGAACAGAGTTGCACACTGGGAGGGGTGGAGGCAAGGCAGGTCAACGTGGGGAGGGCTGATTTTCAGAGCGGGTAGGATGGTGAGGGGGTGTGTACCAGAACCACCTGGAACTTCTTCCACAGGCACATCCCCTTAGGCAATTACTAATACGGGTTCCTTTGGGAGCTAGAGATAAGACCCACGGTGTTTGTGCTTCCAGGTTTCCTCACCCACTGGCCATGGGCCCTGACTCTACAAATGGGTATCTGGCTACCCTTTGGGCTTACTGTGAATCCTCTCACCTAAGAAGAAAAGGCAATACTATCTCTTCTTTATATTGGCTCTGTCTCTATCTCCAGCTCCCAAAGGGACCCTGCATTACATTTTTCTCAGTGGGATGCACCAGAACCGAGGGTGGTGGACGGTGGAGGATGCGTGCCTTTTGTTAGAAGTCCGGGGATTCTCAGACACACGCTCTCTCCAAACACAGCTCTTGCTCAGTCACCCAGAGCCCACCCAGAGCTCGAGGCCTTCACATCAGGACACCTGACGTCAACTCGGAAAGTGACAGGAAACCCCTGAGGCGATTTAATGAAGACAACTAACCTGGTAACTTCATAATAGTATTAAGCAAACCAAAGCAGAGATCATTTGTCACTAAACTGAAAACAAAACCTCATTTCAACACTGAGTCCTTTTCCCTTTCAAGAATTTCTGTTAGGAAAAAACAATGTGAAATGATACATACATACAATGAAACTCTAAATAACAATCATCTGGGAACAACTTTCCTTTCAAGAAAGCGAGTCTGTACCAGGAAGGCTGGCTGGGGCACCCTCTTGGTTGCTCTGCATTGGGCAATATCAGCTGAGGAAGACAGTCAGAGAAAGACCTAGAAAAATGTACTAGCAGAGGAGCAAACCATACTCCCCAGGTACCAGAAGAAGGGGACCCAATATCTAGGCCACAGCCCTACAAAGTCCAAGGGAGAAACGTCCGTTCAGCCTGGGCCCTACAGGTAGTGAAGCAAGATCTCCCTGGTCTTCTACACAGAGGATCTCACTGAGGAGTAAAGTAAAAGAATCCCATCCAGGACATATCCCTACACCTCACTGGCCCAATGGTACATAGCCTAAGTGGCCTCTGCCACTTTACCGCTGTGTGATCCTAGGCAAGTGTTCAATTCTCAGAGTGTCAGTTTTCTCATCTGTAAAATGGGGATAGCACTTACAGCACTTTCAGTATGGGGATAGCCTCCCATACAGTACTTTCCATAGACCAGGAAGAATGGTTCCTGGAACACAACAGACACCCAATGTGCATTACCAAGCTGATGCTTTCCCCAGCTATAGAATTACCGATAGTAAACAGTATCACTGCACTCTACTTCATCAAGTTATTTTTTAGTATTAAGTTCTTCCCTCCAAATCAAAATTCAAATCTCCAATTTAAAAAAAATCCAATTAAATTTCCAATTCAAAGTCAGTATTTTACTTATCAAAGGATCGAAATATTCTGCTTTTAGACAGTTGCCATAGATTTTCTATGCCTTTCTTAAATCTGATTCTTAAAAATCAGCAGCTGCTCCCTGGCCAGCGTGGCTCTTTTGGTTGGAGCATCTTTCCATTACCAAAGGGTTTCGGGTTCGATTCTCAGGGCACATACCTAGGTTGCAGTTCAATCCTCGGTCCTGGGATGTACAAGAGGCAACCAATCAATGCTTCTCTCTTGTATTGATGTCCCTCTCTCCCTTCCTTTCACCCTTCTCTATCTCTAAAAGCAATAAAAAAATGTCCTCAGATGAGACTAAAAAAAACCCAGCAGCAGCAAGAGGCAATTATCAAAAAGAGTAGATGCTTTAGGAGAAGATTTCTAAGGTGTCCCTATGAACAGAAAGCTATGCTGAGGGATTTAAATTATTATCTGCAATTATGAACTTTCAATTATGGTGTACAATTATTTTAGGAATAAACCTGCAACAAAGGCAAATGTTTATACTTACAGGTCTACGCTAGGTATATCCTTAAATCAAGTCTCCAACTTAGACACGGAGTAGGCTGAATAAGTGATGGTTGAACAACTTTTCCTTTAGAGTCATAAAACAGCGTAAGAAGGAAAGAAGGTATTTAAATGTGAAGTCCAACCATGAGTTCTAGTGGGCGGTACTTACTAAGTACAGGACTAAGATTCCTGGAGGGCTCTAAGTGCTAAAAAATTTCAAGTACGTGTCTGAAGTACGGGGTGTCAGAAGTGGCCATCTAAGAAATGCTCCAAACAAGTGTGGTAGCCAGACACAGGGGCCAGCTACAAAACTCAGTGCTCTCTCACGCCAGTCTCAGCCTCTTAAACACATACTTTTGGCCATGCCTTCGAGCATTTTCGGTTTTAATATATTCTGCACCACAAAGCTATTCAGAATTATTCTTCTCCCCTAAGTCAAGCAATTTTCTCTCCTTTCTCACCCAAAACACTTCCTCAGTCATAGGCAGAGGATTATTGCTTCAGGTTGTTGTTTTTTCCAAACTGGAGAAATGTCAGGCGTGTTATTTTCAGAGTGATTTACATAGCTCTAGTGTTATAACTAAACAGAAAGAACAAAGATGCTAAAATATTAATCATCCCGCCCAGTTGTCCCCCAGAATAACTGGAAATGGCCACACACTGCTGTCCTCTGGCCCCGTGCGGCTCACAAACACTCCCTTTCCTGAACATACGGAGCAATCTCAGGGAAGAACGTGCCTCAGTGAACTCTGACTAGCCAATCGAAACCAGAAGGTTCCAAGTTCAGTGACTAATATCAGAAATGAATTGTGCGTGGTGAAAAGGAAATTTTGTGCAGCGGAGAAATTTATACCCTGAGATCAGCCATATCACAGGTGTGCAGGGTCACCTGGAGAAGCGGTGCTTTCAGAAAGGCGACTTCAGACAGTGCTTCAAGCAGCGCGCCTGTCATCACGGGGCACAAAAAACTGAACAGTGTCTGTGGGCTGTGAGCACCGTGACAGCAGCAGGGGCTGCCTCGGCGGAGGGCTCCCAGGGCTCAGCTGGGCACAGTCCCCAATGCTGCGTTCTGCAGACGCATGACACTGCCACCCCATCCTCACAGCCCACAAGGTCGGAGTTATCATCCCTGGCCCAGGGGGGAAGAAGCCTGGAAACTTGACGTCGACTGCTCCTGGTCACACAGCTAGAGAACAGGGTGGGGCGGGGTGGGGCGTCTCTCCAATCTAAAGTCTTTGTTCTTGTCCACCATACTATTCAATATTCTTTAGCCCCTTTCTCATGCTTTGAAGCTCCTAGGAAAGGGTTTTTTTAAAAAGGTCTAGGAAAATTAGATGGAAAAGTCTTAAAATGTGAACAGGCAGAGGTGGAGCATGATGGTCTTGGAAAGCATGGGGGGCACCTATTTCCAAAGTGGACTATATTCACTAACCACCATAGGAGATAAGTGAAGTGCTACTTCCAAGAGGAAAGACATTTTGGCTGCTGACAGGGACCAACATGGTGACATTTCGTCATAAAGCGTGTGAATGAGCACTGGTGAGACATTTGCCAGCTCTTCAAATCCTGTATCAAACAATAAAAACTCAGACAGCGCACTACAGATTCCTAGCCAGTTTCATCCTAGGCGTGAAAACAGTGTCATATCCCCACACCAGTCAGCAACAACCTGTTGTGATACAACAGAGTGGCACAGACCCGTGTCCAGCATGCCTCCGCCCATCTCCCTTGGCCCAGCGGGGTGGACCACCCAGTGGTCCATGAGAACCAGTGGAATCTCAACTGAACATTCAACAAACTTCCACTGACCACCTACACAACATGGTGATGACAATCGCTGAATATATGCGAGGCAGTGTGCTCTTTGTGTTTTATTTCATTTAATCCTCACCAACCCCTGGGAGCTGAGTTCTGAGTTCTGCCCACTTTAAAAATGAAACAACTGAGGCACGCGGAAGAGGTTAGTCATTTGCCCAAGCCTCATGCTTCATCGCTGAGGCTAAGCCATAGCAGGCTCTATGGAGCGAAACACAGTCCTACCATCAGGATCTCACACAAAACTAAAGATAGAGATGCTTCCCAGCCCGACTCCCTCCCTGACCGACACCCCCACCCTGTGACTGAGGGACATCAAGAGGCAGACCCCCTCTTCCTCTTGAGGAGTGGGAAGTGTGCTCGATTAACTGTGGGACAAGATTTTCCTGCAGAAGGGCTCGCTTTGGAAAGGGAAGAGGAAAGGGGGAATAAAAAACCCAGAAGTGTCCCAAACAGGGACGTCCACCTGCTCCTGCTTCCCTGAAAGCAGGACAACCCTCCCCTGAGAGGGGGAAGCTGCAGTGCCCCTGCATGCTGCATGGGGGGTGGGGGGCGGGGGGCTCCGGGCTCAGGAAAGCTGCAGATAGCAGAGCCAGCGCCCTGGCTCTGACCTGCCCACCTGTCCCAGTGATACCCAGGGCCCTTTACCCAGCTCAGTAATTACCAGCCCCATTATTGACCAAATTTCAGTTCAGAATGGCTCTTGAGTTGATGTTAGACACCAGAAGACACTTCTGAGAAGAGGTACTTTGTTCTCTTTCAAAAGGTAGAGGGAGCATAAAAGCTCATTTCTAAGGAAAACCATTTTGCTTCCAACTGAACTGGGAGTTTGGTTCTTGAAGTGGTTTCTTGTGGAGAAGTTTACTATTCTCCAATTAAAAATCTGCTTATTTCATCTTTCCCTTAATTAGTTTGTAGTAAGAATTACCAATCTGTGAAATTTTTAAAAGAATAAAACTATAGAGTCTGATAAATTTTCTTTTTTAAAGTAAAGGGGGGGTGCTGAGCATGCAGTTAAGTAGAACATTGGTGCACATAAAATGAAGCAAACGATCACTTCTATTTGGTGTGAGTCTTTTTATTGTTATTTCCCAAGTTCCTGAAGAGAAACCTTTGTATGTGCTGAGAGATTCCAGTTGGTTTTGAACGACTATAACTGATAAAAGTTTGTAAACACAGAAGGCCCTAAAATATATAGCACCCACAATAATGCACAATGAACTGTAAAAGGTGAGGAAAAGGTAGACTACTCCACCCTTTACCCCAACTGATAACAAAGCTATGGTCAGAAACAGGGGCGATGCAACATGAAGATTTCATTCCAAGGATTTATGAAAATGTCGGGCACGCAAATCTTAAAAAAAATTATAAAAAAAAAAAAAAAAGCCCTGGCTGGTGTAGCTCAGTGGATTGAGCGCGGGCCTGCGAACCAGAGGATCGTGGTTCGATTCCCAGTCAGGGCACATGCCTGGGTTGCAGGCCGGTTCCCTGCAGGCCAACTCCCAGCAGGGGACGCACGAAAGGCAACCATACATTGATGTTTCTCTCTCTCTCTCCATCCCCTCTAAAGATAAATAAATAAATAAAATCTTTAAAAAATTATAAAAAAAAGAAAAAGAAAATGTCGGGCACGGGCCCATCATTTCCAGGGACATGTGTTCCGGTTTACTCGTGTCCCGTCTGACCCACTGATTTCTTCCTCTACAGACCTAACAATATTCAAATGCTTAACACCAACCCAACGTGTGGTGGACCCGAAGGACAGGCACGACCTGGTCCCCACTTCAAGGAAGGACTTTCTGCCCTGGCTGCCGGGAATGCTGTCAGCAGGCAGCTCTAAGCCAGCTCGTCGGCTGCCTTAAGGATAGAGTCAAGGACACAGGGCTGTCTGGCCAAGAACAGGCTCTTCCCACGGTATTCCATATTCAGTGACGGATCGAGATGGAGGTGTCAGGGCCCAGACATGTGAGGTCAACATGGGCCAACTCTGACACACCATTTGGGCCCCAGAACTTCCCACGGGGGCAGCCGAGGCTGTCTCAGGCTCAGCTTCTCCTGCCCACCCTGTCTGCATGGCCTCCCTCCCACAGGTGCTGATCCCGCAGGTGCTCCCTGATAAACACCCTGCCCACTAAACTGCCTCCCACGTGTGCTCCCCAGAGAAGCCAACCTGTGATTCAATGCCTCTATGAATAAGAAAAAGAGATGCAATTTTCAGGGCAAGTGGCACAAGTTAAATGAAGAGACTGGAAAAAAGCTTTCCTAATTAACCTGGTACTTTTCCTCTTCTAGTTGACCCGTACTCCACGGGGCTTTAAAATTCAACCTAGAAAAAGACTGGGTTGGTTTTCTGCGTCATTCCAGATATAGGAGCACAGCCGACCTCTCAGTGAGGCAAGCTGAGCAATCTGGTCAGCCTGCAGATTCCCCGGAGCAGCGTAAGCAGGGCTGCTACCTGGTATTTAAATGTGCCTGAACTCCTGGACCATCCGATGTAGTCCTACCCAAATCTAAGTCTGAGCTCATGTCTGTGTGACTCACTCACACTCTCTCTCTCTCTCTCTCTCTCACACACACACACACACACACACACACGCTCCATGTCTCTCTTCCCTCACATGGAAAACAGAGGCCTAACTGCAGTGGTGCTAGTTAAGTTAGAAGTACACAAGTGATAGAAGATGAAAATCAAATACAGTCACCTCATTAATTTACATCCCAAACCACTACTTCAAGCCCAATCTCTCCATGAACCCACTGAAACATATTTCCCATAAACACTTAGTCATAGGCACACAGTGCTTACCACGGAAGTACACTCGAAGGCTCATTATATGTACAGGAGTGGGCTAAAGCAGGTTTATAAAGAACCCCGTGCCAAAGTGTGCTTGAGTACAGTGGACAGACTGCCAGGCTGTGGGAATGATGCAGGCCGGCAATGTGAGCACCAACAAGAGCGCACCTAAGTGCCCTGCGTCGCTGTGACATCCTTTGAGCTAATGAAGCTCCTGTGACAATCATAAGCTGCGTGTCCTCTTCCACATGAACAACTGTAGACCCACTTTTGCCCACCCCTGTACACATACTCTAACTGACTAGCTGTTAATTCTTTATACAGTTAAGAAACTTTTAAAGTTCTGTTTATAAATTTCAAGCTAACCAACCTGACAGAACGCTTTTACTTTTGATCTCAATCTAGTTCCTAAAGTGGATTGGTTTAAAATAGTTAAAACAACGGTACTGATGATAAAAATAAAATGACAGGTCTCTATCACGGCCCTCACTGTGCTTCCTGGCAGTGCTGTGCAGACGGATGGAGAACACCGTGCCCCTACCCACAGTGCCCCTACCCACCGTGCCCCTACCCACCGTGTCCCTACCCACCGTAAATGCCAGGGCCGAGTTCCCTCCCTGCCCAAGCTCCTTTAAGGTTCTAAATCAAGTGAAACTCCTGCTCAGCAACTTCAGTTCCTTTCGTGTGTTGTCTTTCCCTGCCCAAGCACTTGGTTCTAATCAGACCACTTCCTTCCTGCTGCTTTGGTTTTTATTACCAAAGTTTTTCAATCCTTTTCACCACCCCATATGCTAAAAAACTTCCACTTCTTTTTTAAAGCACATTCTCTGAGACTCCTAAAGAAAAACCAAGCTCAGCTAAAGGTCTTCAGTAATGGAACTGGCCTACAAATATTCTAGATGAAACTGTGAAGAGATCAAGGTTGTCTTCAGCGGCTTTTACTTTCTGCAGTGTCCCTTCCCCTCCAAAGAGCACACACCTGCTTTTCTCAGGACTCAAGCATTCTCATCCTTCACAGACCCTCAATCCCAGGGAAATGTAATAACAGGATCAATAAATCATAGTTGGTTTGACCTCTGTTCAGAGAATGAACACAGCAGGCCTATTGGTGTTCTTAGAAAGGCTTACTTACAAAGTTGGCTCTTGGCTGGGCATTTGGGAACTTGACTTTGGGGAGGGTTCCCACTATTAACTGATAAGAGTGGCCACTGTTCCTCAACTGCACAAACGACACGGTCAATGCTGAACACCTGCTCTCCTCCTGGGAGTCTGGAATCTGGGCATGTGCTGGGAAGAGGGCACTCTCATGACCAATAGCCTTCGGACACCCTGGGCCCTGGGTCTTTAATGAGCTTCCCCAGTTGGAACATTTCAGAGGGTGGACGTATTGTGTTGCTGCGGGACTTAAGTGCATCCTGTGGGGCTCTGTTGGAAGAGGCCCCCTGGAAGCTTGTGCCTGGTTCTCTCTGAACTTTACTCCATGTCCTTTTCCTCTTGGCTGACTTTGCTTTGTATTCTTTCCCTGTAACAAGCTATAACCAGGAGTAGAACTAGAATCAGTTCTCACTACCTGCGGTACTTATGTCCTGCAGAGCCACGCGAACACTCAATGAGCAAACCCTAAACCACTGCCACTAAAGGAAATGGGTATGGGGGCAGGGACCCAGAGTTTATTTACAAACAATTGTGTCTTTATCCTTACATGTTTAACCTTCAGGCACCTTTAATTTGATGCTATACACCTATTGGGACTTTTTCTTCACAACTCGAAACAGCTTTTGAACTCATTAATTTTGAAGCCTTTTAGTACTTCTGCCATTTCTTGTTTTACCTCTTCCATATTGACAAAACATTTCCCTATGAGGAGTTTTCTCATCTGGGGAAACAAACAAACAAACAAAACATCACTAAGATGGAGATGGGGTGAATAAGGAGGGTGGGACATGGGGGTCATGCCGTTTTTGGTTGAATACTGCTAAACACACAGCATAGTGTAGGGAGGTGTGCTCGTAAGTCGCCCATCACGAAATAGGCTGAAAGAGTCTTTAAAAAAAAATCCACTGAAGCCAAGCACAGCCTCTTACAACACTGCCAGCTAGTAGATTGATACAGATGGGTTCCTAGAACATTAACCTAGCAGGGGGAAGCCTGTGGTGCAAAGGGCTTGCCCTCCAGGAGATAATTCCTTGTTTTTTTTGTGTATGTCCCTCCTCATGTGTGAATGTATGCATGTGGGTGTACATTTTATTTACATGTATCTACACATATATTGCACATGAACCATATCTTAAATCCAAAAAGCAACTTATTGCAATAGATTCTATTTTCTGTATTTTTCAAAAGAGAAAATAAGGTTCAGAAGTGTAAACTGACTTGCCTGAGGCCACCCCACTAACAGGAGCCAGAACTGTGATTCAAACCCCATCCGACTGGCCCCAGAATGGGAGTCTCCATCCTTTGGTGATCTCTGTATGAGAGCAAAAATAAAAAGGCAGAGCATCGCCTTATTTGACCTTGGCTGGGAATGCACTCAATGGATCACTCAAATTTTTCACCTCTTTACACATGTCCGTGAATAATTGCAAAAGTACTGCAAGTATTGATTTGGGGGTTATACATTTTAGTGAGTAGCGAAGGATATGCTTAGTTCTCTGAATCCTTCTAGCAAATCACCAAACCTGGGGTGGTGTTGGGGACCCTGGCACAGCCTCTAAGAAGAGCCCCAGGTTTCCCCTTCCTGCAAAGGCACCAAGGAAGAGGAAAAATATTGTCATTGGGCCACAGTGGCAGGAGGTAAAGCTTCCAGTGTGACCTGCTCTTTGCAGCTGCAATTGCTTAGGCCTTTTCTTTGAGATTCTTTGGTCTCTCCTTTTTGGTTGCTTTTTTGCGTCATTCTGCAGTTCAGCTGCTACAGTTGGCTGGATGTCCTCCCCCTTGGAAGTCAAACAGGAACTGTGGTGAGCCCCAGGGGAAAGGGAGCCTGATGAGTCACCAGGCCAGCTGCCCTGGGACCTGAGGATAAATGCCCTTTTCGTTGACAATCTTTTCCACAGCTTTTCCTTTAGAAAATCCATGCCTCTTTCTTATTAGATGGCCTCTTAGACTGGACAGGGTGAAGACCAAGATACAAGTCCAGAAGAAAGGAGTCAAGGAAGCACTAGGCCAGAAGGGAGAAATTGTCCGTGTGACCCAAAGTGGGCCCGACCCAGTTCAGCATCAGAGTGCCAGCCAGCAGCAAAGCCAGAGGGTAAACCCAGTGCGCAAGTCTGATTATCGTTTCTGCAGACTCAGCAAATTCAAAGAATCTGGGTTCCTCATGTGGTCAAAGATTTAATCAACGGTCCCTACGAATGAAGTCTCTAAAAAACCCTTGAATGATGAGGTTTGGGGAGCTTCTGGGTAGGTGAACACACTGATGTGCTCTGGGAAGGTGACATACCCAGAGAGGATGTGGAAACTTACAGAGACCCCTACCCTAAGGCCTATGCTCCTCTTCCATTTGGCTTTCCCAAGATGTATCCTTTATTACAAAACTGTAATCACAAGCATAACATTTTCCCAAGTTCTGGGAGCTGTTCTGCAAATTACTGAATACAGAAGGGGTCAGACAATGGGAACCCTGTATTTGTAGCCAGTGAGGCAGGAGTGCTCAGGGAGAGTGGGACTTGCTGTCAGCACAGGAAACCAAGACGGTCTTGGGGTCTGTGCCCTTAAACCTGTGCAGTCTGACATTAACTCCAACTATGCTACTGGGAGCCAAAAAAGGGCCCACAAAGAAGCACGGTGAGGCAGGAATGGGCACTGAGTGGAGCGCTGTCTATGGAACGGCCAAGCCAGCGCGCCCTTAGCCCGCCCCGTGCAGATGCAGTCTGCAGTTGTGGCTCCGAGCCGGAACCACCAGAGTAGCTCTCTCCAGAGAGGAAGGCTTGCCCAGGCAGTGCCCAGGGTGCTGGTGTCCAGGCTAACAAATGAATCAATAGGAGGGCCTCTAGGATAGACACAGTGAAAAAAAGAAATAAAATACCCCATGAGGTATGTCTGGAAAAAAGTCCGGCCATTGTTAATATAAGGAGAATGGTTTGCCAACATCAGTGAAACCTGGCAGCCAAGGAGAGTGGACTGCAATGCACATGTGTGGACAAGGGTGACCTCACTGTACTGGTCAGTGAGGGGTGGTAGACACCGTTGAGTGAGCATGTGCACCGTGTGGCTGTCACATTCAAAACGACTGAGTGAGTAGAGCAGCGAATCTGCATCAAACTTTACACTAAGCTTGAACATTCATCCACGGAAACTATTCAGATGACTCAAAAGGCCATAGCTATGGGCAACTGGTGATTGGCAGCTTCATCATGACAATGCACCCACTCATGCAACACATCTTGTGCAGAGTTTTTTGGTGAAACATCTAATCACCCAGGTCACTCAGTCCCCCTACAGCCCAGATTTGGCACGCTGTGACTTCTGGTTTGTCCCAAAACTAAAATCACCTTTGAAAGGGAAGAGATTTCAGACTGTCAATGAGATTCAGGAACATACAACGGGGCAGCTGATGGTGACTGGGAGGACTGTGTGAGGTCCCCACATGCCTACTTTGAAGGGGACTAAGGTATCACCATCCTGTATACCATGTTCCTTGTATCTTGTATCTTCTTCAATAAATGTCTCTATTTTTCATAGTACATGGCTGGTTACCTTCTAAACAGACCTTGTCACCCCAAGATTAAAGCTGTCCTTACCTGTGTAACTCTGGGGTAAAAGTTACCACAAAGGGTCTTGAATTTGCTTGTATCTGCTTGTACCTAACCACACACCCCAAAGGGAAACCTACCTCCCAGTCTATCCTCCCCATCTACACTGAGTACATAACCAGTTCTCCCACTCAAGAAAGTTGATTGGTAAACAAACCTACCTAAATACAAAGGAACCCTATGTCAGCTGCCTACACTGTCAGCTGCCTACACTATTTAATTCATAAATATGATGTCAACGAAGAATTAGCAGATATGGAAGGAAAAGCCCACAGTATGTGTACTAGTTTGCTAGGGCTGCCATAACAAAGTACCAAGACAGGGTGGCTTGAACAACAGAGATTAATTTTCTCGCAATTCTCGAGGCCAGACATATGAGGTCAGGCGTCAGCAAGCCTGGTTCCGAGGCCCCTCTCTTTAACCTGAAGGTGACCATCTTCTCCCATGTCTCCCCTGAGTCTGTGCCCTCCTTTCCTCCTCTTATGAGGACATCAACCACACTGGCCCACCCTCATGGTCACTTTTTAGCTTAATTACCTCTTTAAAGACACTATTTCCAAATACACTCACATTCTGAAGTTTTAGAAGTAAGGACTTCAACATACAAATTTACAGGGGGCATCATTCAGCCCATAATGGAATGAAAGAGATCAACAAACCAAAACTTTATCAAGAGGACACAGAGATAATGCAAGGAGCAGAAGGAAATGTTAAAAAAATGGGAAAAGCTAAGTAGTAGAATGGCTACAACAATTTTAATAGAAATCAGTAAAACATGTTAGTAAATCTAAATAAAATTATGACTATAAAACAACATGAAAGATGAGGACTTTGAAGGAATGTTTAAAAATTCTAAACTTGATTTATTCAGTGATTTTTATTTGCTTTTCACTTTGTTATAAAAAAAGTAAGCTTAGGTATGCATGTTAAAAATAGAAGGGTGGCCATGGCCCAGGGTGGGTGGCCTAACTGAGCATCTCATTTGTGGATGGGAGAGAAGGAACTAGTTTTCCCATAAACCTGCCATTTTCTAGCTTCTGGCTCTGTATGAAGAGCCCACTTCGGCCCCTCTCGGTGCTCATGGACCACAGCCTCCAACCCCACCCCTGGAGGAGTGTGTGAAGGCCAGGCCCGGGGGCCGGTCTGCCTCGGTGTTCTCTGAGGGTCTCCAGACTTCAACGCTACTTGCCGCCGCGGTTTGTGCCTTTGTTGCCAACACCGGAGAACTCCCTGTTTTGCTTCCACACACAGCTAAACGTTGGAAGCCAATTTTTAAAAATACACGGGTGGGCAAAATGAGGTTTACGGCTGTGAGGACGTGAAACACAGAGTTTATTCTCATATTATTATTTAGTAATTATAGTTTTATTTTCCACACAAACGCCTGTAACCTGCCTTTGCCCCACCCTGTGCTTAACCCAACACTTCCATGAGCTGGGGACAGGGAGTGGCGGGACTCCTCCTCCAGCTCGGCCTACCATTTCCACCAGAAGTCTGTGCTGCGGACAAATAGAGTAGACAATGAAAAGTACTTTTAGAGCGCTTACAACGTGTGAGGCGCTATCCCAAGAGCTTCACACAGATCAGCTCATTTCTTCTTCATAACAACACTGTAAAATAGGCACGAAAATCCCCATTTTACAGACAAGAAAGTTACGACACAGAAAGGAAGTAACTTGCTGGAGGTCATGTAGCTAATACACACCAGAGGCAGTTTGGCTGTGAACTGCGACATACTGCCCCTCTGATACTCACTTATGCCATTCAAGCAACAGTTTTGGTCCTCCTCCCTCCTCAATGACATCTGTTAGTATGACTACACCTCCTAGTGGTTGGTGGGGCACGTGATTACCTCCGAACAATAAGGTGTGAATGAAACTGACACATCGCTTTTGGGCCAAAGCATCTAATTGCAGGAACAAGACCTCCTGAGCTCTATTACTCTCTGGCACAGCAACCAGTGATGTCTGAAATGGTGGTTCTTCTACCAGCCAGGGGTCTTAAGTAACTACGCCCACCACTGACCCAACCTGAGTTGGTTTTCTATTGTTGCTGTAACAAATTACCACCGTCTTAGTGGCTTAAAACACAAAGGTATTGTCTTACAGTTCTGAAGTTCAGAAGTCTGCCATGAGTTTCACAGGGCTAAAACCAGGTGTCAGCCGGGCTGGATTCCTTTCTGGAGGCAGTAGGGGAGAATTAAGGAGAATCTCCTTGCCTTTTCTACTTCTAGAGGCTGCTGGCATTCCTTGGGTTGTGGCTCCATCTTCCATCTTCAAGGCCAGCAACAGGAGACTTGAGTCCTCATATCACATCATTCCAAACTGTAACTTCTACCTCTGCCTTCCACTTTTAAGAACCTCTGTGATTACACTGGGCCCCCAGGTAATCCAGAATAAATTTCCTTAAGGAAAGCTGATTTCCCAACCTTTAATCCATCTGCAACCTGATGCCCCTGGGCCATGTAATCTAACATATTCACACGTTCCAGTACAAAGACATCTTTTTTTTTTTGCTGGGGGGGGGGGCGCGTATTCTTCTGCCTACCAATTAAATCAGAATCTCTTGGGGTGAGGCCAAAGCGTCAATATCATTTATAGCTTCCCAGACAATTTCACTGTGCTGACAAGTAGGAGAACCAGTGCCCTTGCTGAATATGTGGAGACAATATGTTTTACGTACTCTACTTTTATACTGCCTTTCGTAAGTTCACATGACAGACAAAAACCCCGCACACGCACAGAGGAACACAGTTACATATACACACATCTGCCAGCTTAGTCACAGCCAGAGACCCTTCTAATCGCATTTTAACCCATCCTTTCGCTTCCCCCTCCATCCTCCTTGGTCCTCATCTTCATTCTAGACCCGGCTACATACACGTGTGCACAGACGAATGAGGTATTTTCCATGAACTGCCAAAAGCGGCTGGTTTTCCCTGCGGTGGCCTCCCAGGGACTGCAGTTAGGCTGGCGGTTTCCAATGGGCACACTGGCTCCTCGGAAATAGGGCCGAGTCAGCCACTTTCTTTCACAGAAACTGAGGGACTCGCTGAGGATAAAAATTACACCCCTGCTAGGACAGTAATCAGCCTCTATTCCTTCTGTCACAATCAAAAAGGCCATTATATCCATAGGTGTTGTGAACAGCCCCATCTGGATTCTGGCTGTAACCTGAGTGGGTAGTGGGGAACCTGGGACACTGGAGAAGGGCCACCTTTGTTGTAAATAGCTCTATTCGCTTTACTGACCTACTGAAACATTCTCTTGGTTTTCCTTAAATGACAGAAACAATAGGCTGAGATAAAGGCCAGCCAGACCATTTTGGAATCCAGTATCAAAACCTGACTAACAAAATACAGTGTACTTTAGGACATAACCACAAAGCTGAAGGGTCAAATTAGCATCCATTTAGAAATTCAGCTTCCAGTCTTCTTATATAGAATTAAAAAGGGCCTGACCAGCACCAGTAACTGTCCTGTCCCTATGCCAGTGACCAAACCTAAGGAGGACAAGGAGTAGCTGGTAGGTGGCGCTGCCAGTGCTGGGAGACCTCCCGTTCAAGGTAAACTGCAGGGGTGCCCACTGCTGGGCACAGACCACCCAGGTGCTGTTCCAGAACCAAGAGCCGCGGGGCTGGTTTACTGGGAAACCCCCTGGAGTTCATGCTCCAGAGGACAGGGCCTTCCGAAAAGAACACAAACAAGAAAACGAACAGGCCTGACTTGACCAGAGTAGCTGAGACCCCACCGTGGCACTGGCCTCACCTCCAGAGCAGCACAGGGCTGAACCACAGGGGCGCAGTGCTGGTGGGCAAGGCTTCACGACTCTCTGCTGGTGTGCGCCAGTCCTCGTCACTCTTTTTCATGTCCCAAGATCCCAAACTTGGCCAATCCTCTTTATGTCTCTGTCAATCTTTGAGACTTTCCTTGCTTTCTGACAGAAACTGTGGTGAGAAGGAAGACTACATGTCCGCACAGTGTCAATGCTGGGATCAAGGGGACTGTGTGCTCTTTGAAGAGGCTAGAAAATAACGACTGTGCTCCCTGAAGGACACAAAGTGACCAACGACCTCACACACCTATCAGTGAACTACCATCACAAAGGTCGGTCAGAGCCCTTCAGCTGACTTTTCATGTTGGAAGCTCAGAAAAGCAATGTGGTAGGCTGAATAATATACACCGACATCCTGATCCCTGGAATCAGTGAATGCTACCTTATATAGCAAGGGGACTTTGCAGATGTGTTAATAAATTAAGGATAAAAAAGGGGACGGGAGTAAGACATAAAATTACAGCTATAAAAACAGGGATGTTTTTATAGTCACAGGGATGTAAAGTACAGCAAAGAAATACTGTAATAGTTGTGCAGGGTAACAGGTGGGTCCTAGACTTACCGGGTGGTAGGGGTGATCTGTCCATAAGGTATATAAATATCTAATCACTATGTTGTACATCTGAAACTAATAGAATATTGTATGCCAACTGTAATTTAAAATTTTTTAATCATAATTAAAGATATGACATAGGTTATCCTGGGTTATGCGGTTGGGGACTAAATGTAATTACCAGTGTCCTTATAAAAGGGAGGCAGAGAGAAATGTGACGCAGAAGGCGATGTGACAACTGAACAAGATGCTATGGCGCTGGCTTCACAGATGAAGGACGGGGCCACAGGCAAGGGGTGCGGGAATGAGGCTCTAGAAGCTAGAAAAAGCCAGGATATGAATTCTCCCCGCCTTGGAGTAGACACCTTGATCTTAGTCCAGTGAAACTGATTTCAGACTTCTGATCTTGAGAACCGTAAGGGAGTGTGTGTGGTTTTAAGCCACTAAGTTTGTGATAATTTGTTAGAATAGCAATAGGAAACTAACTCAGGTTTGGCCTGGGCTTAGGGAGGTTTAAAAGCTCCCTATGTGATTCTAATACACAGCCATATGGTAACTATGGGACTAGAGAGAAGACAAGATAAGGACATGCTGGCGTGATTGCTTGCTTACGTGGGGGAAAGTATATGGTAATGTCATGTGGGAAGTTAGCAGGTCACCTCACCACAGAAGGAACCATCAACTGGTAAGCATGTCCCACAGGTGACCGTACAGTGGCTTGTGGAAGCACATCACAGGGTGGGCATGCTTCACCAGCATGGCGCTGTCTCTCCTTTGGCCCGCTGCGTAGGCCAGATTTCCTTGGGATGAAGAACAATTGCACATATGACAGGCAGATTTTCTTCAGAGCTAACATTCTTATCAAGACTGTCTTTCAAGGAAGAAGCTGGCCATAACTGAATTATATGCAAATACATGAATTAGCATCAACAGGCAAAGGACTAAACTGCCTTCCTCTCTATGCTTAAACTAGTCAAACCCACTATTAGGACTTGAGACATGAAGAGCTTCTCCGCTTGCTTTTTCAAAAATTATTTTATTGTTGTTCAATTACAGTTGTCTGTGTTTACAAGCCACCACTCCTCCGACCCTGGCCAAACCCTCTCCATTTGTTTTATTAATCCATTTGCTTATAATAGATGATAGGTGGAATCTATTTATTTATTTGTGAATGATACAGAAATGGAAGAGTAAGTACTGCGGGAACAAATCTCACTCCTCACAGAGGTCAGGAAAGGCCCGCCTGCACCGACGGGGCGGCCCACCCTCCAGAGCAAGGTCTGCCCACTCCGGGCGGCCACGCTCACTCCCGCAGGGCACCTTCACTTGAAAGCCATTCCTTCACGAGCCCCCTCGGTACTATCACCAAAAGCTAAAACTGCACAACATCTTCCTTTTTATTTTCTTCCCCTACTTTGTCTTCCTCAGAGAGGAAGCCAGTGCAGTAGAAAAGGTGGTAACATGAGACTCAGAAGACCTCACTTGGAGTTTCAGTTCCGTCACGTGTAGGTGATGTGATATTAGGAGGCCCCTCAGCCACTCTGAGCCTTGCCTCTAAGAAACAGAGATAATATTGCCTTCATGGTGTTGATTAAATTGAATGACATACATGCAAGTGCTTAGCACGTAGTAGGAGCTTCACAGAAACTCACCTGTCACACCACTGCTGAAGCTTCTCACATATCATCTTTGGTCACCCCTCCTGAGCTCAGAGCTCAGCACCACGTCTCCCACCATCTACTCAAGTCTTCGACTCGGCTCCCTCACTGGACGTGTCTAAACTGGATTTACACTCTCCACACACCAACCGGTGACCCTCCCAATCGCCTGGCTGTGCCCATCACAGTCCCCACCTTCCTCTGCCTTCCTCCATTCCTACTGCTGCACAAGAGCTTGTCAGATACGCTCTCCAGTTAAAGCTCTGTCTCTCCCAAGCCGTCCTGCTTATGGACTGAAAATCAGTCTTTCTTCAAGCAGATTCATCACATCATGCCCTGAATAAACTTTCTCGCCCTGCAGCCCTGTATCTGTGACGGAAGAAGAGCCAGCTCCGCTGGGCGTGCAGGTGACAGAGTCCCCATAGTCTCTGTGGGCCTCATGTCATGTACAACAAACGCTCTGAGCAATTTCACCACATTCCACAGAAAGAAAAGCTCTTTGAATAAGTGCATCATAAAACACAGTATTTTCAAAGTAGCTCCAGAGACCTGGAAAATTTTAAATCAAATTTCTTTACATAGTATTTAGTAACCACAATCTGAATCTGCCACAAACCACACTCGATTGCATCAAATATAATAATCCAGATATTAAACCACTTTTCATGTTCTGTAACATTAAAATAATTTAACAAACACTCAAGCCTTCAGTATTCACACTAAAAGGCAAATCTGGTCAATCTCAGACATGCTCCTACCATTTTGTTCATCCAGCTCATTGCCAATCTCTCGTCCCATTTGCTTTTGGCGACTGATGATCGAAGAAAGGGCATCGAGGCCTGCGTCCTGTTCTGAAAGAAAGAGTGAAACGGCCAACTGAGAACCAAAGGGAAACAACGTAAAGCCCAGCAATATACTCAGGCATGGAACACAATTCAACACATGATAAAAGAAACATTTTAAATCTGTCCTAATAAGAGAGAAAACAATTAACATTATTGGAACAAAACAGAGGAAAAAATTAAGTATCTACCTCAATCCTTAACCTGATTCCCAGATGAATTAAAATTTCAAATATTAAAAATGAATATGAGATTTGACTATATAAACATTTAAACTTTCAAATACTTAATACATAAAGAGCATGCACAAATCAATAAGAAAGACTTAAACTCCCAATTTATAATATGGGCAAAGGACACAGACAGGAAATGAAAATGAAAGAGAATGCTCATACCCAGGTTAAGTAAAGCGTGGTGCTCCCAAGTTCTGTGTCACAGGGGGACAGTTAAGACACCTTTCTAGAAGAGTGAACTGTGCCTGTCTTTCATCTATCAATTCTGTGTCTAGGAATGTATGTAAGAAAACAGTCAGGTAGTATGCAAGACGTATATACTCTGACATTCCTCGAAACATTACTTCCTGTGCTAGCTATCAGTTTATTGCTTCTCAGCTCCAAACTGACCCCTTTGTGCTGGTCAGTGAGAATGGACCTGGATCCTTCCAGTATCTTCTCCTTTGCCAACTCTGTCAGGTGCGGGACGGTGGAGACATCACAAGAGGAAAAGGTGTTGCTTCCTGCCTCCGGCCTGCTGCCCTGACAGGTGGCTGCGGAGCATGCGGTGTCCACAGTGTGAGAGGCCAGCAGCCGGAGGCCGGCAGCTCCTGCCAGTGCTCCTCTCCCTCCCTTTGGGCAATTCCGTAACAGAGTGCCTTCAGTTCAACTCTTGCCCATGAAGAGTATTCCCTGGCACCCTAGAGAACAGATTCTAGCAAATTCCACCAGCTTGGCTGCACACAACAGTCACTTCTCTGAAATCCTTACTCTAATTCCCTATTATACTCAATAATTCTATATATTAAAGTTTCTCTGTTCAACTTTCTTTCTCCTAATTGGACCCATACTGATACATTCATAATAGTGAAAAATTGGGAACTATCCAAATCACCAAATACAATGATTTGTTTAAAAATATAATAAAGTCATATAATAAAACACTATATAGCCATTAAACGTAATATTGTCCATGTATATTTTGATGTTGAAAAAACTCCACAATATGTTATTAAGTAAAAAAAACAGGACATAAAACAATAAATAGTAAAATACCATTTTTAAAAGTATTGCTTTTCTAGATTTTGAAAATTTAAAGAGAAAAGAACTCAAATTACTCAAAGTCTTTTCTTTAAAATCTGATATTGGTTTGTTCTTTGTTTCTTTAACTAGGTAGTCTCGGGAATTTCTCTGTAAGAAATTTTTCCTTTGCTTCCAGGTGCATCTGGAAGAACATCCTGAGGCTGAATTGAAGGACTTTCTACCCAAGCAGTATGTCAGATGAGGTTAACTTGCCAATTGTGGCTTCATTTGTTGACAGGATTTTTAAAATGACTAATTCACATAAAGGCTTATCTACAAAAGCAGAAATCACAAAGGTCTTCTTATCCAAGATCATGTTAACATTTACTTATATTTTTTCCTAATCTTTTTATGAAAGTAAGTCATTACACTTAACTCATTAATTCATCTGGAATTTATTTAAACTAATGGTGTGAGGTAAGGACCCCTTGGTGACATTTTTTGACACTATGTATTTTTTAAACTATACAAATGACCTGCTTTCTCCAGGGATTGTTCTAAGGGACCATTTTACAGCAAAATCTCTTTATAATGAGGTCCTTTTGGTCTTTAGTATCAACCTCTTGGAACGCCTCCAAGATAAATCTTTCATCAACCTAGTACTGCTATAGGATGACCAATATTATAGTAAAATTCCAAATGCATCCCCAAAATAACCTGTACATATAGGACTGAGGGTCAAGTGTCTATGAATTACAAGGTAAAGTGATTTAAAGGAGGAAAGGCGATTCCTCTACAGTTTCCAATTAGGAAAAGAATTATTAAAGTTATGGAGCTGCTTTACCTGGGAGCAACATAGGCTAGGAATGAAAAATGCTTACACTGTAGTCTTTTCTCTGGACCTTGCTTCACAGCATGGTTTAAACTACCTAAAAGTTGTGTCTAATGCGAAACAGAAAGAGGGCTCAAAATTCTGCTCCACTCAGATCATTTCTAGAAGAACTCAGAAGCTCCTCGCTCTGTTTAAGTGCCACAACAAATTTTTATTCCACAGTCGGGAGACACAGGCAGTTGAGAGAACTGAGATCCTGAGCAATAATGACACTGAAGACCAGAGTGTCTCCAAGTTCTAAAGCAGTGCTTCAAGGGCAGGTGGTACGGCCGTCTTAGAGACAGCAAACAAACAGAATGCTGCCACTTGCACAGATATAAACAAGGAAGAACCTTGCAGACAGTCATACAGAACCACGCAAAACTATGATGTCATAACTAATAGCTTACTACTGTAACCTGCCCTACCCTATCACATATCCCAAGTCATTATATCACAATAGAGCATCTGCAACATACCACGCTCTGTTAATCATTCTTCAATTTTATAATGATATTTTTTAAAATATTTTATTTATTTATTTTTAGAGAGAGGGGATGGGAAGGAGAAAGAGTGGGAAAGATCATCAATGTATGGTTGCCTCTCATGTGTCCCCTACTGGGGACCTGGCCTGCCACCCAGGCATGTGCCCTGACTGGGAATTGAACCGGTGACCCTTTGCTTCACAGGCCATGCTCAATCCACTGAGCTACACCAACCAGGGCCATAATGATGTTAATTTTAAAAAAATGGATGACTGTTGTGATATGGAGAATAATGGCCTCCTAAAGATGTCCACTTCCTAGTCTCTGGAACCTGGGAATATACTACCTTACTTAGCAAAAGGAACATTGCAGTTGTGATTAAGATTAAGGCATTTGAAATGGGAAGATTGTTCTGGATTATCCAGTGGACACAAGGTAATCACGAGCCCTTAAAACAGAGAACCTTTCCCAGTTGCGGTCACAGGGAGGCATGAAGAAGGATGTGAAGGATACAAGCATCTGGCTTCAAAGAAGGGAGAAGGGAACCGAGTCCAGGATGTTGGTGGCCTCTAGAAGCTGGAAAAGGCGAGCAGATGACCTCTCCTCTGGAGCTCCCATCACCCTGCCCACACCTTGGTCCTGGCCCAATGAGACCCGGAGTGAACTTCTGACCCACAGATTGTTCGATAACAAATTTGTATTTAAGTGACTAACTTATTATGACAAGCTAGAAAACTAATACAATCATTTTTTGAAAATCACTTTGAAATAATTAGGTGTTTGGAGCCTTTCTATCTTTAGATGTTCAGAAAAACCATCTTCTAAGCAAATACCATGTAATTGTGGGAGGCCTATCTGGTGACTACGGATGAAAAAGAAAGGGACAGTCATCATACTGTATTCTCACCAAAAATAACAAACTTGATTTTGATCAAGCCACTAAATCTAACTACCAATTTACAGAAAATATGTGGGGCAGAGGAATATTTTAATATATGGGCAAATGAATAGCAAGATCTAGATGACGGGAAACTAAATAGCAAATGACCCAGTTTCTTCAACCAAGAAATTGCAAAGAAAAAAAAAGAAAGGGCTGGCAAAGGAACCTATCTATTAAAGAAACTGAAGGGACATCAATTAGTTGCAATGTACAGACTATATTCAGATCCTGGGCTGAACAACCTAAAAAAACCCCACAAAAGCAAACATCATAGGAAAATCAGGAATCTGAACGCTGGATGTTTGATTATATTAAGGAATTGTTAACTTGTTAAGGGTGAAAATGACATTGGGATTATATATTTTTAAATCAGTTCTTATCTTTTAAAAACACTTCAGAAATATATTCTGGAATATTCACCAATGAAAGGATATAACATCTGAAATTTGCTTCGAAACTAACCCATGGGCCGGGTAGGTGGGTAGGCACACAGACAGAATATGACAGGTCGTGAGGTGACAACTGCTGAAGCAAGTCCTGGGTCAAATGAAAGCACTACCTTACTCTCTCTACTGTTGTATGTCTGAAGTTTTCCATATCAAAATACTATCTACATTTTAACAAGTCAAACAGAGGGACAGCTCTAAGAGCTGCAGCCTCAGGCCCCGGCTAAGCGTGTGACACGGGCCCTCCGGGCTGGGTCTGTGGCTTCTTTTCCTGTGTCTCTGCCCCGGTTCAGAGCCCAACTACTGGCACTGAGCAAGCACTTAACAAATGATGTTTAAACCAAGGAATAACCAAAAGGACTTCTAGGTTTGTACGGTCTCTGCTAGAAATGTAGTCTCTGCCAGACACGTGAAAGAGCTTCCAGTCAATACAGGACAGCCTTCTGAGTTCAGGTAGCAGAGCAGCAGTAGGGGTTACAAGGCCCGGTGCCCAGAGAGGAGCAATGGAAAATCTCCCATTTAACATGCAGAAGGAGCTCTCTCTAGGAAAGGAGAAGTAAGGAACAAATGAGGAAAAGTGAATCACTTTATCCACAATGGAAAGGCCCTTAGGGTAAGGTCAGAAGAGTAGATGGTTTTATTGTTTTGAGGTCTCCGTGAAGAACTCCTGGTCTGCGGGCAGTCGTAAGAAAGGTCCTCTTCCGAACACGTTGTCTGTGCGGTTGGGACTGCAAGCATGCAAAGACCAGCTACTGAGATGTGCCTGTGCCAAACAGGGTGTGGCTCCCCACCTCCCCACCACCGTTTCACGTGGAAATATTTAGGGGGCTAAGCTCACTGAAATCGAGAACATGCAACTTTCTGCTAGAATCTAGGGAAAAAGTCTATAAAATAACAGTTAAGAATAGATGGGGCTAATTAAGAAACCGTATCAAAAAACCTGAGCACCTTCCCCAAAGTCTGCTGTCACCTCAGACACGAGGGTCTGTACTAATCAAAAGGCTGCCTTCCTTTGCTCCACCTCAGGAGTTTCTGAGGCTCTCTGGTTATAGCCATCACCTCGCCCATCTTATGCCTAATGTCCATGTGTGCCTCAAATTTCAGCGTCAGTAGCACAGGAGCCAAGATTGGCTAACTGGTTGTAACTAGGCCTCACTTCTAAGTTGGGAAAGGAAGGTATTCACTGCTTCGAGTCTATGTTCTACCAGTAACTGTTATTTTAGGGTGATTTTTGAAGTGTTTGTAAGGTTGACTAAGGCACAGAAAGGCTAACAGAGTCCATGAGCAAAGGGAAGTTGGAAAAGACCCTTCATGCTTCTTTCTTTTTACCCAGTGCAGGACCAGACGATGAAGCAAAGCCATGGCAACCGCAGCCCATCACCAAGACTCTCGAGGCAGAGAAAAGGCTAATAAGATTTTGTGCCAAGATTTACTTCCATTTTTGTGTTTATCTTTGAGAATCAACTTGCTAGGAAAGCAAACCATTTCAAAGGCAAAAGTAGAAAAACAAATGGACCTACAATATGTGCTGCTAGTCTCCTCCACGCCTTCATCTCCCCACCCTCCAACAAACCCCAAAGACTAGGAGGCTTGCAAAGGGCAGGCATTTCAACAAAGATGGTCTCTATTTGAAAGACTCACCGACAAAACCTGGCAGGGGGTACACTCTGGCACCCAACGACAGCAGTCTCTGAGTGCAGCACCTTTTCGGTGACACGGATCCATTTCCTAACTGAAAACAGCTTTTTCTAGTAAAAAGCAGCCATGACAGAAAATTCATTAGTATTATCTAG